>NC_045446.1:3307885-3322917 GCF_002776525.5 Piliocolobus tephrosceles | reverse complement strand
GAAGGAAGGAAGGAAGGAAGGAAGGAAGGAAGGAAGGAAGGAAGGAAGGAAGGAAGGAATCAGAGGATCCCATTACAACCAACTCACAACCCTTGGAGTTTTTTGGCCAAGCAAGGAAATAAGCAAAACTTTTAAAATGATCAACAGACAGAATACATCAAGGCTTTACAAAAACAGCACACCGTGACTAAGCAAGGTTTATCCAAGTAATGCTGGAATATTTCAATTTTAGCAAACCTATTAGGAAATATGTTTGATCAAATAACATTTCTTGGTTAAAAAAAGAAATCGTGTGAGAATATTTTAGTATTATTCAATTTGGTATATCAAACCAGCACTATGTCCAATATGAAATGCTGAATTGCCCTCATCCAATTCAGGAACCAGAACTGTGACGCTGCTAATATTACCAGAACTTAACATTTCTCTAAAATGATAGCCAATGCAATTGAATAAGAAAATTAAACAAGAGACATTACTAGCACTTAGCATATCTCTAAATGCTCCCAATGCAATCGAATAAGAAGAATAAGCATGGGAACAGAGGAGGCAAATTTACCATTTGGGGAGGTGCTATGATTTTCTAAAGTTCATGGAGGAGTTTAGTAAGCAGACTTTTCAAAAGCACTAGCTTTTCTTCATAGGAACAACACGTCAGAAATCCAAAAAACAAAAACAAAAAAAACAAAACAAAACAAAAAACCCGTAACTCCTGGTATCAACAAGACGAAAGGAAAAATATGAAAGTATGCCAAGACAAATATAATGAGAATATTTCTAGGCCTGTAAGAAAAAAACAACTAAAAACCTTCGTGAGGAAAAGAAAAAGAAGTAGAATGAACAAAAAACAAGCATAAGATTGTGGTTAAGAAGCGGGACTGTTAAGCCAAACTGCCTGATTTCAAATCCCAGCTCTACCACCCATGAATTGGTTGGATGTAGGCAAGTTCCCTATCCTCTCTTTTTCTCCATTTTCTTTTTCTTTTCTTTTCTTTTCTTTTTTTTTTTAAGACAGAGTCTCACTCTGTCGCCCAGGTTGGAGTGCAGTGGCACGATCTCGGCTCACTGCAAACTCTGCCTCCCAGGTTCAAGCGATTCTTCTGCCTCAGCCTCCCAAGGAGCTGGGATTACAGGCACCCGCCACCACACCCAGCTAATTTTGTATTTTTAGTAGAGACAGGGTTTCTCCATGTTGGCCAGGCTGGTCTCGAACTCCTGACCTCATGATCTGCCCACCTTGGCTTCCTAAAGTGCTGGGATTACAGGCATGAGCCACCATGCCTGGCCTTTTTCTCCATTTTCATACCTAAAATGGAAGTTGAAGCAGCACCGTTTTGCTGAGAAAGTTAAATGGACAAACCTATGTAATCTACTCAGAACCACACCTTGCAAGAAGTACTTTTTTTTTTTTTTTTTTTTTTTTTTGAGACAGAGTCTAGCTACATCACCCTAGATACAGCACTAGAACACTGCACCCTAGGCTAGAGTGCAGTGGCATGATCTTAGGTCACTGCAACCTCCGCCTCCCAGGTTCAAGTGATTCTCCTGCCTCAGCCTGCCAAATAGCTGGAATTATGGGCACCCACCATCACATCCAGCTAATTTTTGTGTTTTTGGGAGAGACAGGGTTTCACCATGCTGGCCAGGCTGGCCTCCAACTCCCGACCTCAAGTGATCCGCCCACCTCAGCCTCCCAAAGTGCTGGGATTACAGGCATGAGCCACCACTGGCCAAGAAGTAATTCTTACTAATGTAAGTGCTGCTGACCTGGCTGTTCTTGAATAGGGAGACACTACTGCAAGGCTGCAACTCTTCCTCAACAGATCATAAAATCCAACATAATCCTAAACACAATCATGGCAGGATTTTTTTTTTTTTTTTTTTTGAGACAGAGTCTCGCTCTGTCGCCCGGGCTGGAGTGCAGTGGCCGGATCTCAGCTCACTGCAAGCTCTGCCTCCTGGGTTTACACCATTCTCCTGCCTCAGCCTCCTGAGTAGCTGGGACTACAGGCGCCCGCCACCTCGCCCGGCTAGTTTTTTGTATTTTTTAGTAGAGACGGGGTTTCACCGTGTTAGCCAGGATGGTCTCGATCTCTTGACCTCGTGATCCGCCCATCTCGGCCTCCCAAAGTGCTGGGATTACAGGCTTGAGCCACCGTGCCCGGCCCAGGATTTTTTTTTTTTAACTTGACATTCAGTTTATCTGGTAAAATATTTACATCTAGAATATATAAAAGAATATATTAGCAAGATAAAGACAAGTCCATATATGAAGTGGGTGAAAGACTTGAACAAGGACCTCAAAAGAGAGGCTATCAAGATGGCCTGTGAGGGTATGAAAAGGTCCCCAATTTTATTTGTCATCAGAGAAACATGGAAAATAAACTGACAGCGAAACACCTCTGTCACCTGATTGGCTAAAATGACAATGAGAGACCATGCCATGGGGCCATGGACACGTGTGTATACTGTGGTTGGGAGTATGAATTGGCACAGCTGCCTGAAAACGCTTTGGCACTGTCTACTATGACCCAGCAGGTCAGCTCGGAGGGAGACACTCCAGAGGAATGAGTGTATATGTGCATCAGAAGATGCATAGCAGGCCAGGCACATTGCCCCCCACTGTAATCCCAGCACTTTGGGAGGCTGAGGCACGCGGGTCACCTGAGGTTGGGAGTTTGAGACCAGCTTGACCAACATGGAGAAACCGTGTCTCTACTAAAAATACAAAATTAGCCAGGCATGTTGGCGCATGCCTGTAATCCCAGCTACTTAGGAGGATGAGGCAGGAGAATCGCTTGAACCTGGGAGGCAGAGGTTGCAGTGAGCCGAGATTGCGCCACTGCACTCCAACCTAGGCAACAAGAGCGAAACTCCATCTCAAAAAAAAAAAGAAGAAATAAAAGGATGCATAGCAGCCAGGCATGGTGGTCACGCCTGTAAACCCAGCACTTTTCGAGACTAAGATGGGAGGGTCATTTGAAGTCAGGAATTTGAGACCAGCCTGGGCAACATAGCAAGACCCCGCCTCTTAAAAATATACAAGAATTAGCCAGGTATGGTGGCATGTGCTTGTAGTCCCTGCTACTCAGAGGGGCCTGAGACAGGAGGATCACTTCAACCTGGGTGGTTAGAGACTGCGGTGAGCCACGATCGTGCCACTGCACTCCAGCCTGGGACACAGCAAAACCCTGTCTCAAAAAAAAAAAAGATAAAGAGGCGTAGCATTCATTATGTGGCAAAAACAGAAACCATCTGTTAGGGACTGATTATTGGTGTCTCCCCAAAATTTGTATGTTGAAATCCTACCCCCTAATTTGGTGGCATTAGGAGGTGGGGTCTTTGTTGGGTTATTAGGATTCATTGAGGTCTTAAGAGTGGAGCCCCCGAGAATGGGATTCCTGCCCTCATAAGCGTCCCAAGAGAACTCACTTCTGCTCTTTGCCATGTGTAGGGGACACAGAGAGAAGACGACGTCTGTGAAACAGGAAGTGGGCCCTCACCAGACGCAGAATCTGCCAGCCCCTTGAGCTTGGACTTCTCAGCCTCTAGAACTATAAAAAGAAAACTTTTGTTGTTAAAGCCACCCAGTCTATGGTATTTAGTCCATCATACCCTGGACGGACTAAAACGTCACCCAAAGCTCCATCAACAGTGAAATGAAATGATAAATGAATGAAATGCTGATCAGCAATAAAGATGAAGGAACCGTTGCTACGTGCAAAAGCGGGAATTAATCTCACTGCTACCAGTTTAAGTGGAAGAAGCTTTACATGTTGTACAGGAAGGTACTGTAAAATCACATGTATAGAAGATTGAGTCATAGGAAAGCGTACTCTATAGTGTTGGCAGCTGGGACTTGGGGAGGACATGAGGAAAAGCTCTCAATGCTGAGTGCTCTGTTTCCTGATCTGGGTCTGCTCACATGGGTGTGCTCACTTTGTGAAAATCCATCAAGTTGTGCACTTAGGATTTATGCATTTTTTATAGATATGCTAGACTTCGATAAAAGTTGACTTTAGAATAGCAAGGAAAACCTTCCAAGAGACCAGCAAAGGAGACCTGCCCTACTCAAGCTTGCATATACCAAGAAGCTATGATAATTACCAAGTGTGTAATTGGCACAGAAATAGGGGGATAGAGCACAGAAATAGGGGGATAGAGCAACCGACCCATCGGAAATAAGACCAGGTTACTCCTTGCCTGCATTCTGTGCTCCAACCACAATGATCTCCTTTCACGTTTTCACGATGCCAGGCTCTCTCTTTCCTCTGTTTTCCCATTCCCACCATACCTCCCTGACTGTCTATCCATCACTCAACTTCTACAGCAAAGCTGAAATACTGTGTGCCAGGGCCATGTGCTTCAGAGCATCTTGTCAACTGATACATCTTATCTGTCTCAGGCCAGGTGTGGTGGCTCACACCTGTAATCCCAGCACTTTGGGAAGCAAAGGCTGGAGGATTGCTCCAGCCTAGAAAGCTGGGCAACATGGAGAGAACCCCTCTCCACAAATGATAATAGTAATAATAATAATAATACAACCACAATTAGCCAGACATGGTGGCACATACCTGTAGACCCAGCTTCTGGGAGGCTGAGATGACAGAATCACCTGAGCCCAGAAGTGGAGGTTGCAGTGAACCATGATTGTGCCACTGAAGTCCAGCTTGGGCAACGGGAGTGAGACCCTGTCTCAAAACAATGACAACCGCAAAACCCATTAACTCACTCCTGCTTACCTGGATTTGCAGCACTTACCCGGAACCTGGCTCTTGGTACATGCTCGGTATGCTTTTAACAAAGGAAGGCAGGGCGGGAAGGAGGGAGGGAACCTGGGAGGAAATTTAGCGATCATAAATATGCTTTTAAAGACGTATAGAAAAAAGGACTATTCGATATATGGTGTTGAAGTACAAGCCTAGCAATTTTTGAAAAACGTAGTTAAATCTCTAGCCAACTTCTCATAGCAAAATAAATTTCAGATGAATTGAAGATTTAGCCAGCCAGATATGGTGGCTTGTTCCTGTAGTCTCAGCTAATTGGGAGGCTGAGACCAGAAATTTGAGACCAGTCTGGTCAACATAGTAAGATCCCGTCTCTAAAATACAAAATTTAAAAAAATTTAGCCAGGCACGGTGGCACGTGCCTGTGCGTCCCAGCTGCTCAGCAGGTCGAGATGGGAGGATCCCTTGAGCCCAGGAGTTCGAGGCTGCAGTGAGCTGTGATTGTGACACTGCACTCCAGCCTGGGCCACAGAGTGAGACTTCATTTCTGGGGGGAAAAAAAGGTTTGACAGTTCCTTAGAAAAGTAAGCATATCCTTAATATATTCAACGTAGATATTTACCCAAAAGAAATGAAAAGCCTATGTCCACACTCAAACTTGTCTGAATGTTTACAGCAGATTTATTCATAATTGCTAAAATTATGAATAACCCAAATGAATGTCCTTCACTGAACACTGCTCAGAAATAAAAAGGATCATCTCTGGACACATGCAACGAGTGGCTGAATTTCAAATACATCGTGCTATGAGAAAGAAGGCAGCATCAGGAAGAAGGCTACTTACTGAGTGATCTCACTTAAATATTCTGGAAAACGCAAAGCCCTCAGCACGGAGAAGAGATCAGTGGTTGCTAGAGTTTGGGTTGGAGAGAAGTTGCAGAGAAGCAGCAGGAGGGAATTTTGGGGGTGATGGAACTGCTTTTTATCTGGATAGTGTGGTGATGACTGTGCATCTATCAAAACTTGTGAGATGAAAAGGACTCTCCATGTAAGTTGGAAAACAGATTATGAAAATGAAACTTATTCAACTATTAAATCAATGAATCTACTCTAAACAATCAAGACAATTGACAAATATCTCAAAAATATCTTTATTCATTGATAATTCAAGATGATGAAATAAAATCAAAACTACTTATTTCCTTTTCTGCAAACAGAGGATCAAAGACAGATGCACCCCAGTGTCTTCCAGGACGTGAGAATAGGGGAGCCCGCAGGACTGGGTGATGGTGTAAGAACTTGCAAGTGGCCAGGCACCGTGGCTCATGCTTGTAATCCCAGCACTTTGGGAGGCTGAGGCAAGCACATCCCTTGAAGTCAGGAGTTTGAGAACAGCTTGACCAACAAGGTGAAACCCCATCTCTACTAAAAATACAGAAATTACCTGGGCATGGCGGCAGGTGCTTGTAATCCCAGCAACTTGGGAGGCTGAGTCAGGAGAATAGTTTGAACCTGGGAGGTGGAGGGTGCAGTGAGCCGAGATCGCGCCATTGCACTCCAGCCTGGGCGACGAGTGAAACTCCATCTCACACACACACACACACACACAAAAGTTGCAAGCAAGGTGACTGCAGCATGGCCACCCATGTCAAAGGGAAAAGTGTAGGAATCCAGGAAACCAAATTCTAGGTTATTCTAAGGACACAATCATGTCATCGCCAAGGGATTTGTGCCTGAAGGAGATCACCTGTACGTAGGTTGATAACCTCCGCAGTCTGGAAGGTGTTAATAGCTGTGATGGCTGATTTTGGCTGTCCGCTTGACTGGGTGAAGGGATGACCATATGGCTGGTAAAGCATTCTCTCTGGGTGTGGTCTGGGAGGGTGTTTCCAGAAGAGACTGGCATTTGAATTGGTGGGCTGAGTAAGAAGATCTGCCCTCACCCAATGTGAGCGGGCACCATCCAATCAGCTGGGGGCCCGGATAGAACAGAAAGGCAAAGGAAGGGCACATTTGCTGTCTCTTCTGGGCCTGGGACACCTGTCGTCTCCTGGCCTTGGGTATCAGAGCTCCAGTTTCTCAGGCCTTTGGCCTCGGACTGAAAGCAACCCTATTGGCCCCCTGGTTCTGAGACCTTTGGCTTGGGGTGAGCCATGCTATGTCGGCTTCCCTGGTTCTCCTGCTTGCACAGAAGGTCCTGAGACTTCTCAGCCTTCATCATTGTCTAAGCCAGTTCCCACAATGAAGCCCCTCTCTGGCTCTCATGCTTGCTCACTCTCTCGTTCTCTCTCTCCCTACGTGTGTGTGTGTACATGTACGTGTACACTGTTGGTGCTGTCTCTCAGGAGAACCCTGCTGACTCATTCAGCACCCAAAAGCCTGTCAACTGTGCTATGAATGAACAAATCATGCCATCTTCATGGCCACAGAGTGAATGCACTCTTACTACACCACACGTGGATGGATCTCAAAAACGGATTAATCTCACAAATATAAGTGCTCAGCACAAATAAAATGTAACACGGGAAGAGAGTAGAATACCACGCAGCTGATGCAAATGGGGATGTGGATCTAAATTTACAAACACAGACACGAAAAAGAGGACCCCAATCCCTAACTGAGTATAGTATAGAACTCCGATCCCTGAGTATAGTATAGAACATCACACACAGTCCTGTTTATGAAAAAACAGCGTCGCACACAGTCCTGTTTATGAGAAAGCACGCACAGCGTCGCACACAGGCCTGTTTATGAGAAAGCACGCACGGTTGTACTTTCCATGCATGTGCGTGTGGGTGGGGAGCTGTGCTGCAGGACATTGTCCACCTAAATATCACCATGATGTGCACAGTCTTAAAGCTGCCAGAGACAAACATGATGCGTTGGGGTTTAGAAATATTTTTGCTGTTGCAGGGATGCTATTGCCAAACACAGTTGGCTGTGCCTGGCACAGTAAACATCTGCTTGATCAACCAAGGGCCATTTCTGAAACGGTGGTATTTCCGTCAGTAGCCTCCAAGTGGCTGACTCCCCATCGCCCGGCGTGCACACAGCTTCCCCTTACAGCACCTTCAGATGCATCCTGGGTCTCCACGTGTCTCATGCCTACTTCAAGCACTCTTCTGTGGGTCCCCTGAAACACTGGGGTCACCCCAGCTCTGTCCTTGACCTTCTCCCTTCTCACTCCCCAGTTTTTGTAGGTGGCCTTGTCCACAGCCACGTCTCATCTGCAGCCTCTGCTGAGTGCCCCACTTGGACGGCCACGTCTGGTCACCTCACTGGGACTTCAGTCTCAACACATCTGAAAGGGAGCTCAACATTCCACAGCGCTTGTTCCCCTCCAGGCTCCCTGCTGGGGGCAGGGGTGGCAGTACTGTCACCTTAGTGCCCTAAGCTAGGACCCCGAGGTGTCCCGGACCCCGGTTGCTCTCCCGCCAGCTCTCACGTCTCCAAGCCCTGCAGAATCGGCCTGCTCCACCTGCCTTGGGTCCCGCGTGTCTCTCCATCTATCCTGCTGGGGCCTGCCGTCATCCATCTGTTGTTGATTTTGAATCACCTTCAGCCCTTTCACCTGCCTCATTCGCCAGCCCTGGAGCTCTTGGCCTGGCCTCAAACTGCACCCTGCTTTCATTCCTGTCCGGCTTCCACGCCTCCCCCGTCAGATCCAAACCCTCCGCTGGGTAAACCGCCCCTTGGAGGTGCCGACCTTCTCACCCAGCTGCTTCCTCATTACCTCTTAAGACTGGCTCGCACATTCACTCCCTTTAGAGAACTTCCCAGTTCTCCTGGCTCCACTGTTGCCCTGTCCGGGTAGGGCCAGTTCCCCGAGATCCTGCCCTCAGCTGCACTTGCTCCACCTCGTGGGGAGGGGCTGTGTTTTACCTGCCTTGTTGTTTCCTGAGCCCAGCAAACCTCCGCATTTGCAGAGTGGAGCCAGTAAAGGCTGGGACTCAGGTCCAGTTTCCAAACCAGTTCCATGTAAGAAATGTGGCAGAGCTGCTCCTGGGGCGGGTTACGCACACACGGGCCTCTGGGCTCAGAATCCAGCACAGAAAGGAGGTGCAGGCTGCCTGCTTTCTGGACAAACCAGGCCCGCCAGAGGCTGCACCGTGTTCATCTGGCCAAGTGCACACTGCTACAATGCACTCTGTGAAAACCTCTTAAGGGGCACAGTGATTGAATTTATCCCAAGGTCCAAAGTTTATTTTCGTTAGAAGAATCAACTTTGCTCAGGAACGGGGGCTCATGCCTGTAATCCCAGCACTTTGGGAGGCCGAGGCAGGCGGATCACTTGAGGTCAAGAGTCAGAGGCCGGCCTGGCCAACATGGTGAAACCTCATCTCTACTAAAAATACAAAAATTAGCCGGACATGGTGGTGTGTGCCTGTAATCCCAGCTACTCAGGAGACTGACACATGAGAATGGCTTGAACCCAGGAGGCAGATGGGCGACAGAACAAGACTGTCTCAAAAAAAAAAAAAAAAAGAAAAAAACCAACTTCCATACGTTCACTTCTCTGAAGGAAATGTGGGACTTTTTTTAAGTAAAGGATCGATGAAGCAATGAATCGGGTCTACTGCTCCTATCTGGGAAGGATATGGAGCCACTTGGTAAGTTTCCCACTTTTAAAAAGGCCTCCCTATGCCCTTCCTCGGGTCACAGTTAAGAAAATTAATTCTAAATGGAATAGGTGATATAAAAGTCAAAATAAAATGGCAAATGGTAAATTATTTGACTTTTTTTGACAAGAGACCCAAGGCCTTCTCCCCTGGACAGCCTCCCCTAAGCATCTCATTCCTTACCGGAATGTACCCTGAGGCCAAATGCAAAGTGTACCGAGGGGATCATTTTGTTGGAGATGATTACATTCATTTCTTTGGAGTGCAAGATGCAGAGTACATAACTATAGGGTTTAGACAGGATTTGCTCTATTTTAACAAAACAGGGCGCTGCCTCTACTCAGTCCACCTCTCCCCCTCTAGCTGGGTTTGGGGTATCTAAGGCAGAAGGCCATTTCCAGGCTATGCAGGCTGGAGCCAGCAGGGACCCCCAGAACCCAGGTCCCACTCCCTCGTCCTCTAAACTTGGCCACAGCCTCCACTCTTCCCCCCAGAAACTGTCTCCCTTGGGGTCCCATAACCACCCACCCCACCACCCAGGGCAGGACCCCGCCCTAAAGACTTAGTAGATAAGCCAGGGCCAGTGCAGCTTGCAGGATGGGGCAGTCGAGCGGAGTGGAACCCCCAGCTTGGCAGCTGTGCAGTCCTCACGCCCAGCATCTCCCAGGCTTGAGTCGTTTGCAAACCACTGTCAATTCTTCCCCATCTGCCTGGTCCCTGCTGTCACCTGGTGGTCCATCTACTGCCCTGTTGTTCCCTGTGTGGTCTGGGCTCCCCTCAAAATGAGCTCAGGCACCTCAGGGAGCTGTGCCCTGGGAAAGGCCCGCTGCACAGCTCCCTCAGCCCCTGGCTCTTCCTCTGTCAATTTCCTCTAATAAAGTGTGGTGGGAACCAGCCTCACTGTTTCTATGGCAGTGGAAGTTCAGAGGCTGGCGGAGGCTACATGAGAGGGCACAGCTGCATCACCAGCCGTCTCCTTCATTGTCCCACCACAACGTCCCAAGTTCCCAAACGTCCCTGGAGAGAGCGCAGATGTTGAAAACAGTCCAGGGCTGCAACTAGGATGCAGGAGAATCAGGCTTTCCCATGTTCATTCTCACTGCACTATTATTATCATTCCATTACTATCAATTTATTGTTAACTAATACTTACATTCTTCATAGTTATTACGAAAATAACAGCATAATAGTTTAACCAATGTTTGTCAAGATATACTCTAAAAATCAAAGATCTACTCCCCCTTGACAGTCCATGTCCCTCTCTCCATACCCAGTTCTATCCCAGCTGCCTCTGCAAGGTGGGAGTGGGTTCAAGCCTGGCTTTGGGAGGAGGAGGAGAGAGGAGGAAGAGGAGGCTGAGCCAGGCTTTCTAGATTCCAGAATCTGTCTGATTTGTGTTCTGCACAATATCGGTGGATGCGAGTCGTGCCCCTGTGACTTTTCGGACTTTAAAACCACCCCGCTCTCACACTCTCCACAGAACAAACAGAATATCGTACCGTCCTTGTGTTTGTGGCCAGACAGGCAGCGGAAGAATTCATTTCACACGTTTGGAACACTGAGAATGGGAATGGCCTCATGGAGGGGGAGGGGGTTGGGGGTGGAGGAGAGCTCGGAGCTGGCCCTGACTGCCTGAGGATATGGCACATGGAGCCCTGGAGCCCTGGTCCCCTCTCTGCCAATTGTACCAGCGCTATGATGCTGAGGGGCTGACCTGGGCATGCTGAGTCCCAGATTCCTTGTTAAATAGGGACAACTGGCTGGGCACAGTGGCTCACGCCTGTAATTCCAGCACTTTGGGAGGCTGAGAGGGGCGGATCAGTTGAGGTCAGGAGTTGAAGACCAGTCTGGCCAACATGGTGAAACCCTGTCTCTACTAAAAATACAAAAATTAGCCGGGTGTGGTGGTGCACGCCTGTAATCCCAGCTACTCAGGAGGCTGAGGCAGGAGAATCACTTGAGCCCGGGAGGCAGAGGTTGCAGTGAGCCGAGATTGCACCACTGCACTCCAGCCTGGGCGACAGAATGAAACTCCATCTCAAAAAAAAAAAAAAAAGTGGGAGGGACAACAATGTCTTCATTGCGTTTTATTTAATGAGGGTAAATGAAATCTTGCATGGCACGAGGCTTGGCACAGAGCCTGCTGCCACATAGTAGATCCTCAGGAAATGTCAGCTATTGCTGTTATCACATCTGGTTGAGAGAATTGTTATCACAACTGGAAATAGAAGGCTGGAGGTGGCATTAGAGCTGCCATCAAAATCACTGAGAACAAGGGCCCATGAAGGTTGGATTAGACTTTGCACAGCTCCTGTTGGGACAAAAGTAACATCAGTGGAAATTTAAAGTGATGAATCGGGTTCAATACAAAGAACCGGCCATGCCACGAGGTCAGTGACCCGAGCTGCATTACATTCGAGGTGCACTTTCAAGAATTTTGGGTGGCGTGTAAGGAGGAGTTAAGACATCTAAGACTCATTTTAAAAGAATTCAGAAATCTGAGAACAAGAGTAAAAACTGCTGCGTTTCCTACAATGTCTTTACAGCATGAAACTGCTGTCTGCCCTGCCGTACATCCTCTCCCAGTGGTCACTCTCGGGTACCTGCTGGATGGCCCCTCTGTCCACACCCTTTGTACACACAGCAAGCTGCACCTGCTCTCCTGCACATGGCAAGGCCTATTTCAACCAAAATTCTTTCTTGAAGACAGTGTCTTTACTATGCCCACTGTTGTAGCAGTAGTTCATCTGGACGAAAGATCAAAAGTTGGAGGCGGTGCCTCTATGGAGGGGTTTCCCACCCTGTGGGCCGCCTGGGCACACCCCTTAGGTGCCCCCAGTCAGGCTCCTGCAGGAACACCCTGGGTTGTCTCACAGAGAGCCCATGTGGCTGGTGGGAAGGGTTCAGGCCGAGGTGAAACATGACCGGTGACTGGCGTGGAGGCTGCATTGGGGATCCCTGTGTTGGCTGCAGGGCTGAATGAAAGAACAAGAGACGTTTCGGCTGAATTCTTGGAAAATACAGACAGCCTCCTAACTCTCCTTAGTTAGCAGTGATTAACACTCTTATTAAAGAAGCCTTTGTGTTCTAGGCCCTGGCATTAACAGTTAATTGGCCCAATAACAAGTTAATTAGGAACGCACAATACAGAGAATTATAAACAGGGCCTTTAACGGAGCAGTTTGTCCCCGGCTCCTCTCCATGGATTTCCTGAGAGCCTTTTAATGCAAGGGGTGTACAGACTGGCAGACCAAGAGATGCCCATCCCTTGCTGTTGCAAAGAGCACAAAGGGAACAAGAATGGGGCCTCCATGAAGGTGGGATAAAGATGCAGAGACAATTTGGAATAGGCAATTGATAATTCTAATAACAGTTAAATATAGATTACTTGCATATCTGAACTTTTTTATTGTTTGTTTTATGTTATTTTATTTTTGAGATGGAGTTTCATTCTTGTTGCCCAGGCTGGAGTGCAGTGGTGCAATCTTGGCTCACTGCAACTTCCGCCTCCTAGGTTCAAGCGATTCTCCTGCCTCAGCCTCCTGAGTAACAGGGATTACAGGCACACGCCACCATGCCCGGGTAATTTTGTATTTTTAATAGAGATGGGAGTTCACCATGTTGGTCAGGCTGGTCTCGAACTCCTGACCTCAGGTGATCCACCCGCCTCGGCCTCCCAAAGTGCTGGGATTACAGGCGTGAGCCACTGTGCCTGGCTTGGTTTTATTTTTAATTGTATAATGAGAGCTTGGATTGCTTCATAGGCTTCTGTGGGTAAGAGTTTCTGTTGTCACATGTGTTCTTCTTTCTCTTTTTCTTTTCTTTTTCTTTTTCTTTTTTTTTTTCTTTTGTTTTCTTTTTTTTTTTTTTTTTTGAGAGGGAGTTTCACTCTGTTGCCCAGGCTGGAGTGCAGCGGTGTGATCTGCAACTTCCGCCTCCTGGGTTCAAGCAACTCTCCTGCCTCAGCCTCCTGAGTAGCTGGGATTACAGACACATGCCACCACACCTGACTAATTTTTGTATTTTCAGTAGAGATGGGATTTTGCTATGTTGGCCAAGCCGGTCACGAACTGCTGACCTCAAGCAATCTGCCCACCTCAGCCTCCCAAAGTGCTGGGATCACAGGCATGAGCCACCGCGCCCAACCTACTGAACATTTTAAGTTCACTATTGAGAGCTGCTGTTCAGAAAAAAAGATTATTTTCAAAATATTACTCTCATTGACAATGCACCTGGTCATCCAAGAGCTCCGATGGAGATGTACAAGGAGATTAATGTTGTTTACATGCTTGCTAACACAACATCCACTTGCAGCCTGTGGATCAAAGAGTCATTTGTATTTTCAAGTCTTTTTTTTTTTTTTCTTTTTTCTTTTTTGAGACAGAGTCTTGCTCTGTCTCCAAGCTGGAGTGCAGTGGTGCAATCTCGGCTCACTGCAACCTCCACTTCCTGGGTTCAAGCTATTCCCCTGCCTCAGCCTCCCGAGTAGCTGGGACTACAGGTAGGCGCCACCACACCTGGCTAATTTTTTGTATTTTAGTAGAGATGGGGTTTCACCATGTTAGCCAGGATGGTCTCGATCTCCTGAACTCGTGATCTGCCTGTCTCAACCTCCCAAAGTGTTGGGATTACAGGCGTGAGCCCCTGTGCCTGGCCTCAAGTCTTGTTTTTTAAGAAATACACCTTGCAAGGCTATTGCTGCCAGAAATAGTGATTTCTATGATGGATCCGAGCAAGGTCAATTGAAAACCCTCTGGAAAGAATTCATCATTCTAAATGCCAGTAAAAAATTTATGATTCATGGGAGGAAGTCAAAATATCAACAAAGTATCAACGATAGGAGTTGGGAAGAAGTTGATTCCAACCTTCATGGATGACTTAGAGGGGTTCAAGCCTTCCAGGGAGGAAGCAACTGCAATGAGTCATGGGAGGAAGTCAAAATATCAACAAAGTATCAACGATAAGAGTTGGGAAGAAGTTGATTCCAACCCTCATGGATGACTTAGAGGGGTTCAAGCCTTCCAGGGAGGAAGCAACTGCAGATGTGGTAGAAATAGCAAAGGAACTGTAAATAGAAGTGGAGCCTGAAGATGGGACTGAATTGCTGCAATCCCATGAGAAAACTTCAACAGATGAGGAGCTGCTTCTTTTGGATGGACAAAGCGGTTTCTTGAGATAGAATCTACTCCTGGTGAAGATGCTGTGAACATTGTTGAAATGACAACAAAGGATTGAGAATATCCCATAAACATAGTTGCTTAAGCAGTGACAGAGTTTGAGAGGATTGACTCCAATTTTGAAAGTTCTACTGTAGATAAAATGCTTTCAAACAGCATCATAAGCTACAGAAAAATCATTCATGAAAAGAAGAATCAATTGATGCAGTAAAATTCATTGTTGGCTGGTCACGGTGGCTCATGCCTGTAATCCCAGCACTTTGGGACGCCAAGGCGGGCAGATCATGAGATTAAGAGACTAAGACCATCCTGGCCAACATGGTGAGACGCCATCTTTACTATAAATACAAAAATTAGCCAGGCGTGGTGGCACACTAGTACCAGCTACTGGGGAGGCTAAGGCAGGAGAATTGCCTGAACCTGGGAGGTGGAGATTGCAGTGAGCCAAGATCATAACACTGCCCTCCAGCCTGGCGACAGAGCGAGACTCTGTCTCAAAAAAAAAAAAA
>NC_045446.1:3301834-3307785 GCF_002776525.5 Piliocolobus tephrosceles | reverse complement strand
ATTCCAACTGAGTGAAGGCTCAGATGATTATTAGCTTTTTTTTTTTTTTAAGCAATAAAGTATTTTTAGTTAAGGTATATACATTTTTTAAGACATACTGCTATTGCATACTTAATAGACTATATTATGGTGTAAAGAAAACTTTTTTTTTTTTTTTGAGACAGTCTCACTCTGTAACCAAGGCTGGAGTGCAGTGGCATGATCTCGGCTCGCTGCAACCTCCATCTCCTGGGTTCGAGTGATTCTCCTGCCTCAGCCTCCCAAGTAGCTGGACGCCCATCACCACGCCTGGTTAATTTTTGTATTTTTAGTAGAGACGGGGTTTTACCAAGTTGGCCAGGCTGGTCTCAAACTCTTGACCTCAAGTGATCCTCCCACCTCTGCCTCTTAAAGTGCTGGGATCGCAGGCATGAGCCACCATGCCCAGCTGTAAATATAACTTTTATATGCAACGGGACACCAAAAAATTTGTGTGATTTACATTATTGCAATACTTGCTTTATTGTGGTGGGCCGGAAGCAAACCCACAACGTCTCCATGGTACGCCTGTGTGTTGCTAATGCAGAAAGACATCTCCAATAGGTTGTAGATTGGAAAGTGGTTAGTTGGAAAATATTTTTGCTAATGTGTATTTATTCATAATGACGTGCATGCATCCATACATGTGTACACACACAAAAAAAAGTCACCTGTGAATATATACTTTAAAAAGTTAACACTATTTGCCTCTTAGTACTGGGCATTATGGGTGATTATCCACAAATACTGTTTTCAATTCTTTTAAAACTGTGACATTATTCCACAGACGATAAAAGAACCCCAAATATCAAAAGTCAGATGCCCAGTGAAAAAAAGTCATTCTCCCATTCTAACCCCCATTCTCACTCTTTGGGGACAATATTTTCTTGGTATGGTTCTAGAAATGTTCTCTCTATAGCCATATTTTCTTTTCTTTCTTTCTTTTTTTTTTTTTCTGAGACAGAGTCTCACTGTGTTGCCCAGGCTAGAGAGCAGTGGCACGATCTTGTCTCACTACAACTTCCACCACCCAGGTTCAAGTGATTCTCCTGCCTCAGCCTCCTGAGTAGCTGGGATTATAGGTGCCGCCACCACACCTGGCTAATTTTTGTATTTTTAGTACAGATGGGGTTTTAACATGTCAGCCAGTCTGGTCTCAAACTCCTGACCTCAAGCGATCCGCCCATCTTGGCCCCCCAAAGTGCTGAGATTACAGGCATGAGCCACCGTGTCTGGCCTGTATTTTCAAGCAATTCCAATTCACCAACTAACTATGGAACTAAAGTTTATCAAACCTCTGAGTAAAAAAAAAAAAAAAATCTAAAATAGTATTCTACCCAGCACAAATTCTTCCTGTGTTATACAGGGCTAATCTGTTTCTCATTAAAATTATGGATTAAAATTTAATCCTCACACTTTTAGAAATAGGAAAATACATTCTTTATACTCTTATTCGTTTACCTAGTTGAAAGGTGTATATTTAGCTTTGAAAGAGAAATCTTACTTAATGCAAGAATTTGGGATTATATATGATGTCATGAGATCACTCTTTAAATCTTTATGAAAGGATTTCAGAGAAAGGAAAAAGTTTCATCAAGATTCTGGGTCAGTTCTCCAGAACTCCCAGACCTACCCTGCAGATTCAGAATTCTTCCATGTCAGCAGAATTGGCAGTGAAGATCTGAAGCCATGTGAATGGACAGCAAATAAATTCTCATAGTAGCTTTTCTGGAAGTTTACAGTGGGTTCATTTCTATGATGCAAATATGTTATTTGCGGGTACAGTCAAGGGGAAAAAGTTACACAGAATTTGACTCTGCAGCAATCCACATAGGAAGCAGTCCTGTGAAAACCGATGGTACTCCCAAAAGACGTACTTTTTTTCTAGTGAAGGTTCTCTCCTGGTTTAAAAGAATTAAAGTAATCGAAACTGATTACTATTTCTGTGGAATGTGACCCATCCTGAGGCCAAGGGAAGCCCTGGGTTCCCAGGAATGAGATTTTAGCATCCAGGATGTGAAAGGTGAGAAGTGTGGAGTGAGGTGTGGGGGTCTGGCCCGGGTAGCCACATCCTGGCTGGGGTCTGCGAGGGCCCCTGTGGAGTGAGTGGAGTCTCTGAACCCTCCTCTCGTGCCTCCTTTTCCTGGTATTTTCTAAATGATTCAAAATCTCTCTCTGGCCTCCATTTAACCAGGGAATTCCACCCACCCTCATCTGCCTTTGCTCCTTCCCGCTGTCTGGATCTGAGAAGCCAGTGAGCAAGAACCTAGAGACCTGACCCAGGAGTCAGAAGCTGTGGGCCACTTTGGAAAACAGCGTGGCCAGTTCCTGAAAAGGTAAACACACCCCTGCCCTCCGATCCAGCCCCTCCACTGCTAGGTACTTACCCAGGAGGAATGAAAGCTCGTGTCCACAAAAGGTCTCAGGGATGAATGTCTGGCTTGTCACAGCCCCAAACTGGAAACAACCTGAAAATCCGTCAATAGGCGGATGGTGACGCCAGGCACAGAATGTCCACACCACAGGAGGCAACTCAGGGCCCCACAGGAGTCACTGCGGACACGCGCACTGTCCGGGGCAGCCTCAAAATAACACGGCTTAGTGAAGCCCAGACCCCTCCAAGGTACCTGCTGTGCGATTCTAGATAGATACATAAAAGCCTTGAAAATGTAAGCCAAGGCCGGGCGCGGTGGCTCACACCTGTAATCCCAGCACTTTGGGAGGCCAAGGTGGGTGGATCACCTGAGGTCAGGAGTTTGAGACCAGCCTGACCAACATGGAGAAATCCTGGCTCTACTAAATATACAAAATTAGCCACGTGTGGTGGTGCATGCCTGTCATCCCAGCTACTCGGGAGGCTGAGGCAGGAGAATCGCTTGAATCAGGGGGGTAGAGGTTGCAGTGAGCCGAGATCGCACCACTGCACTCTAGCTTGGGCAACAAGAGCAAAACTCTGTCAAAAAAAAAAAAAAAAGAAAGAAAGAAAGAGAGAGAGAGAGAAAGAGAGAAAGAAAAGAAAAGAAAAGAAACGGTAAGCCGAATCCTCAGTGACAGGAAACAGGTGGGCTGTTGCCTGGGGAAGGTGGGAACACAAAGGAGCGTGAAGGAATTGGGGGTGAGGGGTCCTTCATCACTTGATGGTGGTGGTGGCTTCATTGGGGGACATGGGGGGTCCTCAATCAGGGATGATTTTGCCCCTCACCGACTAATTAGACCCCTGGCATCTAGTGGATAGAGGCCAGGGATGAGGCTAAACATCCTACAGTCCACAAGGCACCCCCGATCCCCCAAAAATAATTTACCCCAAATGCCAGTGGGGCCGAGGCTGAAAAACCTGGGTGTATACACGTTTCACAACTTACATAATTGTACACTATTTATTTATTTATTTATTTATTTATTTATTTATTTATTTTGAGACAGAGTCTTGCTCTGTCACCACGGCTGGAGTGTAGTGGTGCAATCTTGGCTCACTGAAACCTGCGGCCCCTGGGTTCAAGTGATCCTTCTGCCTCAGCCTCGCAAGTAGCTGGGACCTCAGGCATGTGCCACCATGTCCCAGCTAATTTTGTATTTTCAGTAGAGACAGGGTTTTGCCATGTTGGCCAGGCTGGTCTCGAACTCCTGACCTCAGGTGATGCACCCACCTTGGCCTCCCAAAGTGCTGGGATTATAGGCGTGAGCCACTGCGACTGGCCCAGAATTGCACGCTTAAAACATGGGCAGATTACTGTACGTCAATTATACATCAATAAAATTGTAAAATCAGTGAAATCTCAGCCCTGCCATTTGCTGGATGTGTGACATTGGGTAATTCACGTCCCCTCTCTTGGCCTGTTTCCACTCTAAAAATATGAAGGAGTGGGTAATAAGGTTTCTTTCCCAGAACTTCTGAACATTCAGTGAGATCCTGAGATGTGAGCCAAATACTAGGTAAATAAGAATATGCATTGATGTGTAGACGCACTTCTGGTTCCCTCTGCGGCCACTGGAACTGACTTCAGCTGTCAGGTGAGCCACTTGGCAACACCA
This sequence comes from Piliocolobus tephrosceles, assembly GCF_002776525.5. Lineage (NCBI taxonomy): Eukaryota > Metazoa > Chordata > Mammalia > Primates > Cercopithecidae > Piliocolobus > Piliocolobus tephrosceles. The sequence goes on along the minus strand of NC_045446.1, from coordinate 3,303,735 downwards.
TCCATGGAAAATACATTTAGACTGAATGCAAGTCCTTAGAGACAGCAGAAGACTGAGTAGAAATGGCCCCTGGATTTTAGGTAACAGTGCCAGGCCCGTGGGGCAGGAAAGAAACCATTGGACAGAGGCTGGAAGTCACTTTGCCTGTGGGTAACAGGGACCTTGGAGTGACCTTGAGGCCTGGCTTTCAGCCTGACCCCAACAGGAAATATGACTCTCATATGATTTACTTAAAAATACAGAATATTCATACATCATCATTATTATTATTTTGCCAAGGTTATCATTCACTGGGTTTCAGCCACAAAAACACTCAGGAAAATTGAAAAGACTCGAAGTTCTTAAATCAGAGCCCACCTCTTCCAGGCCACCCTCAAGTTTGGGCTTCGTGCCTGGTGAGGCCGTTTTGAGGATTATGAATGGTGCACATTTTTGCAATTTAGCTGGAGACCCAGTAATCGTGGCATTATCCTCGCTGGGCCACGTCCCCGTCCCCCTCTGCATTCAATTGCACCTTGAGGAAGATAAATAGGAGAGCAGCTTAGGAAACAGGAATGAGAGTCCTCAATCACCTCTTTCTTCGCTCTGACCACTGGGCGAGACAGAGAGAGTGACTCTGGCAACAGGAACACACCACCTTTGTCTCACGCGTGGCTCCAGGGCCTTTTGGAATCCAGTGGCTGAGGAAGGTGGATTCTTCCCCACTTGAGCAGCCTGGAGCATCTCCAGGCACTCTTGGGTCCCAGGGTTAGCTAAGAGACAGCCCGGGCATTGCTGGGGCACAGCTGGGGCATAGCTGGGGCACAGTCAGAGCATTGCCGGGGCACAGCGGGAAACGTACATGTAGCTTCTGGTCTCATTCATTTAATGGCTTTTTCCCAAATGATGGCAGCAGCGCCAGAGAGCAGGTGGAGAAGACAGCAGGGGTGGGGGTAAATTCCAGGGAAGTCTAGGATGCCCCGGACTGTGGTCCCCAGGAATGAAGGGCTGTTTGGGGCCTCACTGCTGACAATGTCTTGTACCTACCCTGCGAGGACACTTCTCTGCTGCAGAGGGAACCCCACGGGCCTCGGGTTGGCAGGGAAGGCTGTCAGCTTGGCCCTATCTCTGGGGCTCCTCCTCGAGCTTGGGACACTCCGTGGTTTGTGCTCCATGCTCCTGGGGAACCACATTCACCCTGGGGCGTCCTGTCTTTGCCGATGGCGTTCCCTCTGCTGAGGGTGCTGTTCCCATTCTCCGGGCAATTCCAGTCCTGGAGAGTCCTCGGAGCTCTTCCAGGACGATGTTCCACCAAGTGATGCCTCCTCATTCCTGAGGCTGGATGACAAACTCATACCCCGGGCTCCACATATCTCCCGTTTCCCCCACCACGGCATTGACTTTGGGTGCTGGCCTTGTCTGGCAGGGGTCTCCCTGTAATTAGATTGTGAGAGGAGCCCTGCCTTCATCATTTTTGAATCCCTGGTACCAGGCTCAGTGCCTAATGTAACTGACGTGTGTTGAATAAACATGCTCCATAGAGGGTGAACAATGAAGCTCTCCTAAGTGATTTTTCTTTTTCCTTTTTTTTTTTTTTTTTTTTTTTTGAGATGGAGTTTTGCTTTTGTCACCCAGACTGTAGTACAGTGGCGTGATCTTGGCTCACCACAGCCTCCACCTCCTGGGTTCAAGCAATTTTCCTGCCTCAGCCTTCCGAGTAGCTGGGATTATACACCGGGCTAATTTTTGCATTTTTAGTAGAGATGGGGTTTCATCATATTGGCCAGGCTGGTCTCGAACTTCTAACCTCAGGTGATCTGCCCACGTTGGCCTCCCAAAGTGCTAGGATTACAGGCATGAGCCACTGCATCTGGCCCCTAAGTGATTTTTTTTTTTTTTTTTTTTTTTTTTTTTTTTTTTTG
>NC_045446.1:3244403-3301734 GCF_002776525.5 Piliocolobus tephrosceles | reverse complement strand
TAGCTGGGACTACAGGTGCCTGCCACTGAGCCCGGCTAATTTTTTGTATTTTTAGTAGAGACGGGGTTTCACCGTGTTAGCCAGGATGGTCTCGATCTCCTGACCTCGTGATCTGCCCACCTTGGCCTCCTGCTAAGTGATTTTTCTATATCAAACACCAAGCAGAAACAGGGGGAGCAGAATGGAAGGCTTGGCTGCTTTCAGAGCGGGGAGAGGTCAGCTTCTCAGAGCCTCCTTGCCCTTCAGCCTCTGAGGCTTGTATTGGGAGGAGGGGCCCTGCTGATGCTGTTGAGTGCCAGCTGCCTGGGTTCAGAACAGGCCAGGCTGGTTGGGTTGGTTGTGTGTGGGAGAATCAGGAAGAGGGAGCTTGTTCATAATCCAGCTCGTTTACCCAACAAACAATAAAACAGAAGGCGGGATTGTTCAGAGATGCCGGATGGCAGGCATGAGAAAGACTCCACTGGTCTCAGAGGTCTGTGCAGGAATGCACAGAGCCTGGGAAACACAGAGAGGAATGGGGCCTGTGGGTGAGGACGCAGGACAGGTTAAGGACTGGGTGGCACTGGGTGCTAGCTCTGGCAGAGAGCAAGCTGACCGGGGGCATTTCTTTCCAGCCCCATGGCTGATGGTCTCGCTGTGCGTGATGGTGAATTTTATGTGTTGCCTTGATGGAACCATGGGGGTGCCCAGATACTTGGCCAAGCCTCTGTGTTTGCGAGGATGTTTCTGGATGGGACTAGCATTCGAATCTGCAGGCCGAGGCAAGCAGAGTGTCCTCCCCGCAGAAGGTGGGCCTCACCCCATCCATCAGAGGCCTGAGCAGAATAAAAAGACGAGGAGATAATTATTTGCTTCTGCCTGTCTTCAAGGTGGAACCATAGGTCTTCTCCTGCCTTTGGACTCGGACTCAGCAGAAAGAGCACCTCCCCGGCCAGTGCTTTTGGCAGGATTCCAGAATGTGCACTCCTGGAGCCCTGGACCGCCGCTGGCTTGGTTCCAGCCCATCTGTGACCATCTCTCCTAGGATGCTGGGATGTTCTGTGGGGCCAAGCTAGGGCCACTTGTCTACTTCTGCTGCAATGGAGGAATCAGCCTCCCTTACGGGAACCATAAGTGCGGGGATTGGGGCAGCCTGATTCTCTAGGAGGAACTGCTGCACTCTTTCTAGAAAAAGGAGAAAGGATTTCAGGCAGCCCAAGCTAACAGAGGCCTGCTGTGCACTTGTGTGTTCTGAGCACAGGCTAGGAAGTGCAGGGCTAAAATTCATGAGAACCAAGACAAGGCAGTGAACGCGTGATCCTTAAAGGTGACGGCAGGGGCTGCTCGGGGCAGGGAGGGCTCAGCCTGGAGTGGGCCCACCCCGTCCTTGAGTCGTTCCCTGTCCTTCCCGTCATCTGACAGGTGCCTGACTCTTTGTTCTTCCTTCATCGTTGGGGACGAGGGTGCAGGGGATGACGTGTTCATTTTCCTCTCCTATGCTCAGCTCACGTCCTCTGCACTCCACTCCCCATCTCACGCTGATCGCTTTCCCATTCAGCAGGTTCAATGCATGCACACGATGCACCCGCCTCCCTGCAGAACACGGCGTGGGGCTTCCGGTGAGTGCTTCACATTGTAAATGCCGCTGTGCCCTGGATCCTACTCAGTTTCACTCAACACTGTTCTTGTTTGTTGTCATCAAGTTAAAAAAAAAAAAAAATTGGTAAAATACATATAACCCAAAACTGACCATTTTAACCTGTTTTTTTTTTTTTCGGCAGGGGGTGGAGATGGAGTCTTGCTCTGTCTCCCAGGCTGGAGTGCAGTGGCAGAATCTCGGCTCACTGCAGCCTCCGTTCCCGGGTTCAAACGATCTTCCTGCCTCAGCCTCCCGAGTAGCTGGGACTACAGGTACCCGCCACCACGCCAGGCTAATTTTTGTATTTTTAGTAGAGATGGAGTTTCACCATGTTGACCAGGCTGGTCTCGAACTCCTGACCTCAGGTGATTTGCCTGCCTCAGCCTCCCAGAGTGCTGGGATTACAGGCGTGAGCTACTGCACCCAGCCCATTTTAACCATTTCTAAGTGTATCGTTCAGGGGCATTCATTACATTCATTCACACTGTTGTGCAGCTGTCACCACCATCCATCTCCAGAACTTTTCATTTTCCCGAACTGAAACTCTGTTCCCATTGAAACCCAATTCTGTGTTTCCTCCTCCCCCAGCCCCTGGCAACCACCGTTCTACTTTCTGTCCCTATGGGTTTGACCATTCTAGGGACCTCATTTAAGTTGAGCCCTACAGCCTTCACCTTTCTGTGACTGATTTATTTCACTCGGCGTGACATCCTTAAAGTTCATCCATGCTGTGGCCTGTGTCAGAATCTCCTTATTTCCAAGGCTGAGTGATATTCTGTTGTGTGGATGGACCACACTCCGTTTATCCATTCACCTGTCAATGAATGTTTAGTCCATTTCTACTTTTCGGCTAGTGTGAAAAAAGCTGCTCAGAACAGGGGTGTACAAATACCTCTTTGAAACCCTGCATTTGGTTCTTTTGGAGACAGACCCAGAAGTGGCATTGCTGGATCACGTGCTAATTCCATGTTTAATTTTTGGAGAAACAGCCATCCCATTTTCCACAGGGATTGCACCATTTTACATCCCCACCCACAGTGTGCAAGGGTTCCAGTTTCTCCATGGCTTCGCCGACACTTGTTATTCTCCACCTCGTTGACAGTGGCCATCCTGAGGAGCGTGAGATGGTGCTGTGTGTTATTTTTACTTGTCTCCATGCAGCTGAGGGCATGTCGGTGCACGCCTAATGCAGGCGGGGTGATGCCTGCACAGTTCCATCTGCTGCTCCACGACGTGTTGCTAACTCAGTCACTGACCACTGGACTCTGGGCTGCTCCATCCCTCACTTCCACAAACAGTGTTGATGGATACCGATGCAAGCCCTTCTGGGGAAGACGCAGTGAGAGCCTCTCTCAGGCGTGCATTCCTCAGCCTGACTGCAAGGTCGCAGACCACTACACAGCCCAGCCTGAGTGCTTCCCAGGCTGCCATGTGCCGGGTCTCCCTCCCACGGCAGTCCTGGAAGGCTCTGCTTTGCACCAACTTGCCAGCACTTGGCGTTAATCAACCCTCTAGCTTTTACCAATCTGATGGGTGTAAAGGGAATTCCTGCGTTTTACTTTGCATTTATCTGATTCCTGTGGGTTTGAGCAGCTCTTCATTGACATGTGCGTCATTTGCACTTTCCCTTCTGAGAGTTGTCTGTTGGGGTTGGCTTTCTGTCAACTTAAACAGGAGCAAACTTGGTTACTTTTAATTAAAATCAGGCTCATGGCAGCAGGGGAGTTTTACATGCACAGGAAGGTCAGGTCCAGTCCTGCCCGTCTTTGTGCATACTCTCTCTTTGGTCACTGTTGTGCAGCATGGTGAGCTTGGCGCCCGGCCTTGAGAACGCAGCCACAGAAAGGAGTTCACGGGCTGGGCATTCTGCTAAGGACACAGCTGTCTCTGGCCCCTGCATCTAATTACTGGACTCTCTGCTTCATTGCTCTGGTAGAGCTGCAAGCCTGAGACTCCACATGTTCTTTCAACACTCCCTAGGTGGCCAGCCCAGTGTGTTTTAATCGTTGACAAGCAAGAGGGTGCCAGAGAGAAGGATGTTGGCTGCTGTTCAGGCATTTGGGGACTGGCAGGAAGGGCTGTTGTCCATGACAGATGATGCCAGAAGTGGATTCAAGATTGAGTTTTTTGTTTTGCTATCCATCGCCTCAAACATTTGTCTTTTTTGTGTGTGTTACACACAATCCAATTATACTCTTTTAGCTATTTTTGTATGTACAATAAATTTTTGTTGACTCTAGTCACCCTGTTGTGCTATCACATACTAGATCTGATTCATTCTAATTACATTTTTGTACCCATTAGCCATCCCCTTTCTCTCCTTCCCACCCCCCAACTACCCTTTGCAGCATCTAGTAACCATCATTCTACTCTCTATCTCCATGAGTTCAATTGTTTTAATTTTTAGCTCCCATAAATAAGTGAGAACATGTGAAGTTTGTCTTTCTGTGCCTGGCCTATTTCGCTTAACATAATGACCTCCAGTTCCATCCATGCTGTTGCGGATGGCAGTATCTCATTATTTTTAAGACTGACTGGTACTCCACTGTGTATACGCACTGCATTTTCTTTATCCATTCCTCTGTCGATGGACACTTAGGTTGCTCCCAAATCTTGGCTTTTGTGAACAATGTTGCAATAAACATGGCAGTACAGATATCTTTTTAATATACTAATATCCATTCTTTGGGGCTTATACCTAGCAATGGGACTGCTGGATCATATAGCAGCTCTATTTTTTGTTTTTTTGAGAACCCACCAAACTGTTCTTCATGGTGACTGTACTGATTTACATTTCCACCAATAGTGTACGAGGGTTGCCTATTCTTCACATCCTCACCAGCATTCATTATTGCCTGTCTTTTGGATAAAAAACATTTTAATTGGGGTGAGATGGTATCTTATTGTGGTTTTGATTTGCATTTCTCTGATGATCAGTGACGTTGAACATCTTTTCATATGCCTGTTTGCCATTTGTATGTCCTTTTTTTTTTTTTTGAGAAATGTCTATTCCTATGTTTTGTCCATTTTTTAATCAGACTATTGAATTTTTTCCTGTTGAGTTGTTTGAGCACCTTATGTATTCTGGTTATTAATCCCTTGTCAGATGGGTAGTTTACGAATATTTTCTCCCACTCTGTGGGGTGGCTCTTTACTTTGTTGATTGTTTCCTTTGCTGTGCAGAAGCTTTTTAACTTGATGTGATCCCATTTGTCCATTTTTGCTTTGGTCGTCTGTGCTTGTAGGGTATTACTCAGGGAATCTTTGCCCAGCCCAATGTCCTGGAGAGTTTCCCCAATGTTTTCTTTTAGTAATTTCTTAGTGTGAGGTCTTAGATTTAAGTCTTTAATCAATTTGATTTGATTTTTTTATATGGTGAGAGAGAGGGGTCTAGTTTTCTTCTTCTGCATATGGATATCCAGTTCTCCCGGCACCATTTATAGAAGTGACTGTCCTTTTCCCAGTATATGTGTTCTTGGCACCTTTGTCAAAAATGAGTTCACTGCAGATGTAGGGATATATTTCTGGGTTCTTTATTCTTTTCCATCGATCTGTGTATCTGTGTTTATGCCAGTACCATACTGTTTTTGTTACTATAGCTCAGTAGTTTAATTTGAACTCAGCTAATGTTATTCCTCCAGTTTTGTTCCTTTTGCTCAGAATAGCTTTGGCTATTTTGGGTCTTTTGTGGTTCCAAATAAATTTTGTAATTATTTTTTCTATTTCTGTGAAGAATGTCATTGGTATTTTAATAGGAATTGCATTGAATTTGTAGATTGCTTTGGGCAGTATGGACATTTTAACAGTATCAATTCTTCCAATCCATGAACACAGAATATCTTTCCATTTTTTCTGTTCTCTTCAATTTTAATTGCTTGCATCAATATTTTATAGTTTTCATTGTAGAGATATTTTACTTCCTTGGTTATGTTTATTCCTAGGTATTTTATTATATTTGCAGCTATTGTAAATGGGACTACTTTCCAGATTTTTTTCAGAAAGATTATTTGTTGTTGGCATATAGAAATGCTACTGATTTTTGTGTATTGATTTTGTATTCTGCAACTATTGAAATTTTTTATCAGTTCAAAGAGATTTCTGGTGGAGTCTTCAGGTTTCTCCAAATATTGGATCGTATTATCTGTAAACACGTTCAATTTGACTTCTTCCTTTCCAATTTGGATGCTCTTTATTTTTATCTTTTGTCTCGTTGCTCTAGCTAGGACTTACAGTACCATGTTGAATAACAGTGGTGAAAGAAGGCATCCCTGTCTTGTTCCAGATCTTAGAGGTAAGGTTTTTGGTTTTTCTTGTTCAGTGTGACACTAGCTGTGGGTCCATCATATATATCATTTGTTTTGTTGAGGTATGTTCCTCCCATACCCAGTTCTTTGAGAGTTTTTATCATAAAGTGATGTTGAATTTTATCAAATGCTTTTTCAGTCCAATTGAAATGCTTATATGGTTTTAATTCTGTTGATGTGAGGTATCACATTGATTGATTTGCATATATTGGACCATCCTTGCATCACTGGGATAAATCCTACTTGGTCATGATGAATTATCTTTTTAAATGTTGTTGAATTTGGTTTTCAAGTAATGTTTGAGGACTTTTACATCAGTGTTCATCAGGGACATTGGCCTATAGTTTTCTTTTTCTTTTTCTTTTTGATGTGTCTTTGTCTGGTTTTGGCATCAGGGTAACACTGTCTTTGTAGAATGAATACAGAAGTATTTCCTCCTCTATTTTCCTGAATGGTTTGAGTAAGATTGGTATTAGTTCTTCTTTAAATATTGTGGTAAAATTTAGCAGTGAAGCCATTTGGGTCTTGGGCTTTTCTTTGCTGGGAGGCTTTTTATTATGGCCTCAATTTTATTACTTGTTATTGGTCTGTTAACGTTTTGGATTTCTTCATGGTTCAATCTTTGTAGATTGTGTGTGTCTAGAAATTTATCCATTTCTTTTAGGCTTTCAAACTTTTTGGCATATAGCTGCTCATAGATGCTTCTAATGATCCTTTGCATTTCTGTGGTATCTGTTGTAATGTCTCCTTTTTCATCTCCATTCTTATTTATTGGGTCTTCTCTCTTAGTCTGACTAAAGGTTTGTTGAATTTTTTTATTCTTTTGTCAAAATTCTTTTAACTTTCTTGTCAAGTTTTGTCAAATTTTTCTACTTTTTTGATATAGGCATTTATTGCTATAAACTTTCTTCTTAATACTGCTTTCATTGTATCCAATAGGTTTTGGTATGTTGTGGTTTCACTGTAATTTGTTTTGAGAAATTTTTTAACTTTTTCTTAATTCCTTCATTGACCCACTGGTCATTCAAGAACATTGTTTAATTCCCATGTGTTTGTATAGTTTCCAAAATTCCTCTCATTATTGATTTCTATTTTAATACAGTGTGGTCAGAGAAGATACTTGGTTTAATCTCATGTTTTTGAATTTTTAAAGATTTGGTTTGTGACCTAACATATGCTCTATCCTTGAGAACAATCCATGTGCTGAAGAGAAGAATGTGTATTCTGCAACTGTTGGGTGAAAAGTTCTATAAATATCTATTCATTCCATTTGGTCTATAGTATAGATTAAGACTGATGTTTCTTTGCTGATTTTCTGCCTGGATGGTCTGCCTAATGCTGAAGGTGGGGTGTTGAAGTCTCCAGCTATTATTGTATTGGGGTCTATCTCTCTTTTAGCTCTAATAATATTTTCTTTATACAACTGGGTGCTCCAGTGTTGGGCACATATATAATTGTTGTATCTTCTTGCTGAATTGACCTGTTTATCGTTATACAACAACTTCCTTTGTCTCATAGTTTTTATCTTGAAATCTATTAGGTCTGATCTAAGTGTAGCTACATCTGCTCTTTTTTGGTTTTCATTGGCATAGAACATCTTTTTTATCCCTTTATTTTCAGTCACTGTGTGTCTTTATAGGTGAAGTGTGTTTCTTGTAGGTAATAGGTTGTTAGGTCTTGTTTTTCTACCCATTCAGCCATGCTTATGCCTTTTGATAGAAGAGTTTAGTCTATTTACATTCAATGTTATCATTGAAAAATAAGGACTTACTCCTGCCAATTTGTTGTTTTCTGATTGTTTTGTGATCTTTTCTTCCTTCTTTCTTTCCTTCTATCTTCTTTTCAGTGAAGGTGATTTTTTTTTCTGGTGGTATGTTTTAATGTTTAGTTTTTCATTTTTATATATCTCTGTTGTAGTTTTTTGATTTGAGGTTACTACGAGGCTTACAAATAATATCTTCTTATAACTTATTATTCTAAACTCGTGAGAACTTAACACAGATTACATAAATAAACTACAAACAAGCAAAACTCTACACTTTAACTTCATCTCCCTGTTTCTGAACTTTGTGTTGTCTCCATGTTTTACTATATCTTGAAAAATTGTTGTAGTTATTATTTTGATATGCTAATCTTGTAGTCTTTCTACCCACAATATGAATCGTTTACATACAATAATTACAGTGTTATAATATTCTGTGCTTTTCTGTGTACTTACTATTACCAATGAGTTTTGTACATTCAGATGATTTCTTACTGCTTATTAATGTCCTTTTCTTTCAGATTGAAGAACTGCCTTTAGTATTTCTTGTAGGACAGGTCTGATGTTGATGAAATCTGTTTTTGTTTGTCTGGGAAAGTCTTTATCTCGCCTTCATGTTTGAAGGATATTTTTGCTGGATATACTATTCTAGGATAAAAGGGTTTTTTCCCACATATTAAATATGTCATGCCACTCCTCCTGGCTTGTGAGGTTTCCACTGAGAATTCTACTGCCAGATGTATTGGAGCTTCATTGTGTGTTATTTGTTTCTTTTTTCTTGCTGCTTTTAGGGTCCTTTCTCTAACGTTGACCTTTGGAGTTTGATTATTAAATGTTTTGAGGTAGTCTTATTGGGGTTAAATCTGCGTGGTATCCTACAACCATCTTACACTTGAATGTTGATATCTGTCTCTAAGTTTGTAAAGTTCCCTGTTATTATCCCTTTGAACAAACTTTTTACCCTGATCTCTCTCTCTCTCTACCTCCTCTTTAAGGCCAGTATTGCTTAGATTTGCTCTTTTGAGACTATTTTCTAGATCTTGTAGGCATGCTTTATTCTTTTTTATTTTTTTATTTTGTCTCCTCTGACTATGTATTTTAAAATAGCCTTTCTTCAAGCTCACTAATTATTTCTTCTGTTTGATCCATTCTGCTATTGAGCCTCTGATGAATTCAATATGTGAATTGCATTTCTTGGCTTCTGCATGATTCTTTTTAATTATTTCAATCTCTTTGTTAAATTTATCTGATAAGATTCTGAATTCCTTCTCTGTGTTATCTTGAATTTCAATGAGCTTCCTGTAAATAGCTATTTTGAATTTTCTGTGCAAAAGATGACATACCTTTACATACATACCTTTACATCCTGGTATATGGTTACATACCGTACACCAAGATTGTTCACTGGTGACCTTAGTTCATTTGGTGAGGTCATGTTTTCTTGGATGATCCTGATACTTGTGAATGTTTATTTGTGTCTGAGCATTGAAGAGTTAGATATTTATTGTACTTTATAGTCTGGGTGTATTAGTCAGTTCTTGCATTGCTATAAAAATATACCTGAGATTGGATAACTTATAAAGAAAAGAAGTTCAATTGGCTCATGTTTCTGCAGGCTTTATAGGAAGCATAGTGGTTTCTCCTTCTTGGGGAGCCTCTGGAAGCTTCCTATCACAGAAGAAGGGAAAGGGGGAACAAGGTACTTCACGTGATTGGAGCAGGAGAAAGAGAGAGGGGAGGAGGTGCCATACATTTTAAAATGACCAGATCTCATCAGAACTCACTCAGTATCACAAAAATAGCACCACTGGGTCAATCTGCCACCATGGTCTAATCACCTTTCACCAGACCTCCACCTCCAACACTGGGGATTACAATTCAACATGAGATTTGGGGTGGGAACACAAATCCAAACCATATCACTGGGCTGGTTTGTACTCATCCTTCTTAGGAAGGCCTTCCAAGTATTTGAAGGGACTTGAGTGATCCAAGTCTTTGGTCACTGCAGCCATATCTGCATTGGGGGCACCCCAAGCCTAACACTGTGGCTCTTACAGACTTGTAGAGGTAATGCCTTGGTGGTCTTCGGTAAGATCGGGGAGAATTTCCTGGATTACTGGGTACAGACTTGTTCCCTTCCCTTACTGTCCACAAAACAAACAGAGTCCCTCTCTCTCTCTGTGCTGAGCTGCTTGGAGCTGGGGAAGGGGTGATACAAGCACCCCTGTGGCCACCAACACTGGGACTATGCTGGTTCAGACTCTGAGCCAGCACAGCACTAGGTCTTACCCAAGGTCCACGGTGACCACTGCCTGGCTACTGCTTATGTTTACTCAAGGCCCAAGGGCTCTACAGTCAGCAGGTGGTGAACCCAGGCAGGCCTGTGTCCTTCCCTTCAGGGTGACAAGTTCCCACTGGCTGCGGGAGGTTACAAAGACGGCATCTGGGAACCAGAATCTGGAGTCAAGAACCTTAGGAAGATACCTGGTGCTCTGTTCTACCGTGGCTCAGCTGGCATTTAAACTGAAAAACAAAGTCCTTCTCACTGCCCACTCTTCCCTCTCCTTTCCTCAAGCAGAGGAGTCTCTCTCCATGGCCACCACTGCCCCAGCCCTGTGGTGAGTACTGCCCGGCTAGTGCTAGTGTTCACTTAATGCTCATGAGCTCTTCAATCAGCCTGTGGTCAATGCTTCCAGGCCTGTGTCTCTCCCTTCAAGGCAGTGGGCTCCCCCTCTGGCCCAGGACAAGTACAGAAATGCTGTCCAAGAGCCAAGGCCTGCAAGTGGGGACACCAACAGCCCACTTGGTGCTATACTCCACTGTGGCTGACCTGGTACCCAAGCTGCAAGACAAAGTCCTCCTTTCTCTTCTCTCTACTTTCCTGAAGGAGAAGGAGTCTCTCTCCCCGTAGCCACCACATCTGGGAATGTCCTGGGTCATGTCTGAAGCCTGCATGTCTCTGAGCCTCACCCACGGCCTGCAACAAGTACTGCTTGGATACTGCTGCTGGTTATTCAGGATTCAGGGGCTCTTTAGTCAGTTGGTGATGAATCCTGCTAGGACTGGGTCCTTCTCTTCAAGGGAGCAGGTTTCCTCCTGGTCCAGGGTGTGTCTAAAATGTCATCCAGGAGCTAGGGCCGGGAATAGAGGCCTCAGGACTATGCCAAGCAGAAGGAAAGAGTCTCTCCTGGAGCTGTGAGCTGCACTGCCTGGGATTGGAGGGTGGGTGTGACAAGTACTCCCACAGCTGCCCCAACTGGTGTCTCACTAGGTCATGTGCAGCCCAAGTCCACTGGTTCTGAGTACAGCACCAGGACTTGCCCAGGGATTACAGTCACTGTGGCCTAGACTTCCTTTGAGTGTATTTAGAACCCCAGAGCACTTTAGTTCATGGTGTCAGGGCTTGCTGGAACTCAGATTTTGACCACTGAGATGGGTGGTTCCCTCCAGCTAAGATTGGTCTAAATGCTCCCTCCATGGGCACCAGCTGAGTTCTGCCATGTGTTGCTTTCTGCTGTGACAGCACAGCATGGAGTTCCAATGCAAAGTCCCACAGTCACTGCATTATAACTCCCCAGAGTGGCCATAGAATCTGCTTTTTCTGGGTAGAGATGAGGTCTCATTATGTTGCCCAGGTTGTTCTTGAACTCCTGGGCTCAAGTGATCCTCCCTCCTCAGTCTCTCAAAGTGCTGGAATTACATGCATGAGCCACTGAGCTTGGCTTCAGGAGATCTGTAGGTCAGGAAATAATTCTGTTTAATACTGTAATGGTAGAGACATGTCATTGTAACGTCTGTCCAAACCCACAGAATGTACAACCCTGAGAGTTATCCCTAACATAAACTATGGACTTTAAGTGACAATGTGTCCATGTAGGCTCATCAGTTGTAACCAATGCACCACTCTGGTAGGAATGTTGGCAATGGGGGAGGCTGTACATGTGTGGAGGCAGGGGGTATATGGGAACTCTCTTTCCTTTCTGCTCAATTTGGCTGTGCACATAAAACTGCTCTTAAAACAAGGATGAGCTGTAGATGATTTTAAATGCAGGATTCACAGGCAATATGAATTTCAAGTAAGCAATGGATAAATGTTCTAGTATAAGTATATCCCATGCTACATTTGGGATATACTTATCTTAAACTTTTTCTTTTCTGGCAAGCTTACTATAGAGAGAGATGTAAGAAGAGTCAGAAAACTCAGCGAAGTGGGTGTTGTTTCTTAGTGAACCAGGGGCCAGAGGGGTTGGACCAGTGGTTTCTGGCTCTGAGGAAGGATGTGGCCACTTGACTGCCTCTGCTTCCTCTCCCAGATGCAAGGTACAGGTCTCTGTTGTATATAAGGAGGAGGCCAGAGCCTTGGGTTTTGCTTAAAACAGTCTCAGAAATAGGCAGGTCTGCTGTGTTTCCCCATCCAAGGACCCAGTCACACCTTGCTTAGAAATGGACGGCATTCCCTGGTCCTGTGACAGCATCCCCTGGTCTGGTGTGGGCACCACAGGCATGGCTGTAGGGGCAGCCCACAGGCCAGGCTTTATAGACCAGCTGCCCCAAATTACAGCATTTCAGATGCCCTTTTGGCACCTGCTAATGTTCTCAGGGGCACTGAGGTTTTGGCCGTGGGCATTATGTCAACAATTTAAAGTAGGCATTTTTAGAATCCCATGATATAATTGCTCTCAGATTCAGCCTTTAAAAAAGTTTCTTTGAGAGTACGGTGGCTCCAATTCAGAACAGAGCATCTTCTAAGTCACTCAGTGAGACCCACATTTCAGTAGGGGTCTTATGCCATTTCATTCATTAAGCAAGTATTTATTGAGTGTCTGCTGTGTGCCAGACACAGTCTGAAGATGCAGCAGGAAACTAACCACACCCCTGCCCTCAGGGAGCTGACCTTCCAGTGGGGAGAGATCAGCCATAGAAGTAAATAATCAACATGCCGGGCACCACCAGGGATGTAAAGAAAGCAGGGTGCGGTAGGCAAGGTACGGCCTCCCAGTGACACGTCCAATCCCAAGAGCCTGCGAATATCTTACCTGATGTGGAAAAAGGGGCCGTGTAGATGTGACTAGAGCCTTGAGGCAGGGAGATGATCCTGGATTATTCAGATGGGCACGGTGTCATCGCAGGGTCCTTAGGATAGGGAGACGGGGATCCCTGCCGGTAGGAGATGCGGCAACACAAGCAGAAGTCTATTCAGCATCGGACAGAGACTGGAAGACACTACGCTGCTAGCTTGGCCTAAGAGGAAGGGGCCATGAGCCAAGCCAAGGACCACAGGCGGTCGCTAGAAGCCAGACAAAGCAAGGACACAAGTTCTCCCCAGAGCCTCCAGCAGAACCCAACCCTGATGACCCCTTGATTTTAGCCCAGTGAGACTCCAGACTTTCAGAATTGCTACAGAATAAATGTCTTGTGTGAAGCTACTAAGTTTGTGGTCCTTTGTTACAGCATCCCCGGGGACTCCTACGTGAGGTCAGGAAGTAAATTCTAATGTTAGTGCAGGGACAGGGGACAGGAAAGTCCTGCCTGACAAGGTGACATTTAAGCGGATATGGGTAAAGTGTGCTTGTTCTGCCACAGCAGCCAGGCTGATCCAGAGCTCAGAGCCCAGACCAACACTGGGGGACGTGACACGGAGGAAGTATGAAGCTCCGGCAGGAACTCCAGCCAGAGGGAGCACCAGCAATGAGTCACGTCAGCCTGGATGTGCCCAGCCTCAAATTCCAGCGTGGCTGCTCACCGGCCCGTCACTCGACCTCCCTAAACGTGCTTATTCTGTTTGTTATCAGTTCAGTGAGGTGGCCATAGAATCTGCTTCAAAGGGCCATGTGGTGGGTTGTATGGTGGCTTCCCGCAGAAGGTACAGCCACCCAGGACCTGTGCGTGCAGCCTTGTTTGGAAAAAGGATCTTTGCAGATGTGATTAAGGAAATGCTGAGGTTATTCTGCATGGGAGCGGCTGTACCTCCAGCGTCCTCATGAGAGAAGAGAAGGGAAGGGCAGAGGACATGGAGGGGACGTGATGGGAACACAGAGCAAACACTGGGGTGACACGTCTACCCTCCCAGGAGCATTGCGGATCACCAGCAGCTACGAGAGCCCGGAAGAGACAAGGAAGGACCCTCCCCTAGAGCCTCCAGAGGAACCAACCCTGTCACACCTTGACTTTCAACTTCTGGCCTCCAGCCAGGTGTGGTGACTCACACCTGCAATCCCAGCAGTTCGGGAGGCCGAGGCAGGCGGATCACTTGTGGTCAGGAGTTCCAGACCAGCCTGGCCAACGTGATGAAACCTCATCTCTACTAAAAATACAAAAATTAACCAGATATGGTGGCACACGCCTGTAATCCCAGCCACTCAGGAGGCTGAAGCAGGAGAATTGATTGAACCTGGGAGGAGGAGGTTGCAGTGAGCCAAGATCGTGTCACTGCACTCCAGCCTGGGTGACAGAGTGAGACTCCATTTCAGACAAACAAACAAACAAACAAAAAACTGGCCTCCAGAACTGTGACACTAATAAATTTCTGTTGTTTCAAGCCCACCAGTTTGTGGTCCCATTTGTTCTGGCAGCTCTAAGAAACTAAAACAAGCTTCGAGGAGGAAAAAGAAAACAAGCATGAAAAGTTCCTACGCACAGGAGGCCCTCACTACGAATTAGCCCTGACTGCTACAAGCCAAGAGCCATTTCTAGAGAACAGACCAAAGAATAAAAATGTGCATTCTGTTTATCACAACTGGAAAACCAAAGAACGAAAGGGAGAAGTGGCCACACAGCGCAGATAAAAATATTTAACAATGTTCTATATTTCACAATTTTGCCTGGTCTGCTACCCAGACTTGATGATCGATGAGGAGTTTTCTCTTTTTTTTTTTTCCAATCAAAAAGGACATGTTGCATAAGCTCAGGTTTCCAGGGACCTGAAAAAGGCAGAAAAACAGCCTCTCGAGCTCTCCCCATCAGCCAGGCAGTGGCCTCAGCTTTCCAAACCGCATCAGTGAAACCCTGGGGAGGGACTGATATGGAATAGCCCAGGGAGGGAGGCAGGGGCCTTTTCTGATGACCCTGAGAAAGCCAGGCACAGCTGCCGCCAGGAAAATGAAAGACACAGGTACTGACAGTGGAAATTGAATGAAGGTTTTGGAGAAAACAGGCAGAGGCAAAGATTTAGGATGTCTCTGTCTCCGAGGTCTTTCCTGGAGAGATGCCTTCTTGGAAGCTGAGTACATCTTCTTACAGAACAAATAGAAGGCTTGCCAGTCCTCTGCTCTCAGCTTCTGAGAATGACTCCATTTGTCACGGCAAGCGCTTGTCCCATCTCTGCAGGCAGCTTCGGATGGTGTCCCCAGGACTCCGCTGTTTACAAGGGTGCATAGGAAAGGGGATGATGGGAGTCTGAAATCGCAGGGCCAGAGCGGAGTTGGAGGGTGACTGGAGGCCCTCTGTCCCTAGAGACCTGGGCCGGGCCAGTCTCCTCACCCGTTAGCCAGGCTGGGTTGCTCTGACAGCTCAGGACACAGCATGACCCCTGCAGGGGCCCAACTGGGAAACTTCCAGGGCAACCTGGCTACAGGAGGGCAGTGCTGGTCTGACCTATGTGTTAAGGAGGGACGGCAGGATGAACCGCCTGCCTCCAACAGCTCCTCTTTCCCTGGTGTGTTGTGAAAGCCCCTCCTCTGGGGACCCCATTAGAGAGAACTGCTTCTTCCACAGTTCTTCCAGAACACACGGCTTGTGGCCCCATCACAGCACTTGGCATGCTGCTAAGGGGCCTTCAGGAGACAGAAACAACATGGGTATTTCGGCTGCCAGAATTTAATAGAGAATACAGAAGGGGTGCTAACTGGGTGCCACTGACTTCTCCACAGCTGATTCGCGTGCAGTGAGAACTCAGGCGTCATGGAGACAGCAACAGCAGGACTCAGCCACTTCCACGGAGGTGAGGCTGCGGCCATAACAGCAAGGAAGCCAGGAAGTGCAGCCCACACGGCGTAAACCGAGACTTCCAAGGAGGAAGCGCTGGCTGGCCGGCTGGAGGTGTCTCTTGGGGGGTGGGGTACACAGGGTTCCTGGTTCTGTGAGGGTTGGGAAAATCGTAGGCAAGATCCTCTCTGCTATAGGAAGGAAAGAAAAAGAAAAGAACAGCAGCAGCAGCAGCAGCAGTAGGAGCTTTGCCAGAATAGGACCGAGGGATAAAACCTTCCCCATCCAGCCCCACAGTCCCCTCCAACATCCCCTGTGTGAGCCACCCAGGTGCCAAGAACGCCCAGTGTGCAAGGGCAGCTGTGACATGGAGAGACCAGGGTCACACACACCCCTTGGGGTGTGCAGCCCCTGTATGCACCCTTCTACTCCTATTTGCACATCTCTCCAACAGCAAGGCAACTTTAAGCTTCTGTCTAGCAAGCTGCAAGCATCCTCCATCCAATTGAAGATTTTTCTTACCCTCTCCCCCAACTGAGGAGCTGTAAAAGCCACTAGTCATTGTGTCTGTCTTTAGGAGCTGGTCCTAGCACTACCTCTGGGCCATGCCAGGTCCTTCTTCTCCTCTTCCTCCTCTTCTTCCTCCTCCTCCTCCTTCTCCTCCTTCTTGACAGGGTTTTGCTCTGTCACCCAGGCTGGAGTGCAGTGGTGCAATCGCAACTCACTGCAACCTGGCCAGGGTCAAGTGACCCTCCCACCTCAGCCTCTCCAGTAGCTGGGACCACAGGCGTGTACCCTATGCCCTGATAACTTTTGAATTTTTTTGTAGAGACAGGGTCTTGCTATGTTGCCCAGGCTAGCCTTGAACTCCTGAGCTCAAGGGATCTTCTCATCTCAGCCTCTCAAAGTGCTGGGATTGCAGGTGTGAGCCACTGCCCCAGCCGTGATATTTCTTAAATCCAATCACCACCTTGATTAGTCCTCTACAGCTGATGTAACAAATTACCACAAATGTAGCGGCTTCAAGTGACACCAATTTATTGTTGCTGCAGTTATGGACAAAACTCTCACTGGGCTAAAGTTGAGGCATCAGCAGGACTGGTTCCCTCTGGGGCCTCTAGGGGACAATCCATTTCCTTGCTTTCTCCAGCCTCTCGAGGCCGCACAGTGTCTTGGCTGCTGGGCCCTTTGTCCATCTTTTAAGCCAGAAATGTTGCCTCTTTCGCTCCACTGTTCCAGCTCCCTCTGAAAATAGCTGGGAAAGGTTCTTTGCTTTTAAGGATTGATGGAAGTAGGTTGGGCCCATCTGGAAAATCCAGAATAACCTGCCTGTCTCGGAGATCCCACTTTAATCGCACCTGCCAAGTCTCTCTTGCCAGGTAAGGTCACATGTTTGCAGGTTCCAGGGATAAGGATGTGAATGGTTCTGCCTACCGCAGAGTCCCTTCCGAAAATTCTGTTGGCTACAGACTAAGCCAGAAAGCTGACCCCTAACAAAATTTGTTTAAAGAATGAGAAGACAAAGAAAATAGTGAATGTCCATAAAAACAATCCTATGTATGTAGGGATACATGTTCCCATCAGAAGCAAGGCCAGGACACCTGCACATGGCCACGGTCTGTGTTTCTGCAGCTGCCATCATGAGCCCTCTTCCGCCGTCATTTCATGTCCCCTTTGACCTCAGCTGCGTGGGGTGCTTCACCTGGGTGGGGGGACCAGACACGCATTCCTGAAGGGTCTGAATCCTCAATGGTCTGTCTTTTGAGGGGATAATTCACCACTCACTTACACTGTTAATTATGCAAGAACCTGCAGGCACCCCAGAGAATCCTTTGGGTCTAGAACAAGTCTCCTTCCTCCCCACCACCCCACATCATGTAGCAGCAACTAAATTTCCCCTTGGCAGTCGGGATCCATCACTCCAGCCGGTACAGGGACCTTCCCCTTTTCCTGCAGGTTCAGTGGTGTATGGAGCCCAAAATGGCCACGTAATCATCTCGTCTTCCAATTCACTGGAATCATTGTTGTGTCTCCAGGCGGAAACATCCTGTGCAAACCAGCAACACTCAATATTGCAAAAATGGGAAGCAAAAATTCTGCAAGTGGGTTACCGGATAGCATAGCAGACCAGCCATAGGCATTTACCTCCTTAGAGTTTCAGAAGACAGTGTGGCCTCCGAAGATCTGCAAGGATTTGAGGACTGGGCTTTTGTCTGAGTCCTTTCTGAGTCCCTAAGGTCTTGTCCAGGGTTTGATACAGAATCATTTCATTGCCCTAAAAATCTCCTGTGTGCCACCCATTCAGCTTCCCTTCCTCACGTCCTGGCACCCACTGAATGGTGTACTGCCATCACAGTTTTTGCCTTTGCAGACTGTTGTCCTTCACTTAGCAATACACATTTAAGGTTCTTCCAGCTGCTGGAAGAAGTTTAAATATCCTTTAGTGACTTGATAACATTATTTTTGTCACTGGTAAAGTTTGATTCTACTTGAGCTTACAATCGGATTTAAAAATCGGATCTAGCGAATCTCCTCCGTGTTAAGGGATAGTATTCTATTGTACTGGCACATGACAGTCTGTTATCCATGCCTATGGAGAAGCCTCTTGGTTACATTCAGTCCTGACAATTATGGATAAAGCTGCCATAAACATCCGTGGGCAGGTTTTGCTTTGTAAGAAACCTCCAAACTGTCCTCCAAAGTAGCCTCACCGTTTGCATTCCCAGTGCTGGAATGAGAGCTCCTCTTGCCCCGTTTGGACTCCCAGTGCTAAGATGAGAACTCCTGTTGACCCGTTTGAACTCCCAGTACTGGATGAGAGCTTCTGTTGCCCCATTTGAACTCCCAGTACTGGATGAGAGCTTCTGTTGCCCCGTTTGAACTCCCAGTACTGGATGAGAGCTCCTGTTGCCCCATTTGCATTCCCAGTGCTAGGATGAGATCTCCTGTTGCCCCACATCCTCACCAGCATTTGGTGCTGTCGGTGTTACGGATTTTAGTCACTCTCATAGGTGTGAAGTGGTATTTCCTTATTTTGATTTGCATTTCCCTAATAACATTTTATATTGAGCATCTTTTCCTATGCTTTGTTATGGACTGAATGTTTGTGATCCCCCGAAATTCCTATGTTGAAGCCCCAACCCCAATGTGGCTGTGTTTGGAGATAAGACCCTTATGGAAGTAATTAGGGTTAAACATAGACATTAGAGGGGACCCTCATGATGGGACTGGTGTCTTTTTAAGAGGAAGAGAGACCCGAATTTGCTCTCTCCCCATACACACACCCAGGAAAGACCGTGTGAGGACGTGGTGAGGAGGCGCCATCTATAAGCTAGGAAGCGGGTCCTCACCAGGACTCAACCCTATTGGCACCCTGACTTTGAACTTCCAACCTCCAGAACGATAAGAAAATACATTTCTGTTGTTTAAACCACTCAGTCTGTGACATCTTGTTACAGCATCCCGAGCTAAGACATGTTTATTTGCCATCTGTATATCTTTTTTAAAAAACAGAGACAGGGGCTCCCTATGTTGTCCAGGCTGGTCTTGAACTCTTGGCCTCATGAGATCCTCCCGCCTCTGCCGCTTAAAGTGCTGGGATTACAGGTGTGAGCCACTGTGCCTGGACTATATATCTTTTTTGATGAGATACATTTTCAGATCCTGTGCCCATTTTAAAATAGAGTTGTCCTTTTTTCTTAGAGTTGTATTTTTTAAAATTCTTTGTATATTTTGGATACATGTCCATTTTCAGATATGATGCATTTTGCAATTTTTTTTTTCCCTATCTTGGCCTTGTCTTTTCATTCTTTAGCAGAGCAAAGATTTTTGATCTTAATAAAATTCAGCTTATCTATTGTTTTCTTGGGTGATGCTTTTGGTGCTGTGTCTAAAAACTCATCTCCAAACCCAGAGCATGTAGATTTTATTTATATATTCTTTTAGAAGTTTTACAGTACATTTTATAGTATTAAATATAATCCACTTGGGTCTATAATCCATTTGAGTTAATTTTTCTGTAATAACTTTTGTCTGGATTCTTTCCACGGAATTGCCTTTGGCCATTGTCAAAAATCAGTTGACTATATTTCTGCAAGTCTATTTCAGGGCTCTCTCTTTCATTCCAGTGACCTGTGTATTTATTCTTTCACCAATACCATGGTGTCTGCATGTCATTTCCCCCCCTTCCTTCCTGCGTGCTGATGGCTGTAAAAAATTACAACAGCTCTGGCAGAAATTACAAGTCTATTATGCAAACTCGTCATGGTGACAGGGCTAGAAGCAAGGCAGTGACCCCAAGGTTGCCAGGCTTCTAATTGGTTTTCATGTGAGCCAAGCCACACAGATTGGACACGTCCGATGTGGATGACTGCTGTGGAATTGGGTGATCAATCTGGGAGTATACGTTTGCTTCTGAGCTTAATTAGCTCCTTGGCTTGGTTCACCCAACTCCCTCCTGCTGGACAGGCGTATTCCTCGATTGGGAAGACCGGCTGCTGGGGCCGCTCTCAGAGTTCTATCTCTGCCCCAACCCTCTGGATCCAAACATAGCTGGGCCCCACCCAGATGCCCCCATGCCCTGAGGCCTGGGTACCCATTCAGGAAGAAGATGCCCGTTCCCAGTTCCCTAACGCAAGGCCTCCGTGGCAGGACCACCCAAAGCCACCTCCCAGGAAAGACCTCCTCAAGGCTCCAGAGTGGGGCATAAGCTTGGATTCTTCTGTTGAGTATTTTAAATCAGGACTGCTCGCATCCACGCCTGGGTTAGCCTTTGTCAGACACTGTCAGGGCAGGCTGAGAAGCAGAGATGTTCTTTGTTTTGGCCTCTGTCCCTCCATCCACTTACAACAAACCTGAATCTTAACCCCCAAGCATGAAGAAGATTGCACTCCTTAATTCACTTTAAATCAACCCAAACTCAAGCCTCATCTCCTATCAGAGGTGCTGAGGGACGATGCAATCTCAGTCACTGTCAAGACAGTGATGAGGAGCCGGTATAGAGAGTGGTGGTGCCATTCCAGGCAGGAGGTCTGTGCAAAGGCCCTGGGGCTGGTCAGCATGAGGCACCACCGGAGGGGAGTTCCAGATGAGGAGGCAGGAAGCTTCTGGCCCTGCAGAAGCATAGTAGGGAATTGGACCACATTCTAAGAGTGGTGAGATTCTTCTGGAAGATTGTAAGATGGGAACTAACAATATAATTTGTATTTTAAAAGATTATGGTACTAGACGCAGTGGCTCACACCTGTAATCCCAGCACTGAGGCTAAGGCTGACAGATTACTTGAGGTCAGGAGTTCCAGGCCAGCCTGGCCAACATGGTGGAACCCTATCTCTACCAAAAATATAAAATTTAGCTGGGCGTGGTGGCGTGTGCCTGTAATCCCAGCTACTCGGGAGGCTGAGGTAGGACAATAACTTGAATCTGGGAAGTGGAGGTTGCAGTGAGCCAAGAGCACGCCACTGCACTCCAGCCTGAGTGACAGACGGAGCAAGACGCCGTCTCAAAAAAAAAAAAGATTATGGCATCACTTCTGTAGAGAGTGCACTGTGGGGAGTAAGAGTGAGGCAGGAGCCCCCCGGGAGGCTCTGTCCAAAGTCCAGGAGGCAGACGGTGGTGGCTGAGGAAAGGGAGAGAAATGAACCCATCTGTGGCTTTGGGGCTTCATGGGAGCGAGAAGGAAGGAAGAGAGGAGGGTTGAGGAAGGTGGCCAGCAGGAGCGATGGGAGGGTGGTGAGGCCGCGGCCTGAGCCCACTGGAAGAGGAAAAAGCACGCAGCAGTGGGGAGGGAACATCGGGTTCCATTTTGGGAACAATAGGTAGAGACACCTGCAAGACCCACACGTGGAGATATCCAGCAGAATGGTGGAGACACACACCTGGACACGCAGCACGGGGGTTTGGGTTGGAGATGGATGGCCAGTGACATGGAGAACACAACCAAGGGAGGAGGCCTCTGCCTGGGATACCAGCACGGCACCTGCAGGGGCTGAAAAGAGTCTGCCAGAGAGATGTGTCCCTGTCCCAACTCCCACCACCTGGGAAAAGAGTCTGCCAGAGAGACGTGTCCCTGTCCCAACTGCCACCACCTGGGAATGTGACCTTCTTTGGAAAAAGGGTCTTTGCAAGATGTGATTAAGTTAAAGCTTTGAGCCACGTTCATCCTGGATTTTCTGGATGGGCCCTAAACCCAGTGACAAGTGACCTTAGAAGAGAACAGAGAGGGGGTCAAGACACAGAGAGAAGTGGAGGAGGCCCTGTGAAGGCAATGCAGGGACTGGAGTGGAGGGGGTCACAAGCAACGAGACCGCTGGGCCCTGGAAGCTGGAAGGGTCCCTCCCTAGAGCCTTCGGTGGGGGCACAGCCGAGCTGACGCCCTGGTCTCAGACTTCTAGTCTGCAGAATTGTGAAAGAATAAATCCGTGCTGTTTTAAGCCATCCTGATTGTGGTCATTTGTTGCATACAGCAGCCACGGACATGTACATGGCCCTCCAGGGAGGTAGGGGGGAAATGAAGGCCAGGTGGAGACGACCTAGCCAAGGTGGGACTGCAGAACAACATGGGCCCGCTCTGCTCACGAGGGTGGGCCCCGATCCCATCTGACCCCAGTGCTTATCAGAACAGGGGGTGAGGACACAGGCACACACAGAGGGATGACCGCGTGAGGACTCGGAGGAAGGTGGTGTCTGCAAGCCAGGAAGAGAGGCCTCAGGAGGAGCCAGGCCTACCACACCTTGATCTCGGCCTTCCAGCCGCCAGGACTGAGACAGTGTCTGTTGCTTAAGTCACACGTCGGTGGGGCTTTGTTAGGGCAGCCCCAGCAAAGGACTGCAGGCGGTATTGCACAAATTCCATTTCCCCAGGGATGGAGGGAAGCCAGCCTGGGCCTGGATCCTACTGGAGTAGGTAGAGTGCCCTGGGGTCATGTGCCGTGGGAAGCAACGTTCAGTCTTTCAGGACTAGGCACGTCCTCATCTGTCCCCGGAACAAGCCTGGTCCTGGTGACCTCTTCCGTCAGAGCCTCCACAGACCCTGCGGGTGGCCACAGGTTTGCACCAGGTCCAACTCGGTAGGAAGCGTCACTGCTGCTTCAGGACAAAGCTTGGCAAATTGAGTTCATGGTGCTTGAAGGGCCAGGAAGGTGGTGTTTCCCGGCTGAGTGTGAGGATCTTCCGAGTTTCAGCACCATTCAATTACAAATCAGCGACAGCTGCTCAGGCCCCAGGGGACCCTTCCAACGTGTCAACAGCACAGCCCACACCTGGATTCACTGCCACTCCAGAGGCGGGTTCTCCTTGGTCAACCCAGAGCCGCGGAAGGGCCAGCCACAGCCAGATTCCACGCCTTTCAGCATCTCCAACACCAACCCCACGGAGAAAGATCTGTCACTTACTGCTGATTCGCTGGTCTGAGGTATTAAAGGCCATGACTGTCCTCTTCCTGGGATGTCCAGCGGACAGGTGGCTGCACTTTTGCCCGGCCCTCCTCTGGCCAGTCGGTGGACTGGGTATGTGTGGCATCCAAGAAGCCGCCCCAGGGGAGGCCAGGAGGTGAACCAGGCAGCCATCTTACTTGTAGGCCAGTGACTTCAATAACGTCCTGAGGCTTGGGGAAGCGTGGGCTGCAGGCATGACGTCCTCTCAGGGCCCATGCAGCTCTGGTGTTCATGGGGTCAATGCAGATGTGCATGTTTGGGTGCTCGGGCCACACGACGCTGGCAGGCTGCTTTCCTCACTCAAACTACCGCACCAGGCGGAGGCATGGGGTCTGCCTCAAGGGCAGGGGCCAAGTGCAGATGGGCACAGGGTCTCCTGTCATCCAAGCCCCTCGTTTCTGCTGTGGTCTGTGTGATGCAGAGAAACACAGAAAACATCTGAGGACCCATCTGCACAATTGTCTGGGTCTGTTTTTCCAGCCTCTGGCTTCCAAACCTAGCAGGCCTCAGTCTAGGCCCTGAGCCCCCTTTCCCTGGATGGTTCAGTCTCTCCCGTGCCCAGACAAGAGCAGTTGCAGACAGGAAGCCGGCAGTGGCCTCTAAGGCCTCCTCCCTGTCCTTCGGGAGGCTTGGCCTGAACACTCCCTTCCACCTGGTGCAGGTGACACCTCATAGCACTGCACCGATGTGCCCCCGTCCCCACGCCCAGGCTGCACGTCTGCACCCCAGCAAACAGATGAGCTTTGCATCCCTGTTCATGCCAAGCTGCCTGACTTCTGATCCAGCCCAGGCTCCCAGCAGCTTACCCTGGGCCCAGGCCCTGTCATTAGCCTGACTTTGCTTTTAAGTCTGCCTGGTGGACTTGGTCTCTGCACCAAGATGCTGGGGACTGCCTGGGACTTGGCTGTACATCCTAAACATGGTGTATGAGGAACTGCCCAGGACGCGGGCCCTGAACCCCATCTCACGAGCAGGCATCCACCGCAGACCCCACCTGCCTGTACTCCTGGCTGTGGGACCTGGGCTGCGTTTCTGAGCCTTTCTGTTTCCTCAACTGTAAGATGTTGGCAGTGATGGCCCCTGCTCACATGGTGGCTTTGAGGACCCGAGGAACCCATCCAAAGTGCTTTCGTTAGGGTCACTCATGAGTGGCCACTGCGTTGCCCAAGCACGGTCAGTTCTCAGTGCCCATCGTGTTGGCCTCAGGAACGTGTGGGCAGTGCTCCCTCCTCCCTCGGCGGTGTCGGCTTCCAGGGCTGCGTTGCCCAGGCTAGCATGCAGTGGCGTGGTCATAGCAGCCTCAAACCCCTGGGCTCAGGCGATTCTTCCATCTCAGCCTCCTGAGTAGCTGGAACCTTAGGCGTGCACCACCATACCCAGCTAGTTTTTATTTTTTTGTAAACAATGGGGTCTTGCTTTGTTACCCAGGTTGGAGTGCAGTGGTGCAATCATGGCTTACAGCAGGCTTGAATTCCTGGATTCGACTGATCCTCCAAACTCAGCCTCCTGAGTAACTGGAACCTCAGGTGTGTACCACGATGCCCAGCTCAATTTTTTTAAAAAAAATTTTATTTTTATTTATTTATTTTCTTTGAGATGGAGTCTCGCTCTGTCGCCCAGGCTGGAGTGCACTGGCGCTATCTTGGCTCACTGCAACCTCTGCCTCCCAGGTTTAAGCAATTCTCCTGCCCCTGCCTCCTGAGTAGCTGGGACTACAGGCATGTGCCACCATTCCCGGCTATTATTATTATTATTATTATTATTATTATTATTATTAATTGTATTTTTAGTAGAAACAAGGTTTTATTGTGTTAGCCAGGATGATCTCGATCTCCTGACCTCATGATCCACCTGCCTTGGCCTCTCAAAGTGCTGGGATTACAGGCATGAGCCACTGCGCCTGGCTCCTCTCTTCCTCTTAAGGCTGGAACAGTCCAGCTGGATGTGTCCTTTCTCTGCCTGCAGTCCCTTCCTTGCTGCCCTGCTCCAGGCGTGTCTCTCATTCCACCCAGGTGCCCACAGCTCCCAGCCCAGACCTTCCTGCACTCCAGCTGTGTAGGCCCGAAAGCTCATCGCTGCATGTATATCTGCCAGTGTCTTCAGCCCAGTTCCTAACTGTCCCTGCCAAAGGTGCCATACTGGAGCCCGCTACATCCCGGGTGGTAGCACCTCCAACCTTTGGGTTGGTTGTTCAGTTTAAAACCAGCCTCCCTCACTGTCTCACACCCAGATCAAACGTGTTGACAAGCAGGGCATGTGGGCACAGGCCTATAGTCCTCGTTACTGGGGAGGCTGAGGTGGAAGGACCCTTTGAGCCTGGGAGGTCAAGGCTGCAGTGAGCTATGATTGCAACACTACACTCCAGCCTGGGTGACAGAGCAAGACCTTGTCAAAAAAAAAAAAAAAAAAAAAAAAGTCGATTCTGTTAATTCTGCTTTGAAGCTAAATCCCAGCATGAACACTTCACAGCCTCTCCGCTGCCACCTCCCGGGCTGAGTGACTGTGGCATCGTGCTGGGATTTTTGCAGTGGCATCTTCTCTGGTCCGTCTGCTTCCACTCTTGAGTGCTTAGAGGCTCTGTGCGGCACAGATCCTGGTGTGATTCTCTAGAGCAGTGGCCCCCCAACCTTTGTGACACCAGGGACTGGTTTCATGGAAGACAATTTTTCCACAGACTTGGAGGGTGGGGGTGCAGGGGGTAAGATTTTGGGATGATTCAAGCACATTTCATTTATTGTGCACTTTATTTTTGTTATTATTATTGTGCTATAATGAAATTATAAAACTCACCATCATGTAGAATCAGTGGATGTCGTGAGCTTGTTTTCCTGCAACTAGATGACCTCATCTGGGGGTGATGGGAGACGGTGACAGATCGTCAGGCGTTAGATTCTCATAAGGAGCACCCAGATCCCCCGCAGGCACAGTTCACAATAGGGTTTATGCTCCTATGAGAATCTAATGCTGCAGCTGATCTGACCAGAGGCAGAGCTCAGGCCGGAATGCTCATTTGCCTGCTGCTCACCTCCTGCTGTGCAGCCAGGTTCCTAACAGGCCACAGACCATTACCCCTGCTTTAGAGGGTGGGTCACAGCATGTGACTCTGTTCAAAACCCTGGAGGGTTCTCCGTTTCTTCTTGAATAAAAGTCAAAGCCCTTGCAAAGGCCCACTAGGCCTGCACCAACTGCAGAAACCCCGCTCCTTGCATTCCCTGCCTGACCTTGTCTCCTTCTCTCCCCACCACTTGCTCAGCTCCAGCCCCATAGTCTTCCTTGCCCTTCCCCAAACTCCCCACCTGTGCACCCATCCGCCCTGCAGTCCTTGCACGGG
Organism: Piliocolobus tephrosceles; assembly: GCF_002776525.5. Lineage (NCBI taxonomy): Eukaryota > Metazoa > Chordata > Mammalia > Primates > Cercopithecidae > Piliocolobus > Piliocolobus tephrosceles. The sequence continues at coordinate 3,275,363 of NC_045446.1, read as the reverse complement.
CCATTCCTGCATCTGAAATGTTCTTCCCCACGCCACCTCCTCGCCTTGGCTCATACATCCTCTTCTCAAGGTGGCCGTCCCAGACCACTCTGTGTAAGCATGCCGTCTGCACCCAACACTCATCCTAGGTCCCCGATTGCCACTTTCCTTCCTTCTCCACGTTACCACCCTTTGACAGTGACCTATTCATTAGGTAACTGACCTGTTCTCCAGGGGCTGTTCTCCATCAGACGTATTGTTAGGGCAGGAATCGGTCCCCTTGAGCTCGGTCAGGCTCCAAACGCCTAGAAAAATGCCTGACATGGACTGGGGCTGGCTGGATGTTTGTTGGGTAAAGCACACGTGGGAGAGGTGACTTCCTGTGTGACCAGGCCTGTGCCTTTCTGCCGGCCTCAGTACACACTGAAGAAACAGAATTCTAAAATGGCGGCCAGAGGCGGGCCCGTCACTCGATTCTGCAGCGTCACAGTGAGGTCTGGGGGCCTGTCCTCCTCCCCCCACCTCTTTTGTGAGCCCAACCTGCTGCCGCCTTGGCTCAGCTCCCACTTGGTGCCCCTTCCCCTCCTCCACGCAGAAGGTTGGAGAGGACAGAGCCAGGTGCCCATGCGAACGTGAAGTCAGAGGCCTCCACAGGCAGCAGAGGGGCAAAGAGCTGACAAGGACGTCTCATGACCAGGCACATACCTCTAGGTTCCATGCATGCTTTACTTCATCACGAAGCATTTTTCAATCTGAGAAACACTCATGAGAAATCTAATTCTCAACACAGCCACCAATGGCCAAGGAAATAATGCATTGGTAAACAAAATGGAGTATCTGATTGTGAGGCAGAGTATCACAGTATTAAAAATAAGTGAGTAGGCAAAGGTGGGCTTTCTCGTGTGTTTCTTGGGAAGTCTGATGATGTCCAGTTCTGGATATTTAAATTGTGCTGGGAGAGGTCCCACAAAGAGGCAAGTTTGGCAGAGTAGCTCCCGTCACCTCGGTCTAGCCACACAAGGCCCCTCATATGGAGAGAATGGAGGGATTACCCCTCCCTGCTCCCAAGAAGCACCTGTGGCATCTCCCTGGAGAGGGAGCTGGGGCAGGTGAGGTGGGTGGACCAGGTGCTCTGCTCTCTGAAGGCTTCTTTCTTCCCTGTGCCACTCACTCCTGGATCCAGCCCCTCCTTCCCACGTGGGTCAGAGTCTCTGGGGAGTACGCGCAGTGGCCTGGAGGCTCCGATGGACCGGGCTGCGCCGGGGTCCTCACTCCTTAAACACAGATTGATGGAGATGACTGAGGAACTCATGACGTTCCATCCAATTTTTCTACAAATGCACGTGTGTGTTTTCCTGGGAGGAAGGTCAGTTCCCTTCATCAGATTCTTAATATTTTCATAACCCTTGAAATGTTCACACCACTGATCTAACTGGAGAGAAAAGCTGCTCCCACCATTTATTTCATGAACACCAGCTATGTGCTGGGCAGGAGCTATGACATTTCTCTAATATCATCTCTTGGATGTGGGGATGAATCTCTCAGCATTAAAGGGGAAAACACTGAGGCCTGAAGGTGCCTACAGACTCACCCAGGGCCGGCAGACTGGGAAAACAAAAAAGGCTTCTGGATCTGAGGCTAGGGCAGGTCTCTTAGGACCAAGGGGCATTCCTGCTGGTGTTCCTTGGATAGGGGCATTCAGGAAAGAGCTGGGGTTTGGCCAGAATGGGAAGAGCAAACAGCAAGGGTGCCAGGACCAGCCACCCAGCACTCCACAGAAGGTTGGCCACCAATGCTTGGGGCACCTGAGGTGGGGGTAGGGCAGAGAACTCAAATCTCTGTGAAGGAACAGGCAGGGTGGCAGCAGCAATGGAGCATGAGTTCAGAATCAGGGCCCAGCTTCTAGGGTGACCCTGCATGCCTCAGCCGCTGCTCCTCTCTGATGGGGTTCCCCTCCTGTAGAAGGAGAATAGGGGTTTACTCACCCAAAGACTCCTCCTCTTTCCTATAATAAGCCTTGCTGGGAGCCCTTTCATGACAAGGGGCTACAGGTGGGTCTCCAGGGCTGCCCTCGTAGACCTGGGGGCATGAGGCTGGCGCTGGGCTGTCAGCAGATGGCCAGTCCAGCTTCCCTCCTGCTTCTGAATTTCGGCTTAGCCTGGAGACACCAGAGCAGAGAAAACTGCCTCTTCTCTTCCCAGCCCATATCCTGGGAGGACCAGGCAGACACTTGATTCAGTGCAAATCCTGGGGCCACCTCCAGCGTCATGCTAAGCGTCTCCACCCTACTCCGCTCCCCACACATTGCAAACCTGCCCAAGCCACAGGACAAAGGGGCTCCCACCTTTTCAGGGCTCATTGCCTTGAGGGGGCTTGGGCAGGAGTCAGGCCTGATGGGCACCCTGGGCACTGGCCATAGAGGCCACAGCTGTAGCCACAGCCACAGAGGCAGGTGGGACCATCCAGCACTTTCCCAGATGCTTGGCCTGCATGAGGGACATTAAAAGCATTGCAGCTTGATCCTGAAGATAGATCTATAAAACTGTAGCTGAAATGAGATGGAAAGTGATGGGCCAGCCTTTCCCTTTTCTCTAATCTCTTTATTCAAGCTCAATGTGGTGTTCAAACGCACCCCGATGCAAACCCCACCTTTTGCCAAAGAGATTTAGAAGGGCAAGGTAGAAGATTATGCAATTTCACATTCCAAAGCGTGTGCATAAATCTGCATATCATATGCATCTATTACAATGGATCATACGTTGCATAACCAACTCAAAACAATCGGTTTTTGTTTCCTGCATTTAAAAATTTGTTTTGCACAGATGGCATGGATCCTATTACTCATAGTTCTACAGGGGATTTGTGCTGATGACTGGATGAAGAGTTGATGCCAAAGCTCCTCTGGGAAGGAAATACTTTGGGATTCAAGGTGGGCAGGGATCCAAAGACTAGCACAGTAGGCTTCACTGTGTCTGCACCCCATCCCTTTCTTGCCCAGAGCTAAGAGTCCAGGGAGTAGTCTTAGCACCAGGAACGACTCTGGCAAGACTCTGGGTTGATTATCCCCTCTGTGTCTCAGCACCCTAATCTGTAAAATAGGCACAATTTTTAAACATTTTTCTCCCTTCTGCCTTTAATGAAAATCATCAGAGTCATCAGTCAAGCTTCATCTGCAGGAAACAAACACAGTCTAGATTGAGAGTTTAAGACAAGAAGAGTGGACTGGCCAGAGTGGATATCCAGGAAAGTCTTAGGCAAGAAAATGGGGAGAAGAAGGCTGCCCTTGGAAATACTGACTTCCAGAATGTTCCATGGGGCTATGATGCAGGGGTCAGCTGCTGCCACCTGCACAGCTGCCTCTTGGCACCAATAAAGAAAGTGGCCACAGACTAAAAGCTCAACATCCCTGTGGTGGTGCCCATCACAGAAGCTGAGAGCAGCTGTGACTCACACAGTGTATAATTGGAGGAAACTCATTTGCATATGATGCCTAATTTGCATCCAAGGCCCAAGTTGCAAGGGCACCTGGGAAATGTAGTTTTTAGATTTCTGGCATCTGCAATATGGAAAGCCCCCCCAGAAGGGGTTGGATGGCCGAGGGTCCATTCACCAGGCCAATTTCACCTGACCAGATGGGCACTGCTGGCCGATGAAGGGGCTGATTCAGTTCCCCTTCCCAGCTCATTGCACTTCAGTGACTGGTGTTTCCTTGCATAATGATTGCTCTTAGATACAGGAGCAACCCAGTTCAGAGTGATGGAGAGCTGGGTTCTGCACTCAGACTTGGGCTCTCTCCTGGGCTCCACCCCTTCCTAGCTCTGCTGCCTGAGGCATGTTACAGAATTTTCCCAAACTTTAGTTCCCTCTGCTATGATGGGGGTGGGATTAAGACAGAGGGCTATTGGGAAATACAGAGGGCTATTGGGAAAACCCAAAAATATGATGTGTACAGCATCTCACTCAGTTCCCAGCAGGCAGTAAGTGCTCAGTAGACACAGGCCATGGTGGTTATGGAGGAAAACAAGGATGGGGGTTTGGGGAGTGGTCACCGTGGTACTGGACAGACTGGTCCTGGAATCACACCCAGGGGTTTGGTCTTTCAGAGTTACCTGGCAGTGCTGTGTCCTGAGAAAGCATCTTCCTTGTGGTCTCCTCATTTGTGAAGCAGTACTTGGACTCTGAGCACTAAAAGCCCTCCCAGCAGGGCAGACGTGCACCAGGGGAGGGGCAGAGCTCAGGCTGGGCCCAGGAGATGGAGGGAGGAGGACTGGCTCCTGCATTTTCCCAGCACCCCACAGGTCCCTGCCCAGCTGGGCTGAGTTGGGAGGACAGCCATTTCCAGGCCCCCGCTGGGCTGTGCACATGGAGAGCCCATTGCCTGGCTCCTTCCCACTGGCCCCCATCTCTGCACCTGCCGTGCCCATTAGCAAGTCCTCCCCGGCTGCAGTCCTCCAGCCTCCCCAGGCTTTGCTGGTTAGAGGAAAACCACATACAGGTCTAACAGGGTCTTGCTGCAGTGCACCCCCTGGGGGCCTGTCCTTGGCTGGAGGATGGGAGCTGGTTGCAGTTCTCCAGAAGCTTCTCAGAGGGTTTCCACATGGAAGGGGCTCTGAGAAGCTGCCTGCATCAAAGCCCTGCAGGGTGCATGAATCCACATCTCCAGTCCCTGACATCTGTGTCTGTGGGAATAATCCTCATCCAGGGACTCGCTACTTCCCAAGACCCTTACTCTGCAGCCAACCTGGAAGCTTCAGGAAGCAGGGACAGGGCAGGTCACCTCCTCTGTCACCCCAGGGACCATAACAGTGTGGATACATGACTGTACTAGAAGGTTCTGTATGTGGAGAAGCATCTGTGGTTCAGAGCACAGATGAGACCTGAGCCCGATGGGACTTCAGGCTCTGGCTGTATGATGTGGGCAAGTTACAGAAGCTCCCTGAGTTTCTAGGGTTGGTGGGAGCATTGCAGGACTGCCAGTGCAGAGAGGTCTCCAGCCTTCAAAAGAGAGTGTGTGCACAACGTTCTCTCAGATCCAGGCACAGGGTAAGTGCTCAGGACACAGGAGTTGTCATCATGCTGAACTGACCTCCAGCCTATAGCTCAACTTTTGGGGTGTGCAGGCCAGGTCTCCACTCTTCATGGGGAACAATTTCCACAGGAGAAAGCAGCTTGCTCTCTCCCAGGCATCGACTCCTCCAGGCTGCAGGGCTCCTGCCTTTGGTTGCTCCTGGGACCATTTCTTCTGGATTCATTCTGAAGGGCATCCATCCCCTTCCAGAGTCTACTGCTAGGAAGCAAATGCTGTATTCCACAGTGTTTGGGGTTGTGATCCCAGAGCCCAGCTGGGTTCTCACCTCCTTGTCCTGGACATAATACTCCTGTTAATGCAGCCCAGGTCTGGGGCAGCCTGGTGCGGTGATGGATGGCCCAGAGTTTGCAGTCCACCAGGCTTGCACAAGGAGGTGGACAACTCACCCTCTACAGAGGTGTGGATCTAGGGTGACTGCTGGGCACTGGCTTCTGCCAGCTGGCCTCTGGGCTGTGTGGCTACTTTTTTCACCCTTCAGTCCTTCTGAACCCAGGGCCTTTGCTTGGCCCAAGACCTCCACCTTGGTCAGCCAGCTCTCCTGCTTGGTTTGGGCAGAGCTTAGTCTGAGCAGGGACTCCTGGCCTGGGTTGGAGAAGACAGGCGACAGATGAGGTCAGGGAGATGCATTTGGCATTGTGGCTGCCCTGGGACTGGGCACAGTGAGCAGAGGGGCTGTTCATCAAGGAAGCTGCAAGCCCAAAGCCTCTGGGAGGGAAGGCTGATGTTAACAGAGTAGACACTGCAAAGCCTCGATGTTGCAGACCTGAGAGAGAACCCAGAAGTTGGAAGACAGCCCTGGAAACTTCTGGGCTCTGGAGGTGGCTCTGTGCTCACCTGCAGAAAAACTTCCTCATTAGCCATTAGAATGACGGTGCTGTCTCCTGTGCTTCGGCCAAGTGCAGTTGACTGGAAGGTGTTGCTCTGTGGAGCCCTGCAGAGAAATCGCCCTGACCTTTACTGTGTTCCAAGAGTGCAGCTGAGAAGATGTGATCCTGGGAGCCAGAGGCCACGATGTGTTTTTTATTCATCTCAATTTATGTTTCTGGCAAGAATAACAAAGGAAATGCTAGAGGTACAAATGAGCAGAAAAAAATTACGAGGAAGACCACATCCAGGTGCACGGTGGTGAAATCACACCAGGACGTGCCAAGCCCATCTTTAGTTCAGCATTCCTCCTCATCTGTAGGGGACCACATCCATCATCCACATTGCACAGTTCTGAGAACGAGTGCCAGTGCCATCAATAATTCCACCAGGGCAACAGGTGTAAAACGGGGATTGTCCTGGCAAGCCGGACCATATGGCTGCCGCCCTTATCTGTGCAATCAGCTGATTTGCAGGGATAATGAGATATTTGATGAGAAAGGTTTTGTGGCTTAGATCAGCACCAGAATCAGTGCCAAGCCATTTTTGTAGCTCACTTATTTGTCCCAGAGGCAGTGTCCTCTGGAGATGTGCTCTGTTTTTTAAGCTCTGAAAGTTGGTGCTGGACAGGCTTACAGAGGGGGGTACCCCATGGCTTGTGAGCCCACCCAGGGGCCAGGCTTGCCCAGAGGCAGCATGGAAAATGGAAAGAACATGGGCTTTGGGACTAGACCCGCCCAGGTTCCCCTTAGTTTCCCTCCCCATGGCTTTGTAGCTGAGCAACAGATAATTGGTTGTTGGTGCTGTGTTTCTCCAGGACCTGCCTCCTTAGGTCTTGGTAAGGATAACTTGCCCTCTAGGACACACTCTAAAAGCACTGGTCCCTTCTGCTTTCCAGCCTCCCTGGAAGCTGGCCACGGGAAAGTGGACTGACTCAGCCAATCAGATGAGCCTGCCCTGAGTCACTTATCCAATCAGGTGCCCTTTCCCTGAACGTCTTGCCCAATCAGATGCACCTGATCTAAACAGGGACAGTCAGATGCAGCCACTGTAAATTGTGTCCAATCAGATGTCTGCCCTGAACTGCGGATGGGAACCATGGGAAAAGGAGACGGAGACTGGGACAGGCCAGTGTGGTCTAGCAGCCCGTGTCTGGGGCCGGCAGGGCATGTGTCCACAGATATCTCCTGTCATCAGTTCCGCAGCATTTTCCCCTTCTTCTGGCCATGTTTGTGCTGCCCTTTATTTTTCTAATATATTTCTGTTCTGCTTACGCTAGACAGAACCTGTTTTTCTCTTGCTTACAACTAAAGAGCCCTGGCTAGTGTGCTGCATGAGCTCGGGCAGTTCTTGCCATTCTCTGAGCCTTACACAGTTATCTTTAAAATGGAACAAAGATCCCTACCCTGCAGGGTTGGTTAAAGATGAAGGAGCATGCTTTCTGCAGAGCACTGCATCCAGCCACCTAGCCCTGGAGCAGCTGTGGGTGCTGCCTGCACGGAGGGTAAAAGGAGCTGTGATGTTTTTGATGTTTGTCTCCTCCAAATCTCATGTTGAACTGCAATCTCCAGTGATGGAGGTATGGGCCTGGTGGGAGGTGATTGGATCATGGAGGTGGCTCCTTCGTGAGTGGCTTAGCACTCTCCCCTTGGTGATGATGTGAGAAACAAACTCACCCATCCAAACCCAAAGAACAGACTCAGACGCCTGGAGAATGGCGAACATGAGACTACTTGTTGTTGTTGTTGTTGAGACGGAGTCTCACTCTGTCGCCCAGGCTGGAGTGCTGTGGCCGGATCTCAGCTCGCTGCAAGCTCCGCCTCCCGGGTTCTTGCCATTCTCCTGCCTCAGCCTCCCAAGTAGCTGGGACTACAGGTGCCCGCCACCTCGCCTGGCTAGTTTTTTGTATTTTTTTAGTAGAGACGGAGTTTCACTGTTTTAGCCAGGATGGTCTCAATATCCTGACCTCGTGATCCGCCCGTCTCGGCCTCCCAAAGTGCTGGGATTACAGGCGAGACTTTTAATGATGGTCTTGTAAGATCAGGTGTCTGATGGGTAGGCACACCCAGCACGGTTTCAATAAGCAGTTTATCCCCCAGTGCACAGGTCCCTCCCCCGGTTCCTCGTAGGCTGAGTACTGTGGGGTCATAATCTTCCCAGATGTTGCCCATTGATTGTTAGGCAGGGACTTTAGGTGTTTTATTTTTGGGGGTTGTTTTGCTGCATTTTGTTGCAGCCCACAATGCACTGCAATCCTAGTCAGCTCAGAGACTCTTCAAGTATTTGACTTATGACCTAAGTAGCTGGGCAGGCTGATAAGAACAGAAAAAGTGAGCTATTTTGCAGGCTAGTGAACTTTCATCTTTTTTTTTTTCCTTTTTCTTTTTTCTTTTTTTTTTTTTTTGTGAGACTGAGTCTCTCTGTGTCTCCCAGGCTGGAGTGCAGTGCCACAATCTCGGCTCACTGCAACCTCCACCTCCTGGGTTCAAGTGATTCTTCTGCCTCAGCCTCCCGAGTATCTGGGACTACAGGTGCGCATCACCACGCCTGGCTAATTTTTATATTTTTAGTAGAGATGAGGTTACACCATATTGTCCAGGCTGGTCTCAAACTCCTGACCTCAAGTAATCCACCTGCCTTGGCCTCCCAAAGTGCTGGGATTACAGACGTTGAGCCACCGCGCCCGGCCTGTAAACATTCATCTTAGACTAAACTTCTTCACTTCGGGTGAGGGCAACCAAGGGGGGGGGCTTGACAAGCAGGCCTTGGCTATCCAAGCAGGGGCCTAGTATATCCTGTTTCTTCTGTAGTTTGCTGACCTAAGCCAATTTAAGGCACTTTGTCTTGGAAATGGGCCACTGTATACATTACTTCCTTCAATGAGCAAGTTCTTGCTCGGGTAGTTCATGTGAAATCTAATTGTTTAAATGTATGTGACCCCTTCCCCCGTCACTCTCTTGCCCCATCTCTCACCCTGTGACACGCTGACTCCCTGTCACCTTTCACCACGATGGGAAGCTTCCCGAGTCTTCACCAGAAGCAGATGCTGGCACCATGCTTCCTGTTCATGAGACAAAATGAAACCTCTTTGCTTGACACATTACCCAGCCTCAGGTATTTCTTTATAGCAATGCAAGAATGGCCTGACAGAGGAGCCTACAGCAGCGTGTCAACTACCCATTAAAGTACTTGCCAAGCTAATTTCCTCCTTTCTGTCAAGGGGTTAAAATGTTCAGAAACAAAAACTCAACCTTCAGAAATGACGACAAGTCAAACCCATTTAAGGTGCTGCAGGCAGAGCTGCCCTCGCTGCACAGGGCTGCCAGACAACATGTGAGATAAGCAATGGGTTATTATTTATTTTAGTGTAAGTATGTCTCATGCAATATTTGGACATACTTATATGTAAAAAAAAATATTGTGTGTCTGGGATTCCTGTGTAACTATGCACACTGTTACTTTTATTTGCTAAATCTTGGCCCCCTCACAGCCTGGTTGCCTACTCCAGGATTTTTTTCTCTTGACTCCCATGTCCTGCGTTTGCTTTGCTTTGGGGGAGCTCTGCAGACCGCCAAATGCCCTTTTTGCAGTGTGGCTCTGAAAACCTCCTGCATTTGCTCCAGAGCTTATTAAGACAAGCCATTTCCACCATGACGAAGAGCACGCACGCACAGCCATGCCCCAGAATCTACAGTGTCTCAATGACAAAATTGAAAGCATTCTCACGTATTCCACCACTGGGAGTCCAATATGAGGCATCAGCACCCTTCTGGGTCGTTATGGTTCATTTTCACTTTCAAAAGCACATGCTTCTGGGTCGTCTGGTCCCCACGCCCGCCTCTGGCCCTCTCGTTCCTCACACCCACGCACAGTCAAGGTCCATTATGCACCCGACGCTGTCCAGGCAGGGAGCTGCCAGGCTCAGTCATTTTCCAAAGAGGAAACACATTTGCTTAGCAAGTCTAGGCCTGCTGGTCTCCCCACCCAGACAGACATGGAAGCTTCTCCTTACTTCTAATGCATCGCCCTGGGAGGCCAAAGAGACCATTTCGGGAACTGTGCTTCCCAGCACAAGCTGTACCTCCCAAACACAGCAGGCAGAGGACAGAGCCTGGTGGTTGCCGTATGGCTACCTGTAACCAGGAGGATACCCAGGGCTGAGGTCTAGGTGAGTCAGTGGCTACCCGTGTGTGCTCTCTCTGGAGCCCACAGAGCTGGCAACTCAACTAGGAATTCAAAGCTGTAATTTTACACGTCCGTGGAACAGATATCAGGAGCTTAAAGAAATCATCTTCATCCCTTGCACTCCCTGGAGATGCATCTCCTGTGCTTCGCTGGTGCTGGTCTTTAAAGAGAAGGGCGATTTGGGTTAATTACCATAGTTACTGTTATTGCCTAGTGGGCTCCATGCTGCTGTGTTGCTGATTTCTCAGGATTAGTCATAAAATACGTGGATGGCCATTCCAAAGATGGGTTCTTACTGTAGTTGATTTTAAAGGCGCTTCAGGGGAAGCTGGGGAACCAAGCTGCCAAAGGGCTGCTAATGTCCTTTCTGGACAGAGCACAACGGTCCTTTCGTGTCTGCACTCCTCCCTCCGTCGCCGATTCATTCCAGCGACACTAACTGTACATTCACTGTGCACCGAGGCTTCTGGGCGGGGTGCAGGGCCTCTGCAGTGATGGAGGATGAGATACGGAGGCCTATGTCCTGCAGGTCACAGTGCGATAAGGAGTGCTTCTGAGACAGAGTTCAGCCTGTATGCCATGGAAGTGGTCAGCTCCACAGTGAGCAAGCCTCAGGGGGCTGCACAGCAGGCAGCGGAAGTGGAGGGTGGCGGGGGGCAGCTCCAACTCCACCTGGCCACAGACTCACACTCCGTCTTTCCCAGCTTCTGCCCCAATCCTGGTTCTCCTCCCTGTGTCCCCCACCCCTGCATGATGACACCTAGCAGTGGCACAGGCTGGGAATGCAGTTCTTTAGCCAGGCTGAATGCCTGCCTCAGCCTCACCGGGCCACTGTCATAGGAAGAAGGAAAGGGTGGTATCGGAAAGTAAACCCCATCACAGTCTGCTGTGCCCTGGGGTTTACACTCTCGGGGGACGGTCTGTCTATGCTTAGGTCAAAATTCCAGCATCTGCCTTGCTTCGTCTTCTCTTGCCACCTTTATTGACCCTAAGCAAGTTCTCTTAGATCTACTTCGAAAGCATAGACTAATCTGTGCACATTTCTCCAGTTTTACTCCATTGCCCTTGCGCTGGTCACTGGTAACTCTCTCCTGGGCTTCTGTAGTAACCTCCTAAGGGGTCTCCTTGTGTGTCCCTTCCCTGTTGATACTGTCTTCTTGGAATGGCCAGAGTGATGTTTTGTTTTATGTGGGGTTTTTTGAGATAGGGTCTCACTCTGTGGCCCAGGCTGGAGTGCAGTGGCACAATCTCGGTTCACTGCAACCTCTGCCTCCTGGGTTCAAGGGTTTCTCACACCTCAGCCTCACGAGCAGCTGGGATTACAGGCACAAGCCAATATGCCCGGCTAATTTTTGTACTTTTAGTAGAGACGGGTTCACCATGTTAGACAGGCTGGTCTTGAACTCCTGACCTCAGGTGATCCACCCACCTTGGCCTCCCAAAGTGCTGGAATTACAGGCGTGAGCCACCGCGCCCGGCCCAGAGTGATCCTTTAACTGCATAAACCAGATCATGTTCCATCTTTACTGAAAACTCTCTAGCAGCATAAGATCCAGACCCCTCGCCTGGACTTGCAAACCCTGCAGGCTTCAGTTCGCAGCCTCCCCAGCATTCGTGCTGCCTCTTTCCACAGGTTCCAGCACTGGTCCTTTTTTCTCTTCCACAGACACCCCACACCCATCCCTACCTCATGGCCTGGGTGCCAATTGTTCCTTCCACCTGGGGTGCTCTTCCCTGGTCCCTTCTTGTCATGTGGGTCTCTGCTAAAGATCACGACCCCCAAAAGGAGACCTCACTCTTCACCTGCCATTAGACTGCCATTTGTTTATTTTCCTTACCCGTCTGCCTGCTCTCCGCCTTGCCCTGCTGGAGCCTGTTTGTCTCGTGCATGCTCCATCCCAACTCCTACAGCACTGTCCAGCAAGGAGCAGGCGGACAGTGGGCAGATGTACATGGGCGAGCCGAGGTGGGAGCACAGACGCGCCGGGATGGGGTGGCTCCTAGGTGGACCCCCACAGGTGGGAGGAGCTGGCGAGGTGACGAGTCAGGGAGGACATCTCGGGAGGCGGCAACAGCTCTGGCCAAATCTCAGGTGAGGGAAATAGTTTGGGACATTCAAAAACTGGAGAGATGACCAATATGGACACGGCATGGGTTACACGGCTGGCCACTCAAAATGTGGCTGAGAGGTCCATGCCAGGCAGGGCCCTGCAGGCCAGGCTGTGAAACATTGTCTAAAGAGCAATAGGGCAGCACTGAAGGCTTTGTGGAAGGGAGTGACACGGTCCAGTTTGCATTTCAAAAATGTTATAGGGAGGAAAACGGAAGGGAGTAGAGCTGGGGGTGCCCAGGAAACCAGTGAGGGGCTCACAGTTGTCCAAGCAAGAAAACAGGGGCTTGGGCAGGAGGTCTGCATTGAAGGGGGCGCCAACAAGTCCTGGGAGAGTCAAAGGTGACTCCTCAGGTCTCGGGGTGCTTGTGAGGCTTCCCAGTGGAGAATGTGAGAAGTGCGTTGGGTAATGTGATTACGTCACATCTCAGAGCTGGAGGAATGCAGAGTCCTCTGACCACAGCCACATCAGAGCTCAAGTTCAAGCTGCGACTGATCCCCATGGGCTGAGATGGGTCTCCCCAAAATTCCTATGCTGATATCCTAACCCCCAGCACCTCAGCATGTGACTGTATTTGGAGATGGGAACTTTGTTTTGATTATTTATTTTTGAGACAGAATCTCTCGGTGTCGCCTGGGCTGGAGTGCAGTGGTGTAATCACGGCTCACTGCAGCCTCGAACTCCTGGGCTCAAGGGATCCTCACACCTCAGCCTCACAGGTAGCTAGGGCTACAAGCGTGCACCGCCAGCCCAGCCCAACTTTTGTATTTTTTGTAGAAATGAAATCTTGCCATGTTGCCCAGGCTGATCTCAAATTCCTGGGCTCAAGTGATCCTCCCGCCTTGCCTTCCCAAGTAGCTGAGACCACTGGCATGTACGACCATGACTGGCTAATTTAAAAAAAAAAATGTTTTGTAAAAACAGGGTCTCACTATATTGCCCAGGCTTGCGTCAAACTCCTGGGCTCAAACAATCCTCCTGCCTCAGCCTCCCAAAGTGCTGGGATTACAGGCATGAGCCACCATGCCTGACTGAGATAGGGTCTTTACAGAGGTGATTAGATTAAAATGAGGTCACAGGGGTGAGCCCTAAACCCATCTGACTGGTGTCCTTATCAAAGGAGGAGATGAGGACACAGACACGCACAGGGGAACACAGGGAAGGTGGTAGCTATAAGCCACAGCGAGGGGCCTCTGGAGGAACCAACGCTGCTGCCTTGATCTTGGGCTGCAGCCCCAGAACCGTAGAGGATAAGGAACACCTGTGGGGCTTTGTGACTGCAGCCCCAGCTGACTCAGGCACTGATATTGAAGCAGAAGCGTGCAGGGATTGGGGAGAGAGAGAGAACCCCCGACCACCTTTTCCAGCCAAGCTTCCTGAAGAGCCGTCCCGCTCCCATTTCGCCTCCTCACTTCCCAGCCCTGCGTTCGGGGACCCTCTCCAAGAAGGCCTGACCCCACACCCTGGTCACCCTGCATTTGCCCCGTTCCCGGGGTCCGTTGTGGGTTCCGTCCCTTCTTCCACCCGTTCCGACGCTGTTGTTCCCGGGCTCTCCTCACCCGGGGAAGGGCCCTCCCCCGACCCACAGGCCGGGGCCTCAGGAAGCCCACCTGCCGCCACGTTCTCACTGCTGATGCTCCCATTCACCTTCCCTGCGGCCCCTGACATGGCCGCTTACACCCAGGCCTGCCACCTTCTCCTCCGGATGTCCCCGCACTCTGCCGCAGGCTCAGCCTCAGGGACAGCATCGTCATCGCCCTGGGCACCCACAGTGGAACCCCGAGGCCGCTCCGTGCTCCTCCCTCCCACCCAGAACCCAGTCAGCCTCCAACTCCTCTGACCCACAGGCTCTCTCTGCAGGCTGGGATTAGAATTCGCATCCTGACCCGGAGGCCAAAGCCCCTCCTCTTTCCCTGCCCTCCTTGGGTTCTGCAGGCCAAGAGCAGGGTTTTGCGGAGCCCTGAGTTTGAGCATTGCCACTCAGGGTTGGATGGCCTTTGACAAGCTCCTGAAGCTCCCTACGTCTCAGTTTCCCCTTCTGTAAAGTGGGGCTAGAAATACAGCCTCCCTGGCAGGGCTATTATGTTATACCAGACACAGAGAGTGCACAACACCGTCCTGGTCATTGCTGAACTAGTGAGAGCTGCTTCCCCTCCTCTTCCTTTTTCCTTCCCCCTCCTCCTCCCTCCTGTCGCTCCCACTCCTCTTCCCCCCCCTTCCTCCTGCCCGTCCCTTTGCTCTCCCCTGCTGCAGCCCCTCAGCTCCTGGCTCACCCTGTCTAGATCTGCAGATGCCCTAGTTGTGCCAGGCTACAGTACAGCAGGTACATTTCCTCCAGGAAGCCATGCCTTGCTCCTGACCGGGATGAAGGAGCCCCTGCCTACCCATCCGTGAGGCCAAACCTGCTCCTGTTCCCCCATCTGTGTGTCCCTACCCCTGAGTGTCCCCCAGACCCCGGTACAGGAGTTCAACCATTTCCAGAGACCCCATGGAGGCTGGAGTTTTTGCTCTCAGCCTAAAGGGTCTGTGTTGTTTTCCTTAGGCCGGGCGCGGTGGCTCAAGCCTGTAATCCCAGCACTTTGGGAGGCCGAGACAGGAGGATCAAGAGGTCAGGAGATCGAGACCATCCTGGCTGACACTGTGAAACCCCGTCTCTACTAAAAAATACCAAAAAAACTAGCCGGGCGACATGGCAGGCGCCTGTAGTCCCAGCTACTCGGGAGGCTGGGGCAGGAGAATGGTGTAAACCCGGGAGGCGGAGCTTGCAGTGAGCTGAGGTCTGGCCACTACACTCCAGCCTGGGCGATAGAGCGAGACTCCGTCTCAAAAAAAAAAAAAAAAAAAGAAAAAGAAAAACTAAAATACCAATGGTTTGAACCACATGAGATTTTATTTCTCTCTCATGAAAAATAATTCAGCAAACAGACAGGCAGAACTAGACTGGTGGTTCCATGGTCATCTGGGACCCAGAATATTTCTGTCTCCTCTAGCACTGGCTGCTACTCTCACTGTCCCTTAGAGTTGCTGGAGCTCCAGCCATCAGGTCTGTACTCCAGGCCAGGAGAAAGAGGAAGAGGGAATGAATGAATAGACCACATTTTTCAGATGAGTCTGCAGCATTTTAAAAATAGCTTTATTGGTATATAATTCAAATACTGTATAATTCACAGATATGAGTGACCATCTCCACAGTTGATTTTTCTTTCCCTTTTTTTTTTTTTTTGAGACGGAGTCTCGCTCTATCGCCCAGGCTCCAGTGCAGTGGAGTGATCTTGGCTCACTGCAAGCTCCGCCTCCCGGGTTCACGCCATTTTCCTGCCTCAGGCCTATAATCCCAGCACTTTGGGAGGCCGAGGCGGGCAGATCACAAGGTCAGGAGATCGAGACCATCCTGGCTAACGTGGTGAAACCCCGTCTCTACTAAAAATACAAAAAAATTAGCCGGGCATGATGGTGGGCGCCTGTAGTCCCAGCTGCTCGGGAGGCTGAGACAGCAATTAATTTTAGAACCACTTCATCACCTCAGAAGGAATCCCCCTACCCTTGAGCTATCACCCTTTCACTCCCCAAACCTAACCAACCACTAAACTACTTCCTGTCTCTGTGGATCTCCCTTCTCTGTATATTTCATGGAATCATACCCTATGTGGCCTCTTGTGACTGGCTTCTTTTGCTTGCAGTATGTTTTCAGGGGTCGTTATGGTGGATTTTGCCCCTCTCAGGAAGTCCTGGAAGTCCCACATGACTCTTCTACTTATATCTCACTGAGAAGAAGCTAGTCATATGGCCATACCTCACTCCAGGAACATCTGGGAGATTGTTTGTTCAGCTGGGCACATTGTCACTCCCAGATAGAACCCGGGTTCTATTTCTAAGGAAGAAGAAAAAAAAGACAATGGATGGCGGCCAGAAGTCTGTCACCAAGTGCTGAGCACCACTCAGGGTTCTGCTGAGGATCTAACCTGCTCTCTCTATCACACCAGGTAAATATTTCTAAAGTGACTTCCCTTTCCTACTCTAAGTCCTGTTTTATCTTTAATCCTCACAATAAGCCACAGAGCCAGGCACTATTCTGATTTTATAGACAAGGAGCCTGCAACTGAGGAGATTAGGCATCTTGCCTGAGGCCAAAGAGGGGATAGGTGGCGCAGCTGGTCCTGTCCCCCTCGAGAACAGGGTTCCTCGACCTCGACCCTATTGATGTTTGGGGGTGGGTCATGTGCATTATGGGATGTTAGCACCATCCTGGTGACCACTACACACTAGATGCCAGTACCACTCTCTCCTCACCCAGTGTGACAACTAAAAATGTCCCCAGACATTGCCAAGTAGATTTTGGTTGAGTGGAAGAGTGGATGAGTAAATGAGCGAATGACTGGTTGAGTGGCTGAGTGAATGAGTGGTTGAATGGTTGAGTGGTTGAATGAATGAGTGCATGAGTGGTTGAATGGATGAGTGGACAAGTGGTTGAGTGGTTGATTAGATGAGTGCATGAGTGGTTGAATAATTGAGTGGATCAGTGGTTGAATGAATGAGTGGATGAGTGGTTGAGTGGATGAGTGGCTGAGTGGATAAGTGGTTGAGTAGACGGGTGGATGAGTGGTTGAGTGGATGAGTGGATGAGTAGTTGAGTGGATGAGTGAATGAGTAGTTGAGTGGATGAATGGTTGAGTAGTTGAATGGATGAATGGTTAAGTAGTTGAGTGGATAAGTGGTTGAGTGGATGAGTGGATGAGTGGTTGAGTTGATGAGTGGTTGAGTGGTTGAGTGGGTGAGTGGTTGAGTACTTGAGTGGATGAGTGGATGAGTAGTGAGTGGATGAGTGGTTGAGTGGATGAGTGAATGAGTGGTTGAGTGGATGAGTGGTTAAGTAGTTGAGTGGATGAGTGGTTAAGTAGTTGAGTGGATGAGTGGATGAGTAGTTGAGTGGATAAGTGGATGAGTGTTTGACTGGATGGGTGGATGAGTGGTTGAGTGGGTGAATGGATGAGTAGTTGAGTGGATGCATGGTTGAGCAGATGAGTGGTTGAGTGGATAAGAGGATGAGTGGTTGAGTGGATGGGTAGTTGAGTGGTTGAGTGGATGAGTGGTGGAGTGGATGAGTGGATGAGTGGTTGAGTGGTTGAGTGGATGAGTGGATGAGTGGTTGAGTGGTTGAGTAGATGAGTGATTGAGTAGTTGAGTGGATGGTGGTTGAGTGGATGGGTGGTTGAGTGGATGAGTGGTTGAGTGGTTGAGTGGATGAGTGGTTGAGTGGATGAGTGGATGAATGGTTGAGTGGTTGAGTGGATGAGTGGATGAGTGGTTGAGTGGTTGAGTGGATGAGCCGTTGAGTGGATGAATGGTTGAGTATTTGAGTGGATGAGTGGTTGAGTAGTTGAGTGGTTGAGTAGAAAAGTGGATGAGTGGATGAGTATTTGAGTGGTTGAGTGGATGAGTAGATGAGTGGATGAGTAGTTGAGTGAATGAGTAGTTGAGTGGATGAGTGGTTGAGTGGATGAGTAGATGAGTGGATGAGTAGTTGAGTGAATGAGTAGTTGAGTGGATGAGTGGTTGAGTGGATGAATGGGTGAGTAGTTGAATGGATGAATGGATGATTGGTTGAATATATGAGTGGTTGAGTATATGAATGGATGAGTGGATGACTCCACACATGGAAGCTAAGTCAGTGTCCGCTAACTTCTCATCATCTTCCCAAGATACTACAGAGCTTGTGCCTCACCCCAGGAGACTTTGGCTTTACTTGGAGAGCCCAGGTGTCTCTACATTTACTTGGAAGAGGGTCATAGAGTAAAAAGTGAGGCCACTTGCCCAGGCAGGTGGAGACCCTGATGTCTGGACCTGTAAAGAATGGTGACCTTAATGAAGGGGATATAAACACACCCCAAGCTGCTGTTCCCAGAAAAGTGTGCTCAGGGAGCCTTAGAAGTGTGTTTCTCATGGGTTATCTAAGTCGAACCCAGAGAATGAAAAGGAACCTGATTCTGTGGGCAGGTTTGGACGCTGTCCCTTGATGGGCACTCTTCCTCCATGAACCCACTGAATGGGTTTTACAGGAGATTGTCCCTCTGCCTCTATTTCCACACTTGTGCCTGCATCAGCTGCCAAGGAGAGGAACTGCCTCAGCCAGTCACTGTGGGGGGCCGTTCTAAGGTCACCAAGGCCTCAGAGACTTCAGAGCCCAACCTGAGATGCCCCTCAGCTGACACTTGACCTGAAACCAGCTCAGTGGCTTGGGGGAGGAGGCAGGCTGGGGAGGTGGAGGTGTGTGAGCCCTCTTTCAATAAATAGAATATTTGTCTTTTAAATCAAAGATCAGTCCCAGGCCTGAGGTCTCCCAGAGGCCCCATGGCAGCTGTTGGAGCCATTTGGAAAATTCTCCAGGGCGCTGGCTTTCTCAGGCTGATGTTGAGGGAATCCCCTGAGAGGGAGAAACAGCCAGACAGCCCTGCCTTTCTGGCTGCTCTGAAGCTTCCCCACAGATGGAGAGGGACAGATGGTGCTCACTGCCAACCCTCTCGCCGGGTACCCTGACCTCATTTATTTGTTTAGGAGCACAGAGCACCCTCTGCTCTCAGCCACAGACAGCCACTGGCCAGGAGGAGAGGCTTGGACCAGACTCAGGAGGCCCCTTGTACCTCCACGTTCTTAGTAGCTGAGTGGTCTTGGGGCTTCTGATACCCAGATCCTTGTAGCAGATCCTAGCAGAGTGAGCCCTTGGGAGGTGTCACTTCCTGCTCTGGCCCAGCCCTGGCAGGGGCAGCGAGAGTGGGCAGGGAGGATCAGTGGGCTTCAGGCCTGGTTGAGCAGAGCAGAGGCGCACAAGGTTGGGAGGAAGGCCAAGCTGTCATCATGTTGCTGGGCCTGTGACCTGCCCCCATGCCTCATAACAATGGTAGCTACTGCAGCTGAGGCCACCATGGCACGTACTCTGCCTGCGTCCCTCATTCCCAACAGCCATGCAGGGTGTCCCTTTGTCCCCAGTGTCCCTCACTAATGAGTGAGGACACAGGTGGAGAAGCTCAGCGTGGAGGAGGCAGGGCCGAGTGCTGCTTTGGAGCCAACGTCACTCTCTGATGCCTGACCTGATGCCCACCCACTTGCCTTTCTTGAGCCTCAGCCTCCTCCCCAACCTGGGTTCCTCACTGGCTCAAGTCCTCCAGTCCTGGGAGACCCAAAGCTCTTCACCTTCCAGCCAGGCTCAGTGGGCCAGGAAGGGGCTCTGGCAGGCCCTAGGTCTCTCCATCCTAGCCCAGAGGGGCTGCTCTGGCTGTCAGCCCAGGGAATAGGAAGGAGCCTTGGCCTCTGATGTCCTGAGTGAGGCCCAGCTGTAAGCTGAGGGCAGCTGCCTGGCATCTCGCAGGCCTCGGCTGAACCAGCCAAGGGGACATGGCCTGGCCCTGGTCCTTCCCCGGGGGCCCTGTCCCTTCCTCACTCCAGCCTTCCTGGTTTTTCTCTCTGGAAAAGGCAGAACTTGAGTAAGGCTCAGGGAGGAGAAGGCTGCTTAAAGATAGACATGCAGTCTGTGCAATGCACATGGGCACTGCTGTCACCTGGCTTTGATGAGGAGCATGTCCCAGTAGGCAGGAGTCCAGCATCTTCAAGGGTACCACTTTCTAATGTGAGTGGTGACACCTTGTCCTGCCTTCGTCTCACTGCAGATGCTGTTTTCCTGCCAAGAGCTGCTTTAGTCACATTGTCTCATTCATTCATTCATCCATCCATCTGCTAAATATTTAAGATAACCATAGTTTGGCCTCCATAGGTCTCATCTGCCCTGCATTCCTATGCTCTTGGCCAGCCCTCACTGAATAGGACTTGTGTCATTTTTTACATTTTATTTTTTAATTTAAAAAGTTTTCTAGACAGGGTCTCTTAGAACATGTGGGAAAAGGCAAAAATAAAATAAAATAATAAAATAAAATAGACAAGGTCTCACTCTGTCACCCAGGCTGGAGTGCAATGGTGCAATCACAACTCACTGCAGCTTTGGCCTCCCAGGCTCAAGTGATCCTCCTGTCTCAGCCTCCCAGAGTGCTGGAACTAAAGGCGCATGCTACCGTGCCCAGCTGGGCTAGTGTTCTTAATGGCAAGGGCTTGACCTGTCCTCAGGACCAGATGCCCTGCTGGTCATTTGAGAGCCTTGATTTCTAGACACTGTCCCCAACTTGCAGATGGGGACACTGAGTCCTTTCAAGGCTCAGGTGCCTGAGTACCTGGCCCTCAGCACAGGAGGCCATGATTCAAATGCAGGGAGCTGGGTTCAAGGCCTCTGCTTCTCCTGCCCATGACAGAGAACATACTTCCTCTATTTGGAAAGGGCTCCTGACTTTGGATTATTGCATCGGACTGGAAGTGTCTGTGCTCCAGGCTGCAGAGTGACCCAGGCTTTGTCACTGGATGGCCGGACCTGGCTCCCAAGATGCTTCAGAGCTCAGCCTTTCTTCCTGGGCAAGGGTGAGCCCTCATGGCTGTAGTGCCTGGCTCCTTGCACCATGATGGCCAGGGCTCCCAAGAGAGCAACCAGCTGCTGAGTCCAGGGCAGCTTCTGCGGGGTAGAGCTGAGAGGCCTGCAGCAGGGCCAGGGCCAGCAGAAGGGCATATGGTGTAGGGGCACACCTGTTCCCGAGGTCCCCGGCTGTCTTGGGATTTCCTATTAGAAAATGAATTATGTCAAGCAATTGGTGAACAAGCAACTGACCTCTGCTTTCTTTAGGGAGAGACTCTGAGCTGCAGGAACATTCTAGGCAGCAAAACGTGCTGAGCTTGCTGGTATGTTTCCTTCCTGGGTTCTAAAAATGTTGACCAGACCAGGTGCAGTGACTCACACCTGTCATCCCAGCACTTTGGGAGGCCAAGGCGGTCGGATCACCTGAGGTCAGGAGTTCGAGACCAGGCTGGTCAACATGGCGAAACCCCATCTCTACTAAAAATACAAAAAATTGACCGGGTGTGGTGGCTCACACTTGTAATCCCAGCTACTCGTGAGGCTGAGGCAGGAGAATCCCTTGAACTTAAGAGGCAGAGGTTACAGTGAGCCAAGATCATGCCACTGTACTCCAGGCTGGGCGACAGAGGGAGACCAGGCTGGTCAACATGGTGCAACCCCGTTTCTACTAAAAATACAAAAAAATAGCCAGGCATGGTGGTGCGTGCCTGTAATCCCAGCTACTTGAGAGGCTGAGGCAGAAGAATCGCTCGAACCCAGGAGGCAGAGGTTGCAGTGAGCTGAGATCACGCCGTTGCACTCCAGCTTGGGCAACAAGAGCAAAACTCCATCTCAAAAAAAAAAAAAAAAATGTTGACCAGACCCACAAAGTGGGACAAACACACTCCAGGGCTTTTGCCCAGGCCCTGCACTGCTCAGGGTGGCTGCCCAGCTTGCTGCACCCATCTCCAGACCCTTGTTTTCCGACCTCCGTCGTGCCCGCAACACATCCTCCAAACTGTTGCTGCTGGGGAAGTTGTTCTAAAGTGCAAATTAGACAATTGCACCTGCCACCTCTCTCAGGGCCCTCAAAGAAAACAGAATTGACCCTGAAATGGTTCACCCTCCTGTAAGGAGTGTGGTTGTGAATTCTTACACCCTCTGTGGGGTAAAAGAATTCACAACCACACTCCCAACAGGAAGACTCTGAGCAGGGCACGAGTCTGGAGAAACACCCTGGACTGCTGACAGGGCTTGCTGTCACCACGCCAGCGGGTATCTGGTAAAGTCTGAGCCCCTGGAGTCTGGAATGCCTTCCCAGAGCCCCCAAGTTGCCGCCCCAGCCTCTTGCTTCCCTGCTGCTGCACTGAGCCTCTTCCCGGCTCTACCCATGCTCAACACCAGGGCCAGCGTCAGTCTCCAACTCTGGACCCCACAGAGCACCTGGAGCTTCAGAGGTGCTCACTGAGGTTTGCTGAATGTCAGATGCCAGCAGCAGCAGAACCACCAGAATTCGTGAGCACTACCCAGGCTCCCCAGGGCGATGCCAACGCTCCAATGCATCCTTCCCAGCTGGTCTGCACGGCGCTGTGATGGGGCCACAGCCCCTGCCCGGGCGAGGTGAGGAAACCAGGCATTAACAGGGCGGTGCCTCCCATCCAAGCACGTGGCTAGCAGCCCAGGTCACAATGTGTGCTGAGTCTGTCTTGGGAATCCTAGCTCAGCACTCGCTCCTCTCGGTGGCCCTCTCCTGCCCTCTCTGACCTCAGGACGTTTGTTGGGGATGGCCTTGAGTAGCTCCATTTGCCCTAAATGCTCAAACTCACACAGACCCACTCTCTTCCCACTCAGGACCAGCTGAGCCCCAGGCAGGCAGCCGAGCACACCTGCCACCCTTCTCCAGCTGTGCAGCCAGGATGAGGAGCCTGGTCCGCCACCTGCACCAGGGCAACATCTACTGGTCAGCGCCAAAAAACAGGAACTCTCCCCAATGGTGCCAAGGGTGAGCAGGGTGCCTGAGGCTGATCATGATGCATCCCGGCCCCTCCCAAGGAGTCCCCAGTGGCAGGGTGAGCATGGGGCCAAGAATCTGCCTTTCTGACAATCCCAGGGGACGTTGATACTGCTGGCCTGGGACCCCCTGCTGATCTCAATGGACATTCAGCAAGCACGAAGATTTGCTTGGAGACCACTCAGAGCCAGGCACAGGTCTAGGGACAGGGACCACAACAGGAGGCCACACAGTGTCTGCAGGGCTGTGGACAGCAAGGGAGCTGCGGGTTGGGTGGGAGTGCCGCCGGGAAGGAGAGTGGTCCCAGGTGCAGCCCCAGCTGGTTCAACCTTCGCAGCATCCCAAGCAGCAGGCCTCAGAGCCCTGTTTCATTGTCTGAAAGTGAAGAGTGGGAGGCCTGGAACACACCCGCTGTTCCAGTCCCAATAGGTAAGCAGTGGGAGCTCCGAATTCAGATCTGCGGGCACCAAAGCCTGTGCTCTGTAGACCTCACCTAACCACCCTCAGAGCTGGGGACCGCAGCGAGACCACCATGGAGTGCAAACTCCCGGGGCAGCATGTGGCAGCCACTCTTTGAATTCTTGTGAATGAAGAGTGGCAGGGCAGCCAAGAGCTTTGGCTGATGCGGCTTGGCGGGGGAAGCCCTGGCGGCAGGCTGCTGCTCCAGGGCTCATCCTTAAGGTTAAGCGGGGCATCTGGCAAGCAGGTGTTTCAGCAGGAGCTGTAACACAGCCTTTCCTGATGTCCGAGGCAGGGGGGCTTCCACAGCCAAGCGCCATGGATGCACTGACCGAAAAGTGTCCCCACGGAGGCCAGGGAGCAGGGTGGGTGCCGGGGCCCTCTGTGGTGTGGAAGAATTCACAACCACACTCCTCAGCATTCTTGCTTGAGCAGGAGGGCCCGACTGTAAAAGTGGCCCCCAGGGGAGGCTCCTGCTGTGGGATCAGATCCCTGCAAGGGCACAGGTGCCAGAGAGCACACCTGGGTGATGCCACAGCAGCCAGAGGCGGGAGTGGACATGCACTCTGCTCATCTACCCCTGCATCCACCGTGGTGTACAGGCAACAACTAGCCTCTCACATCCACTGCTGCATGGGCCCTTACCAAAGGGACCCTTCTGCCCACTTTACAGATGGGGAAGGTGAGGTTCAGAGGACAAGCATGAGGCAGAGCCAGGAGTGGAAACCAGTCCTTCAGAGCCTAGACCAGGTGCTGGGTGGTTTGTGGTCTACACCAGAGCTGGCTCCTGAAGGGCCACAGTGAGGCCACAGCCGGGCAGCAACCACGTGGTGCCTGTTGCAGGCACTGAGGGTAAAGACAGAGGACTCCCCCGAACTGCCCTTGTGTGGAAGCTGCTTGCCCCAGAGCTCTGGCCTTCACTGGCCTCATTTGGCCAGCTCTGTCCCAACCCTACTAGAGGGGCCCTGCTAGACTCGGTGGGGGCTGGGACAAGAGTGTGGCATTGCAAGGAGGCCCAGGGCCCCAGGCGAGCAGGACACTCTCCCCAGAAGCAGTGAAGACAGGCACAAATGAAGGAGGATGAGAGGAGTCTACGAGGAGACCCGGGGAATCAAGAGGAGGGAGGTTGGAGCCTCATGGGGAGAGAGCCAGGCCTCGTAGGCACCAAACGATCCACTCTGACTGAACTTTCCAGTTACCAGGGCTGTCTGCGGCATAGATGACCACTGGGGTTATGAGGAGTCTGGGCCACTTCCCTGCCCTTTTGCAGGGTCAGTGAGAGAGCAGAGGAAGTGGGTGTGCACGTGCCGAACCCTCCACTCATGTCTACGCATCTGCTCCTCCAACACCCTGGGATTTGGTGTTGTCAGCCCATGTGGCTGAAGAGGAAACAGGCCCTGGAGGGCGAAGTGATTTGCCTAAGAGCTTGTCCATACTGAGTGGAGTTGAAATTCACACCCTGGCTACTAACAAATAGCCAGCGTCATTTCAATCCCCAGCCTCTGAGCCACACTGGCAAGAAGGACAATGGGGATTGCTGCTACCAGCATACCTGCCTCATTGCCATAGTCTCTTACCACCATCCTCGTTCCTTGACCATGATGGAAAAGTCGATTCTCAACCTCCTTTGGAGAATGGATTTTTAAACCAAAAGCACTTGGAGCATTAGCAACTACTGACCTCTTCTGGACTGAGAAGGCAGACCCAGAAGCCTGATACCATGTCGTAGTCAGTCCCCTATGCCAAAGGCACATTTCAGATGTGATGCCCTAGTTCCTTGAAAACGGAATATTTCTGCTATTTCTCCTGAAACCCTGCCTGGAGGCCGAGTAGAAATCTAGGCACAGAGTAGGTGTAACAGTCCCACCAGTTGGTGGCTTAAAAGAACAATTATTTATCAGGTAATTATTCTGTGGCCCAGTGACTTGGGCTGGGCCTCGCTGGTCCCTCTGCTCATTTTGGCTGGGTTCACTCATTCATGTGTGGGCAGCTGGTGGTCAGGTAGTTTCACACCTGCATTTGGCAGTTGGCTGCTGATTGGTTGAGGGTCAGATAGAGTTAATGGGGGTTACTGGGACATGTGTCTGTCATGACCTCAAGTACATCCACCAGTTTGCATGGTGATGGCTGCAGAATTTCCAAGAACAGCAAGAGAGGAACCCCAATGCACAGTTACTTTTTACCCCTTAGTCCATGGAACATTGCATCATGTTTGCTAATGTCCCATTGACTAAAGCTAGTCACACGACCAACCCATATTCTAGGGATGAAGAAGCAGTCTCCAGTTCCTGATGGAAGGGGAAGAATTTGTGGCCCTTTTTGCAGTCGCCACAGTTGGTGCTCACAGATGTTTCCTAGGACATTGTTGCCTCATTCTCTCTCCCCTCTCACCACCTAATACATAACTGCTGCTGTGGCCATCATAGGCTTAAAATGCAGAGGTTTTATTTCTAGGTTTTCTCCTCCTTATGCAGCGACTGAGCTGCCCCAGGCAGGAATTACAGCAGGTGTATCTCTTTCCCCATCTCCTAGCCTAGGATCTGGTGAATGCTTACTCAGTGAAAGTTTATTAAACAAGTCATTGAATTTGTTGAATTGAATATAAAGTGAAAATGGCTTCAGGTGAGCAATGTGTTAATTAGACCCAGGATCTGAAACTCCAGATGGGCAGAATGCAAATTAGCAGAGCTTTTTTGAAGCACTATCTGTATCACAAGTTCAGCGGATGTGATTCCCCTCAAGTATTCTAGGACACCTGTGCAAGCCCACCAGAACTTCCTATGGCTCACAAGTGGGTGAGGTTCTTAGCCTCTCTCGGATATTCACCCTTTCAGGAAGCTAGTGGGAATGATGGAGCATCTCCCTAGAAAATGCATACCTGCCCTATATCACTGGGGCTCAGTCTCAGAGAACAGGATGCACTGCAGCTAGTTTAGCCAGGAAGGAATTAGTTCCAGGATACAGCAGGGCAAACAGAATCATTGGAGAGGCTGAAGAAATGGATGTGGAGCTGAATATTCAGGAACGACTTTGAAAACAAAACTGAGCCAGCAAAGGAGCTGCTTCCTCTTTGCCAACGGGAAGCCACCTGCTCAACTGGGAAGCTGGAGCTCCTCCTTCAGCTCCAGAGTCAGGCTGCCATGAGAGTCAGGAGACAGCCACCCAGATAGGGAAGCTGCTGGAGGAAGGGTCAACACCTCTGTGCAGGGGCTTGCCTGCAGGAATGCCAGGGAGTGCTGGCGGAGCCTCCGTCTTGCAGGAGCGTTCAATTCCATGCAGGTGCGTTCAATTTGATGCAGGCGCGTTCAATTCGATGCAGGTGCGTTCAATTCGATGCAGGTGCTTCCGTTTGGCGCTTGCTGCAAGGGATTCTGGGAAATGCAGAACAGGAAGACACTGGGAAGTTAGGATAGAAGGTGAGTACCCTGATCTCCACCCTCGCTCACCCACAATTTCCCAATCTTGGCCCCCCACTATCCATTACAGTACATGGTATTCCCTTCATGAACCCCAAGTTAACAACTTTTAGTTTTAGATATGTGGCAGAAAAATAATTTTTTCAAATACTTATGTATTCCTAGTGAGAACATTTAAAATCTCTGTTAACAATGTTCAAGTATATAAGACATTGTTATTAACTGTAGTCATTGTGTTGTACAGTAGATCTCTTGAACTCATTCCTCCTAACTGAAACGCGTCCTTTGACCAACGTCTCCCGAATCCTCCTCCCCTACCCTAGCCCCTGGTAACTACCATTTTCCTCTCTATTTCGATGCGTTTGACATTTTTAGATATCACATCCAGTATTTGGCTTTCTGTGCCCGGTTTATTTCACTGAATGTAGTGTCATTCAGGTTTGGTCATGTTGTTGCAAATGACAAGACTTCTTTCTTTCTTAGGGCTGAATAGTACTCCATTATTTATGTCTATACCACATTCATCTGTTGATTGACACTGATGTTTACTTCATAATTTGGCTATTGTGAACAGTGGAGCAATGAGCATGGGAGTGCAGACATTTCTTTGCCAAGTCGACAACTTCATTAGTTCTTATGAGTTAAAAATCAATTTGAAATATTTTGTTAGAGAAAAATAGGCAGTATAGTGAGAATATGATCATTTATTCTGCATTACGGAACTTGGTAGTGCATTAAAGAGAATGCAGTCAGGATTATGATTTTTGTTGTTTGTTTTGAGAAACAAGTTCCAGTTACTTTCCATAGAGTCCCCTCCTGCAGATGCCTGGGCTCCTGTTCACAGCCTTGGCGGAGAACATGGCATACAATGTGAATTATAGCAGATGCCAGTATTTGTATTTGTCCAAATTTACCCAGGAGGAGGGAGGCAGGAGGAAGAGACGGAACGAGGGCCCACTTTCAGACAAGTGTCAGGGATACTAATCAGGGTGCAGCCACAGGGCTTTTGCAAACAGGGACTTGCCAAGGCTTGCCGCTGGCCAAGGATCGCTGTGGTAGGGTTCAAACAGAGATAGGGCATGCTCCCAAGGGCACCCCTGGTTTGGGTCAGTTCTTGGGAAAGACCAGATTGGAGTAAGGCAGTTCTAGAACTTTCTACCCTATCTCTGAGCACCTTAAAAATATTTTTACTCAGGTCCATCGGTTAAATAAATACAGTACCTTTTTCGTAGCATAATCATGATGATTAATAAACACATCTTCAAAAAACCTGTAGGTCCTAACAAAGTATATCCCACTTTTGTAGTGGAGAGTACCAGAAAGTATTTGCCTGTCCCAGTATGACCTATAAAGACCACTTTAGAGATCCACAAGAAATGCTGGTCCCCTGATCAGCAGTGGCACCAACACCTGAGAGCTTGTTAGAAATAAAATCTTGCTGATTGAAAAATGCTGCGGTGGGGCCCAGCCAACTGCTTTCAATCACCCTCCAGGTGATTCTGATGCACATCAAGTTTGGGAACCATTGGTTTATGCCAACACCCCCCTCCCTGAGTTTGCTGAGAACTTTACAAACACAAGACAAGCTTACAAAGTGTCTTGTGTTCGCTGTTTCACGCTCATATGCGTAACAGCCCTGCTGATAGAAATTAAGATAAGGATAGAGATAGAGATAGAGATAGAGGTAAGGATACAGAGACAGGGAGAGGGATAGGGTTAGTGATGGGTATAGGAATGAGATGAGGATAGAGTTAGGGATAAGATAGAAATAGGGATAGGGATTATCTTAGTCCATTTTCTGCTGCTATAACAGGATACCACAGACTGGGCAATTTATTATATGAAGAACAAAGGTTTATTTGGCTCATGGTTCTGGATGCTGAGCAGTCTAAGAGCATGGTGCTTGGATCTGGTGAGTGTCATCCCATGGTGTAACAGTGAAGGCAGGAAACAAGCACACAAAACAGAGAGAGCAAATGGGGGATGAACTTATCCTGTATCAGGAGCCTACTCCCACAATAACTAACCCACTTCCAAGATAACAGCATTAACCCATTCATGAGGACAGAGCCCTGATGACCTAATCACTTCTTAAAGGCTCCACCTCTTAATGCTACTATTACAATGGAAATTACATTTCAGCATGAATTTTAGCAAGGGCATTCAGACCACAACAGGAATAAAGATAGAAATAGGAATACGGTTCAAGATAGACATAGAGATAGGTGTGGACATAGAGATAGAGACTGGGATAGGGATAGAGAGCAAATTGTCACCTCATGACTGATGAGCAGAGGGCGCCTCAGAGTGGTGGTGCGACCTGCCTGAAATCACACATCACATAATGAGCCAGGACTGGCAGTTCCCCTTTCCCCATTATTTCAACCTCAGGAAGATAGAGACTGTTTGAAAGGAGGATTAAACCAATGGCTTCTCTGCGTTGTACAGAATTTTAAATGAAAATACAGGCTTCCATCCCACAATGAGTGCAGCAAAGTGGCTGCCATGAGCCTGAGATCATAACTTCCGCCATGACTATGATGACTGGCTGCTCCCTGCTCAGGGTGGACCAGCACTTCCCTCTCGTCCTCTCTTCTGGCTGCTGAGTTCCATGGCCAGAGCCAACCATGTGGGTTGGCAGACAACAAACTTGAGGGCTTCAATAATACTTACTAAGTCAGTTCACCCATTACATTGGATCATTTTAATTTGTAAATGATCATTTTTCCTCTTAAGCTATGCCCCTCTTTCTAAAGAACACACACAGTGGATTCAGTCATAGATTCAATAATCTTCTATACATAAGCAAGCTCTGATACCGGAAAGATGTGCATGCAGAATAACTTTGGCCAGAGTTGGAAGCCATCTTGAAGATTATCTGGACTGATTCTTTTTGGAGACATAAAAATTGAGAGTTGGGTTGTTCACTAACTTTCAGGAAATCAGTAGGTTTCGTATTGAAGCTTTCAGTATGTTCAACCGGTCTTCTTATCTAAGACTTCTTTAGTTTAACATTGTGTCATGCTTTGTTTAAAAAAATTACCAAGTCTAAGCAATGACTTGAACAGAAATTAAAAATATGGGTAAGATCACAGTATTGTCCTTATTTCTAAGTAGTATTTTAAGAAAGATTCCTCTGGAAATGTTTAATTACCAGGTTCCAAAGTTAAGCTCCTCTTCTCCTGAAATCTGAAAAAAAAATTTAGTATTGTATGATCCCTGAACATGCTGCCAGCTGCTTGACACCTTCCCCAGTAGCTTCTCTGAATTCCAGAACTTTTTCTATATATTTCTTTAAAACTATACCATCCTGGCTGACAATAAATCTTGGTGAATTTTAATAATTATGATAATGAGAACAGTTAACATTTGTTAAGCACTTATTATTCCCAAACCACTTTTCTAAGCCCCTCACAGGGATTAACTCTTTGACTACCCCATTTTACAGATTATTATTGTTCCCCCTCATTTTATAGATGAGGAAACTGCACCATATAGAAATATAAGAAACTTGCTTCAGTTGCTCAAACACTGGGCCAATCCCTTTTAAACTTTCAATGCCCTTCATGTTTTAAGGCATACATTTGAAATCACATTCATAGAGCTTCAACAAGAACAGTGGATTATTGTTTACGTAAACATGTCATGCATGAGAGTTTAATTGTGTGTCTTCCATACTGATCTTCCAACTCAATTTAGTCAGCACTGGACTTCATTATTCCATGTACCACACAATTGCCAGGAAAAACAATGCCAGTGTCACCTTCACAGCAGGCATTTATAGCAGACAACAGATCACTACAGAACTAGAAAACATATTTGCAAATAAACACCCTGATATGCTTTGGATCTGTGTTCCCACCCAAATCTCATGTTCAATTGTAATCCCCTATGTTGGAGATGGGGCTTGGTAGGAAGTGCTTGGATCATGGGGGCGGTTTCTAATGGTTTAGCACAATCCCTCTAGTGTTGCTCTCGTGATACAGGTCTCACGAGATATGGTTGTTTAAAAGTGTGTAGCACCTCCCCTCTCTCTCCCTCCCCCCTGCTTCAGCCATGTAAGATGTACTTACTTTCCCTTCACCTTCTGCCATGGTTGTAAGTTTCCTGAGGCCTCTCCTGCCATGTTTTCTGTACCTGTGTAGAACTGTGAGCCAAATAAACCTTTTTGTCTTTAAAAATAATTTTTTTTTTTTTTTTTTTTTTTTTTCTTGAGGCAGAGTCTCACTCTGTCGACCGGGATGGAGTACTGTGGCCGGATCTCAGCTCACTGCAAGCTCCGCCTCCCGGGTTCACGCCATTCTCCTGCCTCAGCCTCCCGAGTAGCTGGGACTACAGGCGCCCGCCACCTCGCCCGGCTAGTTTTTGTATTTTTTAGTAGAGACGGGGTTTCACCGTGTTAGCCAGGATGGTCTCGA
>NC_045446.1:3235067-3244393 GCF_002776525.5 Piliocolobus tephrosceles | reverse complement strand
TTTTTAGTAGAGACGGGGTTTCACCGTGTTAGCCAGGATGGTCTCGATCTCCTGACCTCGTGATCCGCCCGTCTCGGCCTCCCAAAGTGCTGGGATTACAGGCTTGAGCCACCGCGCCCGGCCTAAAAATAATTTTTTTTTTAAAAGAAACTTGCTGGAGGTCACACACAGTTAATTAATAATAGAACTAGACTTCAAGTACAGATGATTTGACTAAAAAGAACCTGTTCACTTAATGCAGTATAACCTCGGTATTTAATGAATGAGGAATGGATT
The DNA here is from genome assembly GCF_002776525.5 of Piliocolobus tephrosceles. Taxonomy (NCBI): domain Eukaryota; kingdom Metazoa; phylum Chordata; class Mammalia; order Primates; family Cercopithecidae; genus Piliocolobus; species Piliocolobus tephrosceles. The sequence goes on along the minus strand of NC_045446.1, from coordinate 3,244,117 downwards.
GAATGAGTGAATTGTTGGTTGGTTGGATGAATGGATGGATGCATGAATAGATGGGTGGGTGGATGGATGGATGGATGGATGGACGGATGGATAGCTGAATGGATGGATGTTTATATGTATGGTTGGATGGATGGATAGTTGTAGAGTTGTATGTATAGTTGGATGAATAGTTGAAGAGATGATGGAAGGATGGATGGGGCGATGGATGGATGAATGATGGAGGGCTGGGCAAATGGAGGGATGGACATGGATGAATGGTAAAAATAAAGAACAGAAAGCAGTACACTTGAGTTATCTCTAGCCTGGCCTCTATGTTCCTGAGCAGCCAGCACTGAAGTGCATGGATACAGGCTGGGCTGGCACAAGGGGTTGTACCCAGAGCTGCATCCTGTGTGGGTTGGAGAGGATTGCTGCAGTTGAACCAACAATTGCAGGATTGACCTAGGGATGACAGAATGGCCGCAGCTGACCCTTTTACCACCCCCTCTACTGCTGTTGTGTAGGGCTGGGGGATAATGAGTCCCATAATTTGAGACATGAGAACAAAATGGCCTCTTGAGGAATGATTATCTCTGAGGTCTGAGCTGCCCGCAGGCTGCTACACCTTGGACTGGGATTGAAACTCAGTCAAGGGTAAGAACCAACTCTCCAGGAACAGAGAGATCATCTAGGGGCTGGGTTTACAGTTATTCACCCCAGTCTCTCAACTGGCTTTTAATGGAGCAATTTTCAGCATCAGATTAAGTGTAATGGACTATTATGATCACTAATTGTTGTGTTTTTAATAGGAGAAACTCACTCTGGAGTAGTTAGTATAAATCACTTGCTGAATGCTGGTAATTACACTCCTTTGGAGAAACCAGGCAAGCCAGGTTTCTGCGTGCATGTGTGTGGGCCCCAGTTATTGAGTACTCTTGATTTACTGGGATATAAACATGTATGCTTTTCTAAATTGCTTCCAGTTGTGCTGACTCCTTCTCTCACCCATGCTCTTCTCATCAGGCAGCAGGCAATCTGAGTGATAGCTGATGGTTCACTCTGATTCTGTCACTGTTTACAGATTTCTGGTTCTACTGGGAAGCAGGCTAAAGTCTATACCTGCCTGGGGTTGAGACCCAGCCCCCCACTTTCTTAACTGTGTGATGATGGGTGCTTCCACTTGTGTTCTCTAGAATGCGGAGAACCATAGCCCCTACTTTCACCATCCTTGTGGTGAGGACTGAGGTAGGTAACCTATGCACACCACTTAGAACAGGGCTGGTGTAAGGTAAGTTGTGCTTTTGTTAGGGGTGGGGCAGTCTCATTAATATTTTCTACAGCTTGGTCCTATTTGTTTTAAAATGTTAATGTCATCTTTGATTCAAGGACTTTCTTCTTCTACGCTTCCCCCCACCACCATTGCTCCAGCCTTGACTTCTGCTCTGGAAAAGTGAGGAACAGATGGATGGATGAGTGGGTGGGTGGGTGGGTGGATGGAAGGAAGAATGGGTGGGTGGAGATATGGTTGGATGGATGGAGGAGAGGGTGGATGGGTGATGGGTGGATGAGTAGATGGATGGATGAATGGATTGTTGAATGAGTGGGTGGGTGGGTGGTTGGATAGATGAATAAATTTTGTATTTGATGAAAGGTCTTTCTTTTTCTTTTTTTTCTTTTTTTTTATGAGGCGGAGTCTTGCTCTGTCGCCCGGACTGGAGTGCAGTGGCCGGATCTCAGCTCACTGCAAGCTCCGCCTCCCAGGTCTAAGCCATTCTCTTGCCTCAGCCTCCCGAGTAGCTGAGACTACAGGCGCCCGCCACCTCGCCCGGCTAGTTTTTTGTATTTTTAGTAGAGACAGGGTTTCACCGTGTTAGCCAGGATGGTCTCGATCTCCTGACCTCGTGATTCGCCCGTCTCGGCCTCCCAAAGTGCTGGGATTACAGGCTTGAGCCACCGTGCCCGGCCTCTTTCTTTCTATTTCCCTCCTACTGCCCCAGCCCTGACTCCTGCAGCTGAGTGAGGAGTGCTGGAGTGCCTGTTCATCTCGGGTCTCTCCCTCTTCCCTTCACTGGGCGCTCCAGTGTGGGTAGGGAGGAAAGAGGAAGAAAAGACAGCTCCTCACCTGACTGTCTAGAGTGAGGGCACCATCCTTTCCTTGGTCGTCCTTGCTGCTGTGGTCTGTGGCCTGCATGTGGGCAGGTGTGACTTCCCTGAGCCCCCACCCTCAAGAGCTCCCTGCCAGGCAGCTCCCCTGGGACCCAGAGGTCCCTTATGAGACTCCACATTCCATCACCCCTTGTTCCGAGTGACATCCAACTAGAGAAACAAAATGACACCTCCAAATCATGTATGGTTTGAGGGTACAAGGGTCCCTGGCTTCAGGGAGGGGAAGCGCTCCCTGTCCCTGGTGGTGAAAAGGGAGGTTGGCCTCTCCTCTCCTACACTGCTCTCCTGAGTGGGTGACCTCATGCCCAGCTGGAGTCAGGGAGGGTGGGGTGGGGGAGGTCTTAGTCTTTCCTGGAGCCCCCTGCCCATGGTAGTCCAGCAGCCTGGAACTTAGCTCCTTTCCCTCTCAATCATCTCAGTTCAGGCCCTGAGACCCCCAACTCCTGCCCACTGTAAACAGAGTCATTGTCTAGACACTGCTGGGGAATATACCTTCCACCACCCCACTACAACCCCTAAACGATTCTAGCATCACCACTGGAAATCGAGCTGAGAAGTGCTGCTGCAAAATCCAGAGGCAGGCAATGGTGCCATTGCCCAGGGGATGGCAGTCACTTGGAGACAGGTAGCTGGATTCTAGATGTAGTTTGAAGGTATATTCCATCAGATTTGCTAAAATTGTATGTGGGCCATGAAGTAGAGGGTCAAGAATCACCTTCAGGATTTTGGCCGAGCAATGAAGTGAGTGGCCTTGCCCTGTACTGAGATAGTAGGTGAGTGCTTGTGGGAGGGGCCCACAGGAAGAGTTTGATTTGGGCATGTTCACCCAGACTTGAAGGAGTTCCTGGTATGTTCTATATATTATACCCTTGGCTGATATGTTTGGAAGCGACATGCACCTTAAAGAGGTAAAAAGATTTGACACATTCTTGATGGTTGTCATCTCCCCTTGGTAAATGAATCTCTCTCATTTTAACTTTTTTGCTTTGATTCTTATTTATGTCACATCTACGTATTTTTGTTCTTGTTTTCCTGGCATATCCTCTTCTCCTACTTTGTTTCAAACTTTGCTTTCTAATTTCACTTTATATACGTCCCACTTACTGCTTTTTTCCCATTGGTTACTGGTATGGTTTGGATCTGTGTCCTCACCCGGATCTCGTGTTGAATTTTAATCCCCAGTGTTGGAGGAGGGGCCTGGTGGGAGGTGATCAGATCATGGGAGTAGACTTCCCCCTTGCTGTTCTCATGATACTGAGTGAGTTCTCACGATATCTAATGGTTTAAAAGTGTGTCGCACCTCCCCCTTCACTCTCTTTCCTGCCGCCATGTGAAGAAGGCACTTGCTTCCCCTTTGCCTTCTGCCATGATTGAAAGCTTCCTGAGGCCTCCCAGCCATGCTTCCTGTACAGCCTGCAGAACTGTGAGTCAATTAAACCTCTTTTCTTCATAAATTACCAAGTCTCAGGTAGTTCTTTACAGCACTGTGAAAACAGACTAGTACAGTTATCTTTAAGTTATTAAAAAAAAAACACACACATTCTTTAGAGATGGGGTCTCACTTTGTCACCCAGGCTGGAGTGCAGTAGCACAATCATAGCTCACAGCCACCTCAAATTCCTGGGCTCAAGTGATCTTCCCACCTCAACCTTCAGAGTAGCTGGGATTATAGGTGTACACCACCACACTCAGCTAATTTTAATTTTTTTTTGTACAGATGGGCCCTCACTGTGTTTCCCAGGCTAGTCTCAAATTCCTGGGCTCAAACAATCCTCCTGCCTTAGCCTCCCATAGTGCTGGGATTACAGGCATGAGCCACCAAGCCTGGCCTCCTTAAGTTATTCTTAAAAAATTACTTAAAGTTCAATGTATGTAGGACAAAACTCAGAATATTAACTCTTTAGGCTCATCTAATTTAAATTTCAATGCCCGCCTATAAGTAATTGCTATAGTTTGGATGTTTGTCATACCTCATGTTGAAATCTGATCACCGATGTTGGAGGTGTGGTCTGATGGGAGGTATTTGCGTCCTGGGGATGGATCCCTCATCAATGGTTTGACGCCATCCTTGTGGTAATGAGTGAGTTCTCACTCTATTAATTCCTGCTGGAGCTGGCTGTTCAAAAGAGCCTGACACCTCCACTGCACCTTGCCCCCTCTCTCCCCATGGGATCTCGGCACACACTGGCTCTCCTTCACCTTCTTCCATGAGTAGGAGCTTCCTGAGGCCCTCCCCAGCAGCAGATGCCAGTGTCATGCTTCTTGTATAGCCTGCAGAACTGTGGGCCAAATAAACCTCTTTTATTTATAAATTACCCAGTCTCAGGTATTCCTTTATAGCCACACAGACTAAGACAGTAATAAAAGCATTAGAGGTTTACTACCTTAAAATAATCCTGATTTACATATTTGACTACTGCCACCCTGATACAGATTGGCTCTGTGTCCCCACCCAAATCTCATCTTGAATTGTAATTCCCATGTGTTGAAGGAGGTACCTGTAATCCCCAAAGTGTCAAGGGAAAAAGGTGATTGGATCATGGGGGCGGTTCCCCCATGCTGTTCTCATGATAGTGAATGAGTTCTCATGAGATCTGATGGTTCTGTGTTTGACCATTCCGCCTTCACATGCTCTCTCTCCTGCCACCTTGTGAAGAAGGTGCCTGGTGTCCTTCTGTCATGATTATAAGTTTCCTGAGGCCTCTCCAGACATGTGGAACTATGATTCAATTAAGCCTCTTTCTGTTATAAATTACCCAGTCTCAGGGAAGTTCTTAATAGCAGTGTGAGAATGGACCAATACCCACCCAGGGTGAGACTGTACCTCCAGAAGCTGCATGTCTGCATGGTTTTCAGCCCACAGATCCATAGGTGCCATTGCTTGCTGGCTGCATCATACCATGTTGCCAATGTAAAGACAATGGCAAGCAACCAACTTTTCCAAATGTATTGGAATAAAAATACTTGTTCTCAGGCCAGAAAAAAGTTAGAACTATCTGATAACTGAAGGAAAACAATCCCAATGTTTGACATCTGAAATGACAACCCATTGATTAAAATGTTACTTTTAAATACAGCCAGAGCTGCTAGAATTGTATCTTTCACCTACCCAAATCACCTGGGCCAGGTAGAGGGTTGGGGGAGGACTGTACAGGCCAATAATACATGCTGAGGACAGTAAACGAACCTGGAAGATATGGACTAGGTCTGTGTGTGCAGTCTCTTATTCTCAAATTAGAAACATACAGGCCTAAATTTAATCTCTCCTATCAATCTCTAGAGTTAATGAACACCCATATAACACACATATTTTCCACAATTTCACTTTCTGCCTCATTCCCTCCTCTATCACCTCACCCTTCATTTTGAGATCTTAGATTTTTGTTCCATACTGTTATTAATTTTTTAAAAATCTATAATAATAATTATTTAGATTTAACTCTAACTTTGGTCTGCTTTCTTAACTCACCACTGTTTCTTTTTCTTGGTTTATTTGTTTATCCATCTTGTAGTTAATCTTTGATTCTGTTTTTAGAGAGAGCATGTAGGTGGTAAATTTTCAGAGTGTTTGCCTGTCCCCAAGTTATTTCTTTATCATTTCCACCTATTGGAAAAGGTATGAGATGTTAGGTTCAAAATAATCCTTCCTCTTCACTTGATGGTTTTCTTCTCTTGTCTTCTACAACAATTTGCAGTCAAGAACTCTGATAATTGGCCGGGCGCGGTGGCTCAAGCCTGTAATCCCAGCACTTTGGGAGGCCGAGGCGGGCGGATCACAAGGTCAGGAGATCGAGACCATCCTGGCTAACACGGTGAAACCCTGTCTCTACTAAAAAATACAAAAAACTAGCCGGGCGAGGTGGCGGGTGCCTGTAGTCCCAGCTACTAGGGAGGCTGAGGCAGGAGAATGGCGTGAACCCGGGAGGCAGAGCTTGCAGTGAGCTGAGATCTGGCCACTGCACTCCAGCTTGGGCGACAGAGCGAGACTCTGTCTCAAAAAAAAAAAAAAAAAAAAAAAAAAAAGGAACTCTGATGATAATAACTGGAGTCACTTTCCCTTGTGATGGTGGTACCAGATTTAGCAAGTAGAGATCATACACAACATTTGGGATGTGCTTATACTAAAAATTTGTTACATTTCTGAAATTCAAAATTTAACTGGGTAACCTGGGTTTTTTTCCAGTCACCCTACTTTAAGTTAACCTGCATTTGTTTATTTCTCTCAAAGCCTCTAAATGTCATTATTTTTGATATTCTGAAATTCCACTAGTGTCTGCATTCAGGACCCTTCCTTGGGTCTGTGCAGCCCTCCATGGCCCCTCTACACTGAAAACATGTCTTCTATTTGGTTGGTTGGTTTCTTCCTCTCCTTAGTTCTCTCTGTTCTCCCCGACACTCTTACTAGATGCTATTTGCTGATTTAAACTGCCTGTTACTACCTAAATAACCTTGATCTAGTTAATTCACCTCTCTTAGCACCAGTTTCTGCTTCATGAAGTCAACTTTAATGAAACCAACCTCACAGCAACGCCATGAGGATTAAGTTCACTGGAGGAGGTAATGCCCCTTGCATGGTGAGTGCTATGGGTACTGCCCCAGTCATGCCTTCACGAGGCAAGAGCATCCATGCTGTTCTGCTCATGTGGGTACATCAGGCCTGTGGTAGGATGACACTTCCTGCCTCTTGTGGTTGGGTAGGGCCATATGACTTGTTGTGGTTAATTAATCATGACTGTGTGCCCTGTGATTTTTCTGAATTGATGGATTTAGTTGCCAATGTAAGACCCAGCAGCACACTCTTCTGCTCATCCACAATGAATGACAATGTCTCTGATGCTCTGCTCTGTCACTGGATTCTGAGTGAGGATGATGTAGGAGGCAGCCCCTGTTGACCTTCAGTGGACATGCATGAGCGAGATACTGACTTTTGTTTCATGGCACTGAGATTTGGGGGATGCTTGTTACTGCAGCACAACTTCACCATCCTGACTGATACACAGGAAGAGCCAGGATTTCCCTCTCCTCAACTACTCTGCATTCATGCCGCTGGTGTCCTGTGACACTGCGTAGGGAGTGTCCCGTGCTGCTGCCAGCCCAGCCTAGACAAAAAGACAGTCCATCCTTTATTGACATTCTTTATTGAAGTCTGGGGGAGGAAGTGCCTTTGCCCTTGAGCTGGTTCTGAGCTCTGATCAATTCAGCCACAACAAGGCTCATCCTGCAGTTGGTGTCGAAGGCACAGGCGACCTGGTCCTGAAAGCCAGACATCAGAAGCTTTTTCTACTGACGATGGAAGAGCCCATCTCCTTGTACTCCTTGCTAGTGACCCACATGCCCTTGAACGTGGAGAGTGAGCACAAGATGGAGCCACCTACCCAAGCTCCATAGACGGAATACGGACAGGTGGCCACCTGGATGGGGTTAAGGAGGCAGAGGAGGGAAGGGGAGGTGGGGAGAGGACAGGAGAAAAGAGAAGAAAGCAAAATCAAAATACTACTCTAAAGTGGGGACACAAAACATCCGCCCCTGGGAGAACTTCATGGACAGTCGTCTCTCTCTCCTGGCAAATACAGTCTATGATTGCCATTAAAGATATCGAACAGTCCACGCCTACTTCCTGTAGCTTTATTTTTTATTTTTATTTGAGACAGGGTCTCGCTCTGTTGCCCAGGTTGGAGTACAGTAGCACAATCACAGTTCACTGCAACCTTGACCTCCCAGGATCAGGCAATCTTCCAGCCTCAGCCTCCCAAGTAGCTGGGTCCACAGGTGCACAGTACCACGCCTGGCTAATATTTTAACTTCTTTGTAGAGATGAGGTCTTGTTATGTTGCCCATGCTGGCCTCAAATTCATGGCCTCAAGTGATCCTTCTGCCTCAGCCTCCCAAAATGCTGAGATTACAGGTGTGAGCCACCATGCCCGGCTTGTAGCTTTAAACTATTAGATAAAATGAATAAGAGCACAGAGGACTCGTGCCCTTGGCATTTTAAAACATGTAACACATTTTATCCATATAGAGTGATGGTGCCTAAGGCGTAGGTATTTTGTAGAAAAAACTGGAAAATACAGATAAGCAAAATCAACCAATCACCAGTCACCGAACCCCCTAGAGAAATTCCTTCTGGATTGCGATGGGGAGATTTCAAGACTTCCTCTCACTCTTGCTAGACTCCTCTTTTCATGACAACACCTATAAAGTGTCTATTTCTTTCCATTTCTGTTTTAGGAGAGAGAGTAATGTTTCTTATACCCAGTCAGGTCACCTCTGGGCTGGGAGGAAGTAAAGGGCTCTACAGCCATTTGTCACTGATCCAGGTGACAGCCCTTCAGTGGAAGAGGCTCCCGGGTGCCTGGCGTTGGCCCTTTCTCTGCCTGATGCAGGGGGCTAGGCATGGTGGTGTGCCCCCGTGGACCCAGCTTCTTGAGAGGCTGAGGCTGGACGATTGCTTGATCCTGGGAGGTTGAGGCTGCAGTCAACTGTGATTGTGCCACTGTACTCCAGCCTGGGCAACAGAGTGAGAACCTGTCTCAAAAAATGAAAATAAAGGCCAGGCACAGTGGCTCACGCCTGTAATCCCAGCACTTTGGGAAGCTGAGGCAGGCAGATCACTTGAGGTCAGGAGTTTGAGACCACCCTGGCCAACATGGTGAAACCCCGTCTCTACTAAAAATACAAAAAATTAGCCAGGCATGGTGGTGTGTGCCTGTCATCCCAGCTACTCGGGAGGCTGAGGCAGAAGAATAGCTTGAGCCTGGGAGGTGGAGGTTGCAGTGAGCCGAGATGGCACCATTGCACTCCAGCCTGGGTGACAAGAGTGAAACTCCCATCTCTAAATAGATAGATAGATCGATAGATATAGATAGATAGATAGATAGATAGATAGATAGATAGATAGATAGATA
>NC_045446.1:3231538-3235057 GCF_002776525.5 Piliocolobus tephrosceles | reverse complement strand
ATAGATAGATAGATAGATAGATAGATAGATAGATAGATAGATAGATAGATAGATAGAGGCCCCTGGGGCTCAGGAAGGTTAAGGTCACTTGCTCCAGGTCAGACACTTGTCATTTTCACACATTCACTAACTTTCCTTAAGTCACTTAGGTAGATAATAACAGGACATGCTTAGGATTCTAAGACACAGGGAGCAGATGCCTCGCTGCGGGGATCTTCAGGCAGGAAGCGCTGAACAGAGATTTGGGAAAACCGAGGTGTAGGTGAGAGGGAGGGAAGAGGGGTTCCCCGGCTCAGCTTCCCAGTATCTCCCGGCTCTGTCGCACCACAGAACGGCCCTTGGCTTGGAAACCACTTGCTGGCATTGGTTAAGAAAAGATTTATCATAGCTAAAACAATAAAAATAAAAAGGAAGAGTCAGGAGGGGGGAAAAAAAAACATGGTTAGGATCAGGACATCAGGCAGAGAAAGGGCTGATGCCAGGCACCCGGGAGCCTCTTCCGCGGATTCCACGGAGGGGATGTCACCTTGATCATTTGGTGACCTCATCTGTGTCTTATCTAAACAAACACACAAAACCAAATGGAGACTGGGATGGTGTGTGTGTTAAGAAGAAAGTAAATTGATCAGAGTGGCTCATGCCTATAATCCCAACGCTTTGGGAGGCTGAGGCAGGTGGATCACCGGAGGTCAGGAGTTCTAGACCAGCCTGGCCAACATGGCGAAACTCCATCTCTACTAAAAATACAAAGATTAGCTGGGCGTGGTGGTGGGTGCCTGTAATCCCTGCAACTCGGGAGGCTGAAGCAGGGAGAATCGCTTGAACTGGGAGGCGGAGGTTGCAGCGAGCCAAGATTGCGCCACTGTACTCCAGCCTGGGCAGCAGAGTGAGACTCTGTCTCAAAAAAATAAACAAATAAATAAAAAGAAAAGAAGAAGATAGCAAATCACTAACAAGATGGCCAAAGGATTGGATTGAACAATTATGAGAAATAGGTTTAAAAAAATTTTTTAAAATAAAACAGAGAAAAGAGCAACAAACATTTCTTCTCCATCTACCCAGGTGCCCAGGGGTTTTGAGAACAGAGGACCCTGTGCTGGCATGGACGTGGTCCAGAGCTGGCTCAGCCTTCACCGGGACAGATGGCTCAGTGTTTCTGTGGGCAATTGGGTCATCCATTCAAAAAACCTCGAATTGTGCATGATTCTGACTCCAAAATCCACATCTAGAAATGGATCTAAGGGTATGACAACATTCTGAAGAAATGAGGGGAAATATTGGGCAGAGTTTTAGCTCCAGAACATTCATGACAGCAGATGTAGGTTGCTGGGAGAAACAATTATTTGAAAAGTTGGCCCCATGGAAACTAGCTGTTCTCTCAAGGTGGATGGTGAGCTCATTTCAGGGAGAGGATTTTCTTTAGGCAACAATGTAAGGAGCTTTATGGATGATTACAGGAGAAGCTACCACGGTACCTCTTTCAGAGATGGCTCAGACAGGAGAGAAATTAGGCAGAGAAGAGCTAAATCACAGCCAAGTAATGGGAAATGGGTGATGTCATCATCAAGCTTCATGGAGAGTTTTTGGCGGGAAGAGGCTGTGGAGGGCACCTCGAGGACTCAGAAGGATGAAAGGGCTTGGACCAAATGCAGCCCAGCCACCTGCTGGCAAGACAGAGATGGCCCAAAGATCCCCTTTGCAAATGTGGTCAAGAAGCCTATAAATGTATGCCAGGCGTGGTGGCTCACACTTACAATAACAGCACTTTGGGAGGATGAGGTAAGTGGATCACTTGAGCCCGGAGTCGAAGACCTGAACCAAAAAAATGAGCCGGGTGTGGAAGCACACGCCTGTAGTCCCAGCTACTTGGGAGGCTGAGTGGGAGGTCACCTGAGCCTGCAGTGAGCCGTGACCATGCCACTGTACTCCAGCCTGGATGACAGACCTTGTCTTATTTAAAAAAAAAAAAAAGAGAGAAAAAAAGAAAGTTACAAAAGTATGACATTCAATTTTAATGTGTTTTCCACACTGGGCTAAGCAGTAGCCTTCTGTTCTGATTCAGTCAAAGTTACTTACACACGAGCCTGGAGTGGTCCAGAAAGCTGAGAGGAGGGAGACCAGAAACAGGCTATGAAGTGAGAGCCAAGGGCTTTGGAGTGAGAAGGTGGGAGGGGTGATGGTTTTAGCAGAATGTAAATGCCTGTGATCTAACATAAGATGGTCTGACGAGAGCTGCAGACTTAGGGAGGAAGGAAACCAGTAACAGTTTTACAGCATCCCATGAATGTTTATGGCCTATAGGAAGAGGGCTGAAGGCTTGGGAAGTGACAAGGCAGTGGGAAGATATTTTTGTGTAATCCTGGCTGATGCATTTGTAATTCCTGATGCTTCTCTGTTGCTACGGAGGAAGGATAGGGACCACCTGGGACAGACATCACTGCTGTGCATTCTCTTTCAAATCTCACCCTGGTCTACAGAGCAAGGACAGGAAGGGTGCAGGAAACACCGTCAGATAGGCAAGGAGAGTCTCAGAAGCAGCCAAAGATGCTCTGAGGACACGTGCCAGACCCTTCCCTCTGAGTGCATCTGCCTGCAACCAGACCTGAGGCCCCTAGGGTTGGGGGTGAGGGCGATGGGTGATAGGGTGATAGAATCCTCCAGAAAAGTTTGGGGGACTGTGGGCAAAAAGGAGTAAGTCCATGCCTCCTGCCTCCAGACTCTGGAGGAAATCACCTTGCAGTGTCCTGTTTCAAAGCTGGCAGCTGGAGCGGAGGGGACAAAGGCAGTAAGATAGGTCTAGGGAGGACAAGAAGTGCTGAGATGGCCACTCACGCCCCTGCCCACCCTGGTGTCTGGAAGATCCCGCCCCTGCCCCGCCCCCACAGAGCATACAAAGGGTGGCCATGAACCCTGGTGACAGGCATGAGTTGGGTGGGGGTATCGCTCTGGTGACAGTCTCCTGTGCACCTGCAGGAGACCCCATCACAGAGTTCCCTACGGTTGGCCAGTGGGATTTGCAGCCAGCTCCAAGGCCAGCTGCTGATATGGGAAGGATTCAGGGCCAGCTTGACAGGGACGCCTTGCAGTGACAGCTCCCAGAGACCCCACAGCAGAGGCTGTGAGGCCAGACGCAGACACAGAGGAAGCCAGAGAAAGTGTCCACTGGGGACAACCCTGGGTGGGGCACCCACGGGGGAAGAGTGCTTTCATTTAACCAAAGGAAGCTGCATTCATGGGGCAGCTGCTGAGCCCAGCTGGAAGTGACTGAGTGACCTTCTCCTCCTGCCCCAGCCAGGCCAGGTGTGTCCCACATCCCTGCAGTCCCAACATCCTGACAGTCCCACATCCCGACAGTCCCAACATCCCAGCAGTCCCACATCCCAACAGTCCCAACATCCCGACAGTCCCAACATCCCGACAGTCCCAACATCCCAACATTCCCACATCCCAACAGTCCCAACATCCCGACAGTCCCAACATCCCAACATTCCTAACATTCTGACAGTCCCCAACATCCCA
>NC_045446.1:3230996-3231528 GCF_002776525.5 Piliocolobus tephrosceles | reverse complement strand
TTCCTAACATTCTGACAGTCCCCAACATCCCAACATTCCCAACATCCTGACAGTCCCAACATTCTGACAGTCCCACATCCCGACAGTCCCAACATCCCAACAGCCCCAACATCCCAACAGTCCCAACACCCCAACATTCCGACAGTCCCCAACATCCCGACAGTCCCCAACATCCCAACAGTCCCAACATCCCAACATTCCTAACATTCTGACAGTCCCCAACATCCCAACATTCCCAACATCCTGACAGTCCCAACATTCTGACAGTCCCAACATCCCAACAGCCCCAACATCCCAACATTCCCAACATCCTGACAGTCCCAACATCCCAACAGTCCCAACATTCCCAACATCCCAACATCCCAACATTCTGACAATCCCCAACATCCCAACATTCCCAACATCCTGACAGTCCCAACATCCCGACATCCCAACAGTCCCAACATTCTGGCAGTCCCCAACATCCCAACAGCCCCAACATCCCAACAGTCCCAACATCCCAACAGTCCCAACATCCCAACAGTCCCAACAT
>NC_045446.1:3194104-3230986 GCF_002776525.5 Piliocolobus tephrosceles | reverse complement strand
ACAGTCCCAACATCCCAACAGTCCCAACATCCCAACAGTCCCAACATTCCAATAGTCCCAACATCCCGACAGTCCCGACATCCTGACAGTCCTGACGTCTCAGCAGTCCCCAAATCCTGGCAGTCCCAACATTCCAACAGTCTCAATGTCCTGATAGTCCCAACATCCCAACAGTCCTAATGTCCTGACTGTCCACATTTTGTGTCCCTATGACGTCTACTCTCTGCACAGGAGCCTGATCAGTTCTCCAGAGCCTACTTGGACAATGTCTCTCCTCGGCTGAACCCGCCGGGGGGTTTCCAGCCCCTCTTGGAGTGGATGTCCTTCTGCAGCATCTCTGACCTTGCTTTCCCATTGCCTTTGCTCACTCGGCCCCAGCCAACCCTTCCTTGCCCTTCCTCCAGGAAGCAAGCCTCTGAGCGGCTGCATGGGCTGTTCCCCCCTGGCTGAACGCTGCTCCCCAGATATCCACATGGCTCACCCTTACCTCAAGTGCTTACCCAATGTCTCCTTCTTAAGGAGGCCCACTCTGGCACACCCTGTATTCAGCACCCCCAGCCCTGCCCGCACTCCCTCCCACCCCATCCTTTGCTGCATTTTCCTGACATGCCACTCATGTCCCCTTCATGTTTATTCATGACGTTTCCTGCCTCCCCCTCCCTGCCAACTAGAGTGAAAGCTCCAAGGACTTCCTAGGTGCCAGGAGCCATGCCCAGCCTATCTGACGCATTCCAGATACATCTGTGGAATGAATTGGAGGCGCTCCCAGAGGGGATGGGTTGGGGAAGCCTCACCTTCACATAAACTGTAGGGGACACCAGCTCAGATATTTCTCTCTGCATCCGGAACCTCAAGCCGGGGCAGGAGCCTGTCCCCCCCGACAGCAGCATATGGCTGAAGAGGACATTCTGGAGGTCGGGGCTGCAGGAAGTGATGCTCTGGATGGCCATCGTGTGGATGCCAGGGGTGTCTCTCCCTGTCAGGACAGGCAGAGGGAGAAAGAATGTTGAAAGCCAGAGGCTCGGCAGCTGCGCACCTGGGCCCCTGCCTCCCAGCAGAACGCCTTGGGTGCTGGAAACCTCCCTGAGCCTTAGTTAGCTCCAGTGTGGTGGGCAAACCTTAGCTTAGCTGGGCTCCCACCAGGGACTGCAGGGAGCCACCCGGCCAGACGACAGGACTCAGCTGCTCCTGGTTGAGGAAATAAATAGGAATTCTCCGCTGTCCTCCAGGAGAATTTACATTCAACTGTTATTGACAGTTATTAATATGTAACGCTCTGGTACCAATTGTATAAAAAGATTCCTGTCGAGGCAGCAGCCTCCTTCCGGCAGCCTTTGAGAAATGACACTGATCCCTCCTTTCTTGGTTCATCATTTGGCCACATGAATAAACTCAAATATAATGAGAACCGCCCTGAAGGGACGTGTGCCTTGTATTACTAGGTTGTTGCAAATGTCATCGACTACTTTTGCACCAACCTGATATTTTCTGTTCAATATTGTGAGCCCCTGGCAGGGCTAGGTGGTGCCGTCCATGCCTCATGTCCCTTGCCTGGGAGGAAAAGCTGCTGAATAACCTTGGACCCATGAAAAAAGACTAATCTCAGGGGGCATTTAAGAGGGGCCTGGCGGGAAGGCCCTGCCAGCTTCACCATTCTGGGGTGGTGCTCCCGTTCACGGGGACCCAGCCAGACCCTGGGGAGAACTTCCCCGCGGTGGGTGAAGAATCTCAATTGCTTCTCCACTTCACATTGGTGGGGCACGTGACCACGCCAGGGTTCCCTGCACAGCCTAACAGGGGAACACAGAGACAAACCAACTGACTTACAGGGGATACTAAATGCCAGGTACTCACTGGTCCTCATCCCAGGGAAATGGTTACTTCCCTGCCTTTAATGCCCCTTTGTCCTTTACGAAGGTAACAAATGAAGAATTGGACTCTGGAGAACACCTGCTTTTCCATGTCGACCCCGGAGATTCCATCTTTCCCATCAGTAGGGCTTTCACCCTCCATCATTTTTGCCGTTCCACCAGGAACAAACGTACTAGCTGGAGCATTTAGACAGCTCCATGCTCGCTCAAAGTCTCTAGATCAGCCACATTTGTAAAAAGCTCCCTCCAAATCCAGGGTGATTACATGTCTGTCTTAAATTGTCTTGATTTTTATATTTCAGATTATTTTGTAAGTAGGCAGAGTATAAACAGTACATTATTAAAGAGAAGACCTCTTCGGTGAGTTTCCTTCTCTGTAAATTGGGATGATTTTACAGAGGCAGATTTGGGGGTAGACTCAAGGATATAACACATGCGATGGTCAGCGAAGCGACAGGCAGACTGTAAGTGTTAGCTGGAGTCAGAGGAGCTTTTGAAACAATGTGCTTGTTTGCTACTCAAACCAGACTCCCTCCTGGCAGCCCTAGTTCGTTCGTTCGTTCGTTCGTTCGTTCGTTCGTTCCTTCCTTCCTTCCTCCCTTCCTCCCTCCCTCCTTTCTTTTCTTTCTTTCTTTTTTCAGATGGAGTCTCACTCTGTTGCCCAGGCTGGAGTACAGTGGTGTGATCTCAGCTCACTGCAATCCCCACCTCCCAGGTTCAAGCGATTCCCCTGCCTCAGCCTCCAGAGTAGCTGGGACTACAGGCAATGTGCCACCCTGCCTGGCTAATTTTTGTATTTTCAGTAGAGACGGGGTTTCACCATGTTGGCCAGGCTTGTCTCAAACTCCTGAGCTCAGGTGATCTACCCACCTCAGCTTCCCAAAGTGCTGGGATTACAGGTGTGAGCCACCACGCCCGGCCCCTTCTTTCTTACAGGGTGCTCACTTGCTCATGTCCAGGCTAATTTTTATACCCTTCCTACGGATTCACCTATAAGTTTTGTCTGGAAGAGCGCCTCGGGGCAGAAGAAGCTCTCCTGCCCAACGGTGATCTCCTGGCCATCAGGTAGCTGATATTTCCGATGGGGGGAAGGTGAATTGGTTTTCTCCTTTTCCTTGTCAAAGTCCAAAGCCACATAGCAACATGTCTCCTTCACGTCCCGGAGGTACTCTCGATCCCCTGTGGGACAAAGGAAAAGTGCCAAACAGAAAAAGGCATGAAAAGGAGATGAGTTCACAGAAGCGCCTTTGGTGAGGTTGAGGCTGCACCACTGGAGCTGCCATTTCCATTTCCATCTCACACCCCAGGTGCTCTTGTTCGTGCTGTGCGTTGAGCCTGAGTTTGTGGAAGCGTAGGATAAGTATGTCTTGAACTAAGATGAAAGGGGTTAGGAAATTTCAGCTTTTGAGAAGTTGAGATCCTTCTATATATGGTGTATGTTTGGGAGAGGGTGGGAGGAGCTGGAAAACCAAACCCAACTTTCTTATCTACTGCTATGAGTGATGCTGTTGGTGCCCCATCCCCCAGCTGCCACCTGCTCACAGTTGCCACCTGCTCAGAGCTGCCCTCTTCTTCTCTGGAGAATTGCCCACAGTGGATCAAAGTCCACACCCAGAAATATCTGGAAGCTTACATACATTCCTTCTCTTTCTGGACGACTGACGACAGGTTTTAAACCCAGCTGCATCTTCTTGTGTTATGGTTTTATGCTTTGTCTATCACTGCTTTGAGTTGGATCAGGGGAACTCTGCACTGCCCACCTGGAAATGTCACTTGCTCTTCAGCCCCCCGACGTCTGCCTTCTACCTTCACTCGCTCCACCTAACCTGCTCTTGCCTGGGTCTGTTCTGTACTCCTAGGTCCAAAAACCTGAGGACACGCTTTGATTCTTTCCTGCCCTCTTTCCCTCGGCAGCTGGGGCTGTTAATAACTCCCTTCTCTTTCCTTGGCTCCTGGGATGCTGCACTCTCCTAATATTTGTTCCTTTCTTCACGTAGTTGGGGCTTTGGTGAGGCAAATTTGGGCTCGAATCCCATCTCTGCCATTGACCCAATACCTGGCTTTAGGCAACTTCATCAACCTCTTAAGCCTTCCCTTTCCTTATCTGCAAGAATGGGATTAATGGTCACTCGCAGGACTGTTGGAAGGACAAGAGGCAACGATGCTCACCAAGAACTCACCAAATGTGTGGCGTCCATAACATGCTATGACTTTGCCCTGAAATCCTTCTCACTTTCCCTCTAATTGCTGTTATTCTTTAGGGTTCCATGCTTTGCATCGCTTTTGACACAGACCTCTTGGTCTGCAAGGAAGACCCTGAGATGTAGGATTATAGGCTCACTGGGAATGGGTGTCATGCAGGTTATACAGGCTGGGAATCTAGTCCAGGAACTGGGTGCAGAGAGGGACAGACACCTTGCCTGGAGCCTTGGGTTCATATCCCAGCTGCTATGCCATTTATCATTTATGGGGTGTTGGGAAAATCTTCTAATAACCTTCCTAAGCCTCTTCCTATTTTTTTTTTTAAGAGATAGGGTGTTGCTTTACTCTGTTACTCAGGCTGGCATGCAGTAGTGCCATCATAGCTCACTATACTTCTGGGTTCAAGTAGTCCTCTTGCCTCAGCCTCATAAGTAGCTGGGACTACAGGTTGCTTATCACCACACCCTGCTAATTTTTAAATTTTTGTGTAGAGACTGGGTCTTGCCATGTTGCCCAGGCTGATCGCAAACTCCTAGACTCAAGTGGTCCTCCCACCCCAGCCTCCCAAATTGCTGGGATTACAGACATGAGACATTGCACCCAGCTGCATTGTCTTCTTGTAATGGAAATAACTGTTCCCTGTCATGGGGTTACAGTGAGAAGCAATGAGAAAATGCATGTAAAATGTTTACTTGGCCCAGTGCTTTGCACAGGATAAATTCTCTATAAAGCTTAGCTCACCATCATCATAACAATTATCAATCATAACTATCGTCACCATCACCATCATTACTACCACCACCACCATCACAATCATTGTTACCATTACTATCACCGTCATCGTCACCATCACCATCATCACCACCATCACCATCACAATCATTGTTACCATTACTGTCACCATCATCATCACCATCACCATCACCAATCACCATCACCATCACCACCATCACCAATCACCATCACCATCACAATCATTGTTACCATTACTGTCACCGTCATCATCACCATCACCGTCACCATCACCATCACCATCATCACCATCACCAATCACCATCACCATCATTACTACCACCACTATCATCACAATCATTGTTACCATTACTATCACCGTCATCATCACCATCACCGTCATCATCACCATCACCATCACCACCATCACCAATCACCATCACCATCATCACCACCATCATCGCCATCATCACCATCACCATCACCACCATCACCATTATCACCATCAATCACCATATGACCATCACCATCACCATCATCAGCATCACCATCATCACCATCACTATCACCATCATCGCTACCACCATAATCATCATCATCATTATCATTGCCCTTATCATCATCATCAATCCACTAAATGTCCCTAAATATAGATAAGGTTGTTTTTTAGAACTTCAATGATGGTCATGAAGTCTTAGCTTTACACACTGAGGGCCGTAGGATGAGCTAGCAAAGAAGGCTGTTACACCCCAGCGACTAGTTTACCCAGCCAAGAATAGCAGTTTCCTACCTGTGCCCAACAATAATTGCCCATTGTCTTTCAACAGTTGCAGGAGGTGCAAGGTTAGGTCCTGGCCCGCTATGTCCAGCTGGAAGGTTGACAGATGCAAAGGGCAGCCATCAGCGATGGGCACAAAGTGTGTCATTCCTTCTCCAGATTCAATAGTCAAGCCTAGAGAAGAGAACATGCTGGTATCATAATGAAGGGGCAATGACATCCCTTATAATTGTTTTATCTGCAGGGAAAGAAGGCAGAGGGGAGCTAATGGAGGAGAAGACAAAGATTCTCAGGAGCCAGCTTTCTTCCCCCAAAGGGAAGTGCCCAAGGAGGAACAAAAGGACTGGCTGTTTTGGACGGCAGCCCACAAGTTTTCTTATGACACCACATAGGCAGGTTTCACAGTAGTGGTCCAAAAGGTAAAAGAGGAAAAATTATACAAGGATTTTTTTCCTTTTATTGTTTTAATTGACAAATAATACTTGTACAGTGTTTGTACTGTACACAAATAGCAGCTTTTTTTTTTTTTTTTTTTTTCCTGAGACGGAGTCTCGCTCTGTCGCCCAGGCTGGAGTGCGGTGGTGCGATCCCGGCTCACTGCAAACTCCACCTCCTGGGTTCACACCATTTTCCCGCCTCAGCCTCCCGAGTAGCTGGGACTACAGGCGCTCGCCACCACGCCCGGCTAATTTTTTGTACTTTTAGTAGAAACAGGGTTTCACCGTGTTAACCAGGATGATCTCGATCTCCTGACCTCGTGATCTGCCTGCCTCGGCCTCCCAAAGTGCTGGGATTACAGGCATGAGCCACAGGCATGAGCCACCGCGCCCAGCCCATAGCAGCTTTATTTACAATAGCCCCAAACTGACTACTCAAACATTCATTCACAAGTGGATGAAGTACAATGTATTCATATGATGGGCTACTATCCAGCAATGGGAAAACATGAACTCTCAACCCACACACAAGGATAAATCTTCAAGTAATTATGCTGTGTGAAAAAAATAAATAAATAAAGAATCCCAAAAAAGAGTGCCGCCCTCCCAGTCCATGCACACAAAATTCTAGAAAATGCAAACCTCAAGGCAGCTGGTGGCTGTCTGGGGACAGACTGGAGGGGCAGAGTGTGCGGTGCCAGGGAAGTGATTGGGGTGACAGATACGTTATCTGGTTCTGACGGCTTTAAGAGCGGACCCATGTGTCAAAACTTAGCAAATTCTACACTTTAAGCATGTGCAATTTATTGTCTATCAATTACACCTCAAGAAAACTATTAAGAAAAAAAAGTGAACAAACTGTTAAAACCTGGGAGTGAATCGTTTAACCAGGAGGGATGAAAGGGGCTGGAGAGTGCGAGCTGTGTGGGTCTTTGTTTTTCATTACCGGTCGGGGAGGGAGTGGGCTGTGCACAGTGGTGAGCGTCTCAGCCGGAGGGATGGGGAGGGTGTGGGGGGCTCCCACAGGGTCACTTACCAGAGGTCTGGCCAGAGGCGTACAGAGAAAGGACTCCTTGGTTAGCTAAATACAGGGCAGGTATGTTGAAAGTCTCAAACAGCACCTGGGGAGAAACATCAGCCACTCCTGGCAGCCAGGCCCGCAGATGAGGAGGACGCGGGCTTCTCCTTAACTGCTCAGGCAACATGAGTCCCGCCTGCAAGAGGCACTTGGTTCCCCGCATCACCCGAGAGAGCCAGACCACAGGCACAGAAACACGTTCCTCCTTATCCCAGCTTTGCTCCAATGAGCTCTGGGACACTCAGTTTCCCAGTCTGTAAAATGGGCTCACATCCGTCCCAGACACCTCTTAGAACTGTGGGGAGACTTGGATTAGATGGTGGACTCCCTACAGATGGGCTCCTGGCCATAGGGGCTGTCCGTTGATGGCCGGTACCTGGCTTAGGGTGGATTAGGACAGGTGTACAGTGGCCCCTGGGTGTGAAGTGTTGGGGTGTGGACACTGGGAGCAGCCCAGAGTTCAGGACAGGGCCTGGTCTGGCATCGGGACCCCTGGGTTCCAGGCCTGGCTCTTCCAGCATGTGTGACCTTGGGAGATGACTGCTCCTCGCTGTGCCTCAGTTTCTTCATCAGAAGGATAATAGTGGTACCTCCCTGGGGATGGTGCTGAGGACAACATGAGTTAACACCCGTAAAGCCCGTGCCATAGTGCTTAGTGTATACTGGGCGTTTCGCAAATGCCATCACTTGCTGGTCCCAGGCCTCAGTTTTCTCATCTGTAAAATGGAAAGTGGACCACAGGGAAGGACCCTGAAGACCATGCGAGCTCTGTAACCTTACGGCCCCACAGCAGGCCAGCGGGAGCCAAGGCCGGCTTTTGTCTTTGTGGGGATTTTTTGAGGCCTGCTGGGGCTGGGTGCAGGATGGAAAGGTCAAAGTAGACCCCACAGATGTGGAAGTATCTGTTTGCCAACAGCGAGGAGAAGCCCCACGCAGGTGGGCTGGCGGTTGCCTGTGGCCTGCAGAAGCCCCCGCCTTCCTCGTGATGTCTGCCCTGGGCTCCTCTTTCTTGGGTCGCCCATCAGGTTCTGCCCACAGGGCTCCAGAAGGAGACCCAGGGAGGGGAGGAGAAGGGCTTGCTGATGTCCCAGCTCCCTCCCTGCTGGGTCCCTCTTCTGAAGGCCACAGTGCCTGGGCGGCAGCCCTCCCTGGGAGCTGATAACCATCCACTGCTCTTTCAGGCAAAGGTGTGGTAGCAGCTGCCCTGGGACAGCCCCGGATACTGCAGCCCCTCTTGGGACTTTTTTTTTTTTTGAGATGGAGTCTCGCTCTGTCGCCCAGGCTGGAGCACAGTGGCCGGATCTCAGCTCACTGCAAGCTCGGCCTCCCAGGTTTACGCCATTCTCCTGCCTCAGCCTCCCGAGTAGCTGGGACTACAGGCGCCCGCCACCTCGCCCGGCTAGTTGTTTGTATTTTTTCAGTAGAGACGGGGTTTCACCGTGTTAGCCAGGATGGTCTCGATCTCCTGACCTCGTGATCCGCCCGTCTCGGCCTCCCAAAGTGCTGGGATTACAGGCTTGAGCCACCGCGCCTGGCCTCATGGGACTTTTTTCTAACACTCACGCTCACCTTTGTGTATAATCTCTTTATGCCACTCCCACTAAATATGCCCCATGTGAGTGCACCTTTGACTTCCTGCTGGGTCCCTGATATAGTTAGAGGGTGAATTTGGAGAGGACCAGGGCAGAAAGGCAGGCAGTGTACCTAGTGGGTGGGAAGCCACAGAGGCAGGCTGGAGGCCAAACCCACAGCTGGAGCCCTGGCTCATCTCACAGGCCAACTGAACTGGGCCGCAGGGCACCTGGGCTTTGGCCCAGTGTTCTTCAGTGTGTGTCTCAGGGGTGTCTCCGAGTGAGACCAACACGTGGATCGGGGACTGCGTAAAGCAGACGGCCCTCCTGGGTGTGGCTGGGCCTCATCCAATCAGCTGCAGACTTGATTCGATCAAAAGGACGGAGTAAGAGGTAGCCCCTCCAGCCTGACTGCCTACACCCAGACGCCAACCCTTTCCTGCCTTCAGACTGGGAGTGAACGTTGGCTCTTCCTGGGACTAGAGCCCACCAGCCTCCGAACTGGAGCCACAGCATGGGCCCTCCTGGGGCTCCAGCTTCCCGACGGCAGAGCCTGGAACTCGCCGGCCTCTGTCACTGTGTGAACCAGGCCCTCATCCTGAACCCCTCTCCGTGTCTACGCTCATCCCACCGTTCTGTGTCTCCGGAGAATTCTGCCGCCCCCGCCGGGAAGTGAGATGTCCCCTGAGGAGGGGGCTGTCCCGCTCCTTCTCCAGCTCCCCACTGCTTCATGGGCACTCGACAGTCTGAAAGTGGGAGTCTGCTGCACCCCGTCCAGGCAGCCCAGCTGTGGCCCACTCCTGTGATCCACCTGTCCACAAGCTAAGGAAGACTCAAGGGTGTGCTCAGGGCTTTGGCTTAAATGAGGCAGCAGCTCATGCCTGCACCGTGACAGATGGAGCTGCCGTTTCTGGGCCGCCCTGTGTGCCTCTGCAGCAAGCAAGTGGTGCCTCGAGCCCTGGCCCTGTCTGTGGGTCACGGCTCACCTCGGGAGAAACCGCTGGGCTCCAGGGACTCTGGGCCAGGTGGTGGAACCATGCTGCTTGCTTAATGAGCTCACCGATGTCCTCATTAGGAGCAGCTAATGATGTGATGGGAGCATGGTGGCCAGTGGCGGCCCTGCAGCCCCCACCCCAGCCTTAAGGAGAGTGCCACACCTTCCTCTCTTCTCTAGCCCAGGCCCCTGCCGGGCCCCACTGCCCAGTCCCATCAGCACACACCAGCGCCTCCTCTCTGGTGGGCAGGCCCAAAAGGAAGCTCAGATAAGACACCTGGGAGGTTTTAAACCAGAATCAGAGGCCGGAGTCAGACCTGAACATAGGACAATTGAATTGTGACTGAGAGTGGAGCTGCAGGGCAAGACCACCGGGGTCTAGGTAAGCCCACCAGCGACACTCCACATGACCTTAGCCAAATTGCTTAAGCTCCCTGCTGCCACAGGCTCTTCACATGTACAAAGGGGAGGATGGTCAACTGCCCCATGGCTGGTTGGAAGGCCTGCATGAAGTCACGTGTATGCAGTGCCTGGTCCCTAGCCAGCGCCCCGGTGGAGGCCAGCGTGCTTGGCATGAGTGTTGAGGGGGCGTCTCCTGCCCAGCGTCCTCCTCTTGCCAAGCAAGGGGCAGGTGAGGCTGAGGTTGCCCCCAGCTCGGGGGAGACCAGACGCTGACCCCGCCCTGAGACCCTCACCCCCACCGGCCCCGGTACCTGGGTGACTTTCTGTTTGCTGGGTGTTGGGTTCAAAGGCGGCTCCGTCACCAACATGGGGTGCTGCTCTGGGGCGACGTGGAGCACCTGGTAGAAGGAGTGATGCCAAATCTAGGAGGAGACAGGATGCAGTCAGTGGCTTCCTGGGGCCAAGGCCAGGCTTCTGCAAATGGGGCAGGGCACGGCTGCAGGACCAGGCAGGGCTTCATGTTTTGTTATTTTATGTTATGTTATGTTATTTGACAAAGCAGTGTTTTATTTTTATTTTATTATTTCTATTTTTTGAGACAGTGTCTTGCTCTATCATCCAGGCTGGAGTGCAGTGGTGCAATCTCGGCTCACTGCAACCTCCACCTCCTGGGTTGCAGTGATTCTCCTGCCTCAGCCTCCCGAGTAGCTGGGACTACAGGCTCCCACCACCACGCCTGTAGAGACAGGGTTTTGCCATGTTGGCCAGGCTGGTCTTGAACTCCTGACCTCAGGTGATCCACTCACCTCAGCCTCCCAAAGTGCTGGGATTACAGGTGTGAGCCACTGCACCTGGCCATCAAAGCAGCATTTTAAATAGCACTTGCGACGGCTGAATGACAGCGAGGTCAACCTGATCTGAGGGAGCAGCAGGGAGACAGTATGGCTTCAGCAAAACGCAGAACCTCCGTTCAGTCACCAGGCCTGGGGCTAGGAGGTGGGGCTGAGACCAGTGAGGCCCGGAGATTGGCTAGAGCATCTTGTGGTCTGATGAGGACAGATACCACCACCAGGACTTCAAGGGTGTGACACAGACTGGGACTCAGATGGGTGGATGCCACACAGGGACAGAGCGCAGGTGTGAGCCCAGCACGAACGGTAGCTCCACCACACACCAGGCCAGCCCTGGACAAGTGACCTGACTCTGTGAACCTCATTCCTCATGCTCCAAACAGGAAATGTTCCCTGCCTCACAGAGGAGTGTAACAGCGAAATCGTGACCTCGCCGAGAAGCCTGGAGCATTCATGTCCCAGAGTTGCCATCACAAAGCTCCAGAGACGGGGTGCCTCGTACCGCAGACACTCATTGTCTCCCATTCTGGAGGCTGGAGTCCCAGATGAAGGCGCTGCAGGGCGGGTTCCTCCCCAGGCCTCACTCCTCGGCTTGCAGCAGGCACTGTCTTCTCCTGGCGGCATCCTCACAGGGTCCTCCACTGTGTGTCTGCATCTAACCTCCTCTTCTGATAAGGCCTCAATCACATTGGATTAGAGCCCACCCTAATCATCTCTTCTTAACCTAGTTGCCTGCTTTAAAGCTGCTATCACCAAGCACGGTCACACTCTGAGGCATTAGAGGCTAGCGTTTCACATGTAAATGTTGGAGACACAGTTCAGCCCCTCACAGCCGGTACAGTAGGCTCAGCCCCTCACATCCAGTACAGTAGGCTCAGCCCCTCACAGCCGGTACAGTAGGTTCAGCCCCTCACAGCCGGTACAGTAGGCTCAGCCCCTCACAGCCGGTACAGTAGGGGCTCAGTACACCACGGTTGGTTACCAGGTGTGAATCTGCTGCCTGTCCCCATGCGGGGACGTGCCCCTGGGGAGGGCAGTGTAGAGGGGCAGCCTCCTGCAGGCAGGCACAGAACCCGGAAGCATGAGGCCATGATCCCCATGAAAGAGTAAGAGCCAGGTGTCAGCGGCAGGTGTGGCCCATCGCGGATGACCAGCCTGAGGCAGGGAAGGGACACAGCCAGATATGAGCTTGGAAGAGTCTCCTGAAGATGGGGCGGGGTGATGAGAGGGAGGAGGTGGGAGGTGTGGGCACAGCGGAGGGTCACTGCGTGACACTGGCAATTCAGGAAAGATGGTGAAGCCAGGAGCCAGGACTCCTGAAGCCACGCAGAAGTCAGTGCCTTGGCCTCCCTCAGGCAGATGAGCCGCACCCAAGGCAGCAGAAGGTGGGGGGCCGCTGGGGCCCATAGCTGAAGCCATGTTCTCCAAGACCTGTCTACACGGCCCGTGTTTCTGCATTCCCTGTCACACCGGGAGCCACTTGTGAACAGTCCTCCCCTCAGCCCTCAGAGCAGAGTCTGGGTTAGGAAGTCCTGCACCCCCGTCTCATAGCTGGACATGGCGAGGGAGGCCGATGAATACGTCCTGCCTGGCAGAAGCTGTGCCCACCTTCTCCATGTTGTCCCAGTTGGTCACCGTTGCTCGAGAAACGGGATATTGCAGGATGAGTTTCCCTCGTTTTTTCTGAACCTCCTCTCCGATGAACCAGTCTTCCTCTTCCATCCCCACCAATACGTTCTGAAAGATACAGGCAAGGATAGATCAGCTTCTAGGGGTGACTGGGGTTGGACTCCCCTGCAGCTGGCTTTCGTCTGTGGAGACCCAATGAGCCGTGGCTGGGAGGCCACAGTGGCCTTCGTGGGAGACTCCAAGTCACAGTACCAGCATCCACGACCTCCCCAAGCCCTGTGAGCTGTTTAAGTACCTGCGAGGTAAGAGTGCACCCGGGGAGTCATTCCTAGGAACTGCATCCTGTCCAATTTGTAGATGAGGAAACTGGGGACAGCACGGAGAGAGGCTGCTGAGGAAGGAGAGGTGTGGGGAGATGCATCAGGAATGCCATGGTACTGCTGGAGGGTCAAGTCGATGAAGCCCACTGGCAGGAATGCATTGCATAAGCTGACATCGTGGTAGGAAGGATCGTCACTGCTTCCACATTTGCTTTGGAAGGTTGACCGGGAAAGGGTCTGTGATGTAATTCAACTGCTGTTATTTTTTAGGAAGATAAACTTGGCTACTTTCATGGCAGATTAAGCTATCCATTCCATCATTCCGAGGTGATTTTACTTGATGGCCCATGTGTTCATCTGGGTCCACTGAGAAACCGACACCAGGATGGAATGAAAGGTGCAAGGATGTGATTAGGGAACGCGCACACAAGGGGGACAGTGGGGTGACAGCAGGATGAAGATCGAAGAGACAACAGGCTGCTGTCCAAGTCTGAGCCTGGGTGCAGGAAACAGGGAAGCAGATTGGGTGGGTGACCTTAGCCACCATGCTGTCTAAGGGAAGGCTTTGCAAGGTTGTTGGAGAGTTCTTGAGCCAGGCTCCTTTATCACAGGAGTGCTGGGTTTCCCAGAAATGGGCTTGACCCGCCTTGGTGTCACTGCCGTCCTCAGTTGTTGGCTGGGAGCAGCAAGTAGGAAGGATGGCCTTAGTGCAATGGTGCTGTGCCACAATGACATAATGGTGCCATGCTGCAATGACCTCATGGTGCCACGGTGCAGTGATATCATAGTGCCATGGTGCAATGATATCATGGTGCCACAGTGCAATGGTGCATGCAGTGGAACAACCATGCCATGGTGCAGTGGGTCAGTGGTGCCATGATGCCGGGTGCAAGAGTGCAATGCTGCAGAGATGCAATGGAGCAGTGATTTCAGAGTGAGGCCCCCTCTCCAGGCTGCCACAGCTCACCTGCACGGAGCTTTTCTATCTTAGGAGTTTGTCTCTTCAGCAGAAGAGGTTTGGATTTGGGATGAGAATCACCAGCTATGAGACCTGGGGAAAGTCGTGTCCCTTCTCTGAGCCTCCATCTTCTCGGAGCCTCCATCTCCTTCTCTGAGCCTCTACCTCCTTCTCTGAGCCTCCATCTTCTTCTCGGAGCCTCTACCTCCTTCTCTGAGCCTCTATCTCCTTCTCTGAGCCTCTACCTCCTTCTCTGAGCCTCCATCTTCTTCTCGGAGCCTCCCTCATCTTCTCTGAGCCTCTATCTCCTTCTCTGAGCCTCTACCTCCTTCTCTGAGTCTCCATCTTCTTCTCGGAGCCTCCATCTCCTTCTCTGAGCCTCCATCTTCTTCTCTGAGCCTCCATCTCCTTCTCTGTCCAATGGGAACAATGACCTCTCTTCCTCACACCTCGCCATGGCGCTGCTGGAGGATCAAGTCGATTAAGCCCACCAGCAGGAATGTGTTTCATAAGCTGGCTTCATGGTAGGAGGGATTGTCACTGTGGCCACCTCTTCGAACGTTTCTCAGCCACCCACATCTAAGTGCGGTGGGTGGGTGGTTGGGGAGGGACAAAGTCATGGGTGTGCAGAAGGAACAATGTTTTTTCCGGTTCGAAGTTGCTGTTTGAAATAAAAAGAGGGACAGTGCTGGGCCTGGTGTCCTTTCGTCAGGAGGCCTGTGGGTCAGAGCGGCTGCTCTACTTGGAAGGGACCCAATGACTTTGGGCAATGCCTTCAGCCTGCCTCTCTGTTCTCACAAGTCCTCCTACGAGGGGTCTCACTGCCATCTTGGCTGCCAGACTCAAGCCCTGGAAGGGGTGTGGGGGTGGGGGACCCCGAGGGACACCCTGGGTCTCTGTAGCTGTGACTTCTTGACTTGGGAGTTAAGGGCACTGCGTCGAGCTTGTGAGAAGGGCCACGGAGCTTACATCTAGGACAAAAGGTGACTTCTCTCAGAGATCGAAACTTACTCCCACCTGCCCATGAAAATAAATCCAGATCAAGAGCCAGTCTGCTGTGGTTCCACAGAGCAGTCTGCTGCTCCATAATTCATCTTGGTCACTCATTCTGTTTTGGTGAAGAATTTTCCTCTTGCTGTGATCTAGGTCAGCGTTCCCCAACCTTTTTGGCACCAGAGACCAGTTTCATGGGAGACAATGTTTGCACTGAGCAGGGCAGGGGATGGTTTTGGGATGATTCAAGTGTGTCACATTTATTGTGTGCTTTATTTCTACTATTATTACATTGTAACATATAATGAAATAATTATATAACTCACCACAACGTAGAATCAGCGGGATCCCTGAGCTTGTTTTCCTGCAACTAGGACAGTCTCATCCAGGGGTGATGGGAGACAGTGAGCGTGCCTACAGCCTAGCTGGGGTGGATTCGGAGGGGAGAGCCTCGCTCTCAGCAGACGCTCCCTAATGCACCCCCTCTAAGTCAACTCATACCCCAAGGATAAGGCCCCTTCCCTGGAGGAGGGGCTGAGAGCTGAGATGAAATTCCACATTGTAACTGCAGTGGGTTGAATGATGCCCCCCCCCACAACACCATTATGTCCACCTGGAGTCTCATGTGACTTTATCTGGATAAAGTGTCTTTGCAGAAGTGATAGTTAAGAATCTCAAGATGAGCATCGCCTTGGATTACCTGGATGGGCCCCAAATCCAATGACAAGTGTCATTCTAAGAGAGAGGCAGGAGGAGATTTGAGACAGAAAAGGAAAAAGAGAAGGAGGCCATGTGAAGACAGAGGCAGCCAAGGGATGCCTGGAGCCCCCAGGAGCTGGCAGAGGCAGGAAAGATCCCCCAGCTAGAGCCTTGGGAGGAAGCCAGCCCTACTGACACCTTGCTTTCAGACTCCAGGTCCCAGAACTATAAGAAAATACATTTCTGTTGTTCTTTTTTTTTTTTTTTTTTTTTTTTTTAGATGAATTCTCACTCTGCCACCCGGGCTGGAGTGCAGTGGTGTGATCTCAGCTCACTGCAGCCTCTGCCTCCCGGGTTCAAGTGATTCTCCTGCCTCAGCCTCCAGAGTAGCTGGAATTACAGGTGCCCACCACCACACCCAGCTAATTTTTGTATTTTCAGTAGAGACAAGGTTTTGCCATGTTGGCCAGGTTGGTCTCAAACTCCTGACCTCAGGTGATCCACCCACCTCAGCCTCCCAAAGTGCTGGGATTACAGGCGTGACCCACTGCGCCTGGCCACATTTCTGTTGTTCTAAGCAAATACACGACTATGCTAGTCATTATTATCATCACTGCCATCGTTGTCATTGCTAAACCTTCCCCATGGGCCAGAAACTGCGCCAAACATGCATTCACTCATCTCATTTAACCTTCAGGCTGAATCTATGAGATACATCTATGAGGACAATCATATTATGCAAAAGAGATGCCTCTGCCACAGCAGCACCCTTGCCCTGAGTCATGCATGTGCTGAGGACAGGACTGAGATTGGAGCCTTAGTCTCTCCGGCCCTGCAGCCCCAGCTCTTAACCACTGAGCACCACAATCTCCAAGCGGTAAGCTGGCTGTCTAGCTCGAGTGCAGGCACCTGCGATTTGCCAGGGCGGTCCCTGCTATGATGCCTGCCACTTGGACAGCGAGGAGGAAATCCACTGGTTCCCAGGAGCCATGTGCATTTCATCCTCTTACAGAGGGAGATGGGATTCTCTCCTCTGTCACAGCTCTGGGAGCCAGTGCATCTTGGATAATTAGAAACATTGCCAATAATTTGCTCCAAGTGCTGCAAAACGCAAGAGTGATCGCCATGAGGTCCTGTGACATCTGAGATCTTCCGTGTCATGACGCTGCTCCCTCCCACAGACGACTGGATCTTCCGGAGGATGAGCTCCATGATCCAGAGCACGGGCTGGGAACGCAGGTGCACTGGGGGTCTTGCCACCACCACTTTGTCACCACGTGGATTCGAGAAGTCACCTCTCGGAGCAGGCGGTTCCTCTTCGGGGAGAAGGGGCATCTCCCTCCCTACCAAGAATGTGGCTGGGCTCAGGCCCACTCGCCCAGTTTCGTTTACGATGCGACTGTGTTGTCCGGGGGAGGGGATGAGCAGCTGGTTTTTAATGGGGCCAGAGCTTCTGTTTGGGAGGATGAGAACGTTCTGGAGATAGATGGTGGTGAATGCAGGTAACACATCTTTACATTGTGTTTACTTTACCACAACAGAAACACTTAAGTTTCTAAATTCCCTTGAAACGCAGGAAGATCTGGCAATGTGGGGTCCACTTGCTGGCATGTCAGAGACGGACCTCTTGGAGGGCGTGTACCCCAGTCCCCACCCGCCCTCCTACTGCCTTCCTGTCACAGAAGCTGAGTGTCCGTTGCCGCTCACCCTAATGGACTCCCGTTTATCCTAAAGGCGAATTGCTCCTTCTCTGCGTCCATACCTCTCCGAAGGTGGGAGGAGCCACAGATGGGAGACGGGCAGTAAGACTGATTTTTCACAACGTGTCCACTTTACTGATTTACACATCACTGCTCCCTCTAAGCCTGTGGTTCTCAGAGCGGGCTGCATGCTGGGAGTCGTGAGAGGGGCAAGGCCTTTCCCACCCCATCCCCAACCCCGGACCGGCTGAGGCAGAGACTCTAGGTGGCCCGGCCATCTGTGTGGTGCCAAGCCTGGTGCTCCCGACTTGGATTCGTGGAGGCACGTTCACACCCACCACACCCTGCTCAGGGGATTGCCTTGGCCACCCTGTGGGAGAGGTGATGGGACCGACCGGGCTGGCAGGCCACCTCTGGATGAGCAGCACCCCACAGGGAGGAGACCCCGACATCACTCACATCGTGCCGAAGTTTCCCGAGGACAGTGGGGAACACGCCCATTGGGCTTTCCATTCCTGCGAATCCCACCTTGCTGAAGCCAGAGCCGTAGTCACAGATGAGAGGCACGCTGTCCATGGCGGTGAGGCTGTGGAAGAGAACACACGGTTACCCATGCTACTGCATGGCACTGGTCCCTGGGGCAGGCGCTGTGCTGGGCGTTAGGCTCAGGGTTCATAGTGCCTGGGGGCTCAGGGCAGTGTGGGTGGCCCCCAACACCCAGAGCTGAGCCCCGGGCAGGCAAGAGACACCCCCCATGGCTGCAACGGGAGACGCTCTTCCTGCTCATGACTCTGGTGTTCCCGATGGGTCCTGTGACTGCTTGAGTCATGTGGCTGCAGAGAAGAGCATTGATGTGAAGACTTGTGTTTAGTAAACTGTAAAGTGCTGCACATACCTAAGGGGCGATCACAATAATAACATCAAGGAGTTATCTCTATTATATTATTATATTTTGGGCAATTTGAATTTCCCAAAAGGGGGTAGTTGGGGAGGGGCAGAGAGAGAGAGAAAGATTGTGAGAAGGGGATGTTGGAGTGTTGGAGAGGGTTAGAATTGGAAAATAAGTTGGTAGACTGAAGTATTTGCAAAGCATTGTGTGAGCTCCAGGATGGATGGATAGATGAGTGGATGGATGGGTGGGTAGATGAATGAATGAATGTTGAATGGATGGATAGATGAATGGATTAATGGATGGATGGATGGATGGGTGGGTGGGTGGACAGATGGAGGGATGGGTGGATGGGGGGGTGGATGGATGGATGGATGGATGGATGGATGGATGGATGGACAGATGGAGGGATGGGTGGATGGATGGATGGATGAGAGGATGGGGGGATGGGTGAATGGATGGATGATGGGTGGTAAGTCCATGGATGGATGGATGGATACATAATGTAGTCATTTTGATCCCTGCATCTCTTATACCTCTCTAAGTTCAGACAGCCATGTCTTCACCTAGTCCATTTGTTAGAAAGAAATCTTTCAAAACAGGCCTTATAGAAAGAGAAATGATGTATCTGTCTACTCCCTACACAAACTTTCTACTATCTTGGCATCCCTTTATAACAAAGCATAGTTCAACCCTACAAGTGTGCATTGAATACTAACTTATTACATTACTTTAGCAAGTTCTTGGATCTCTCCAAGTGCACAGAGATGCCCTTGGGGGGCCCACCTTTGTCCTCTCTTCTGAAAAAGACTGAACATCCCTGATGCCCTGAGGATGAGGTCTGTTCTTCTCATGGGAAACAGATAGGATTGACAGAATTTGGCTACTGTGTTTTTCTTAAGCAAATTATACTAAGATCCATATGGCAATGTCCCAGAAGAGAGACCACATAGACCTGCAAGGGAGCAGAATGTGTACTGCTGACATCCTTCTTCTCCTGAGAAGTGCTGGCTGGCTTCCAACGTTTCTGATGGAAAATAGGGTGAAGCAAACCCCAGATGATTTAAAGGGACTGGGATAGGATGTTCCCCAAGGCACTACCATGGGCTCTGGGCAAGACCCTGTTTCTGCTCTCAAGAAGCTCCCAGCTCATAAGAGAAAGATATTTGTAAAAAAGAAATTATGCAATGCAACAAGGGCTGTAAAAGGAGGCTACAATGTGAGTTGACCTTTGAAGGCTTGAACAGATTCTAGGCAGGGAAACAGATAAGCAAAAGCCCAGAGCTGGGCAGGGAGTCCTTGGGTACATATGTGAAGGGACATTCCAGTGGTCTTGGGTGTCCTCAATTCTTTACGCCTCCAGTGATGTCACATCTGTAGGGCTTCACTGAGACGTTAATAACAGCAGCCACATGGAGAGGACTTGCTTGTGCCAGACACTCTTCCAGATTAATCCAGCTAGCCTCTCAGCAACCTTCTGAGGCTAGGTAGCATCAGTCTCATTTTTTTGTTGGGGGCGGGGGCGGATCAGGCTCAGGGGGATGAAGTGAGACCTCCAGCTATGAGAGCTGGAGTTAAAATTCAATGCCAAGCAGCTTCATTCCCTATCCTTTCATTCCATCTGAGTGGTAAATCGCAAACAGCCAAAGATTCCCTGCAGCTGCTCTTGTTACAAGGTGGAGCCTATTTGCCCATGCTTAAATCTGGACTGGTCTTGTGACTCCTTTGATGGATACGGTGTGATGAAAGTGACATTGTGTGAGCTCCAAACATAGTCATCAGAGGAGGTGCAGCTTCCTCCCTTGCTATGTTCAGACCACCCTGGTGTGGGAGCTGGAGTTAGCCTCTTGGAGGAGGAGAGGCCACGTGGAAGAGAACCAAGGTGCCCAGCCAACAGTCAACCACCTGCTAGACATGTGGCTGAGGCCACCTTGGATAATCCACCATCAGATGACCTGTGAGGTGATCCCCAACCCCAGGTGCACAAGACAGCTCAGAGAGACCAGCCAAACCAGCTCAGACCAGAAGAACCCCCAGCTGACCCAGAGACTGGTGAGTATAATATGACGGTTGTTGAAAGCTATGAAGCCTTGGTATGGTTGTGCTACACTGCCCTGCATCTATACTGTAAACAAACGGTCCTTCCCAGACCTCCACAGTCTGCTTTCAACTGGCTCAAAGTCATCCACACACCAATACAAAGATGGAAAATACAGAGAAGCTAGAGGGATCATTGAAAATCACACTGTAACAGTCTGAACCAGAGGCTGGCAAACCAAAGCCCAGAGACTAATTCTGGCCCACTGACTGTCTTATAAATAAAGTTTTATTGGAATTCAGTCACGCTCATTTGCACTCTAGCTGCTCTTGGGTTACCACGCACGGCAGAGTTGAGTAGTTGAGAACATGTGGCCCGCTAGACTAGTCCATTCTCGCACTGCTATAAAAATATGCCTAAGGCTGGGTAATTTATAAAGAAAAGAGGTTTAGGGCCAGGTGCAGTGGCTCACATCTGTAATCCCAGCACTTTGGGAGGCTGAGGTGGGCAGATTACGAAGTCAGGAGATCAAGACCATCCTGACTAACATGGTGACACTCCATCTCTACTAAAAATACAAAAAATTAGCCAGGTGTGATGGCACACGCCTGTAGTCCCAGTTACTTGAGAGGCTGAGGCAAAAGAATTGCTTGAACCCTGGAAGTGGAAGTTGCAGTGAGCTGAGATTGCACCATTGCACTCCAGCCTGGGCGACTGAGACTGTCTCAAAAAAAAAAAAAAAAAAAAAAAACGAAGAAAAGAGAAGATGTTTAATTGGCTTGCGGTTCTGTGGGCTGTACAGGAAGTGTGGTGCTGGCTTCCAGGTAGGCCACAGGAAAGTTACAATCATGGTAGAAGGCGCAGGGGAAGCAGGATCATCCTACATGGCCAGAACAGGAGGGAGAGAGAGGAAGGAGATGCCATACGCTTTTAAACAACCAGATCTCAGGAGAACTCTATCAGGAATAGCAACAAAGGGGAGAATTCCACCCCCAGGATCCAATCACCTCCCAGCAGGCCCCACCTCCAGCATTGGGGATTACAATTCCACATGAGATTTGGGTGGGGACACAGATCCAGACCATATCACCCACAAAGCCTAAAAGATTTCTTACGTGACCCCCTTATAGAAAAAGTCTGATGGCCGGGCGCGGTGGCTCAAGCCTGTAATCCCAGCAATTCGGGAGGCCGAGACGGGTGGATCACGAGGTCAGGAGATCGAGACCATCCTGGCTAACACGGTGAAACCCCGTCTCTACTAAAAAAAATACAAAACAACTAGCCAGGTGATGTGGCGGGCGCCTGTAGTCCCAGTTACTCGGGAGGCTGAGGCACAAGAATGGCGTAAACCCAGGAGGCGGAGCTTGCAGTGAGCTGAGATCCGGCCACTGCACTCCAGCCTGGGCGACAGAGCGAGACTCCGTCTCAAAAAAAAAAAAAAAAAGTCTGACAACCCCTCATCCAGACTTTATCCCTTAACACTGTGACAACAGTTCTCAGAGCGTGGACCCCAGACCATCAGAATTAGCTTCATTTGTTAGAAATGCAGTCCTCAGTCCTCATCCCAGACCCCCTGAATGAGAAACGCTAGGTAGGGGCCCAGCAATCTCAGTCTAAGAAGACCCCCAGGTGAGTCTGATGCCCGCCAGTTGAAGATAAGACAACAAGAAAACCACCACCTTCAGTTACAGAAATCTGCTGTGATTGTTGACTCCCCAGTCTGAAAAGCATGTTCTTGTGTCCTCACTCCAGCCTTTCAGGGAGGAATAATTGCTCTCAAGTCTCATTTTACTAGTTTAATCTGCCCTTAGCAAGATTGGAGGCAGCTGAGAGTCACTCAGTAAAACGCTGGCAGCCCCCAGGAGCTGCCAGTGGGAGATGCGGGATGACTGTTCCTTCCAAAATCAATGGAGGATTTCCAGAAGGCGTACAGGATATATGGAGTGCTCCTGTGACACAGAATCAGTCCTAGCCGAACCAAGCCCTTATATTTGATTTCCAAAGTCTGGGTGAAATAACCAACTCATCCTGGTTTGGTTTTTTCCAGTTTCAACATTGAGAGAAACCATCTCCTCCAAAAAATTCTCAGTCGTGGTCAAACTGGGACAGGTCCTAGGCCTGGGACTTAAAAGGCCAGGCTTTCCTGCAAAGAGCAGGTAATATGGCGACTGATCCCGCCCACCAGCATCCACAGATGTGTCCTACAGGTACTGGAATGCAGAGCTGGAAGCAGCCCAGTGCTCAGGGAGCCAAGGCATGGCTGGGTAAATACAAAGGTAGCTACCACCCAGTGTGGGGCATCGCCAGTGGCATTCCCAGGAGCCCCGGGAGCTGCAGGAGTCATGGGGGCATCTGAGCCAGCGGTGCAGTGGCACCTGGGCATCAGCCTGGATCCCGTGCCCTGGGACAGTCCTCTGCCTGAGTCACTGTGTTCCAGACCCGACGTCTCTCACTAAAGCTTGTCATGCCTCCCATTCTACCATGAAGCCTGATTTCCACACCAGCTGCAGTTCTCTGGGTTGGGCTGAGCATCTGCGGTTCATTCAACCTTACAGCTTCTAGAAAGCCACACTGCAAACCCTAACGGCCAAATGAAAGCTTCCCCAGATCTAAGCTTCTCTGTCTCCCCAGGGTTGCACCCTGAGATACACATGCAGAAGGGATTATTTCTATTTTTATTTTATACTGTGTTATTATGATATATTGTAAAACAAGGTATATGTAATGTAATACACGTTAGGGATGACTTTTTTTTTTTTTGAGACAGCGTCTGGCTCTGTTGCCCAGGCTGGAGTGCAGTGGAACCAGCATAGCTCACCGTAGCCTCGACCTTCTGGGCTCCAGTAATCCTCCCACCTTAGCGTCCCGAGTAGCTGGAACTACAAGCATGCACTTGCACACCTGGCTAATATTTTGTATTTTTAGTAGAAACAGGATTTTGCCATGTTGCCCCAGCTGGTCTCAAACCTCAGCCTTAGCTTCCCACAGTGCTGGGATTACAGGTCTGAGCCATCGTACCTGGCCTTTTTTTTTCCTAACAAGGCAGAGCCTTGCTCTGTCACTAGGCTGGACTAGACTGCAATGGCATGATCATAGCCCACTGCAGCTTCCACATCCTGGGGGCTCACATGATCCTCCCATCTCACCTCCCGAGTAGTTGAGACTACAGGTGTACTTTTTTTTTTTTGTACAGACAGGGACTTGCTATGTTAGCCAGGCTCATCCTGAACTCCTGGCCTCAACCTAACCTCCCACCTCAGCCTCCCAAATGCTGGGATTATAGGTGTGAGCCACCTCACCTGGCCTTGTTTTAACAAATAAGTTAATAACCTGCTACCCAGCATCAGACATCACGTATTCTCCACACTTCTTGTTTAGTTCTTCCTCCCGAAGATATCCAGCGCCCTAAGGTTTTGCTTAATGATTCTCTTGCTCTTTTTAGCACTTTTGCCACACCTGGATATATCCCCAGAGAAGATACTGGTTTTGCCTGATTTGGGGCTTTCTGCAAATAAAATAACCACCTCGTACGTTTTTTCCTGTGGCCTGTTTATTGTATTCGTCCTCTGCTGGTGCCCCCATGTTGATGTGGGTAGCTGTGGTTTGTTTTTCCCTGCTGTATAGTATTCCTGGTTCCACTGGATGAAAATGTGGTCATTTGGGCCAAGGGATATGTTTGGATAGCAACAGAAAGCTGCAAAACGGTCCCGTGTGGATGATACCATGCTTTGCCTGGAGGCCTTGCAGGTGGAGCCTGAACTGAATTTCGGGGGATCCAGGTGAAGCTGAACTCCCTCTGCTCCCCCTCATAGCACTCAGCCCCTTCCCTAAACACAGATCAGTCAGTTATGTAAGTAATTTGGGCTGAAGCTTCTTCCCCTGGGTGCCATGCATCTTGGTCTAGTCCTGATGACATCACACGTACAATACTTACGCATATATTTGCAGGAGTAATACGTGTACAAATCAAAACCACGAAACCTTTGGAAGGGTAGAGTGTCAGAAAACAGTGTCTTACTCCCTCGTTTGCACCCAGAATCCCAGCTCCCGTACCCGAGGTGAGCACACAGCATATCCCAGGAACAGCCTGCACCCTTTGAGCTTCCAGATTTCACCCCTGGTTTCTTGGTGCAAAGCAGGTTACTTCTGTGTGCATTGCGCTCCCCCTGGTGGCTGTTCCCTAGAGCACAATTCTCAGGCCTCTCAGTCCCACATCCAAGTTTCAGGAAGGAAATGGCTTCCCACACTATTCCCTCTGAAGCAAGGTTGATACTTTCAGCCTTTCAACCTACCCCTCACATAATACCTAAGAGTTTTGCAACATTTTTTAAAGTTCTTAAAACAGAATCGTAAAAGGGAGAGGCAGTTTGAATCCATCTGTACTTAATTAAAACATCTAGTTCTG
The DNA here is from genome assembly GCF_002776525.5 of Piliocolobus tephrosceles. Taxonomy (NCBI): domain Eukaryota; kingdom Metazoa; phylum Chordata; class Mammalia; order Primates; family Cercopithecidae; genus Piliocolobus; species Piliocolobus tephrosceles. Next base: position 3,206,439 of record NC_045446.1, on the reverse strand, counting down.
GATCCTAAGGGGATGGGGGACACAGTCTCTGTCCTATAGGAACGGTGAGCGTGTGTAGTGCAGGAGTTGGCAAACCATGGCCCACAGGCCAAGTCTGCCCACCGACCGCTTTAGTAAATACAGTGGTGTTGGAACATGCTGATTTGATTCTGTGTTTATTGTCTGCGGTGGCTTTCTCGCTGCAATGGCAGAGGTGAGTAATGGCAGCAGAGACCTCATGGCCTACAAAGCCCCAAATATTTACTCCCTGGCCCTTTCCAGAATCAGTTTGCCCACTCCTGGGTGAGCGTTTCCATGGAGACAGCTATGACCAGGACGTACGACCAGCCTGGAAGGAAGCTTCCTCTTAGGATTTGATTTTCCATTCATCCGTCCCAAAACTGTTGCATACCTACTATGTGCCAGGCATTATTCTGGCCAGAAAAGATTCTTGACGTTATTTTCAAACTTGGGGAGCTGTAGTATTTTCAGTGAGAACAGTAAGTCATACCAGTTACCAAGGTTGGTCATTTGGGCACAGACGTCCCCTCTATGCTGAACTGAAACTTATCTCAGGCCCCACCACCCCCTTTGCCTGCATCCCCTGATGTTGTTGGAAGCCAACTGTGTCTTCTGTGGAGGATATTGACAGTGAATTCCAGCCTGGTAGGACGGGGGAGGAAGGAATGTGTTGGTAAGATCTGGATCTGGCTACACTCTTGCTGTTTGTCTGGGCAGAGTCTAAATCGGGCAGTGGGAGTGGAGCCAGATCAAGCCAGGTCAAGTCCCTAGACCTTGACTGGAGGCCACCTCACTTCCAGCAGTGGTCACTGACTGGTGAGAAATGCAAATGTTTGTGAATTTCAAATATATATATATAATTTATATATTTTTTATTAAAATATATAATATATGATTAAAATATATAAATATATTTTTTCCAATATATATTTCAAATATATATATTTCAAATATTTTTGAAACATATTTTGAAATATATTCAAAATATATATATTTGGAAATAATATATATATTTTATTATTATAAATTATAAAGGGAGCACACCCCCATATGATTCTCCAAACACCAGGGAGGCACTCACCTCCCCTCTTACCTTTGCAATCCCCAGGTGAAGAGCTAGCACCTGTTGGTGTAATTCTCAAGGGGGTTTGTGTTTATTCAGCAATCGTCGGTCTTGCTCGGGGATGTTCTCACTTCCTATTTAAAAATTAAAAAAAAAAAGATTCTGAAAGACTTAAACAGTGAAAACATCTAGGCCAAACCAGAGCTACTGAAACATGTATATATATGTGTGCGTGTGTATATATATATGTGTGTGTATATATATATGTGCGTGTGTGTGTGTATATATGTGTGTGTGTGTATATATGTGTATGTGTGTGTATATATGTGTGTGTGTGTGTGTGTGTATATATATATATATATATATGCAGGAACAGAAAGTCAAATACCACATGTTCTCACTTATAAGTGAGAGCTAAGCACTGAGTACAAACGGACACAAAGGAGAAAAGAGGATGGGGCCCCCTTGAGGGTGGAGGATGGGAGGAGGGTGAGGCTCAAAAAACTACCGATTGAGTACTATGCTTATTACCCGGATGATGGAAAAATCTGTACCCCAAGCCCCTGTGACATGCAATTTACCCATGTACATGTATATATACACACACACACATATATATATACACACACACACATATACACACACACACACATACACATACCCGTATATATATTTGGAAGAAAATCCCGACCTACTTTTCATTTACCAGGTGGCCACACACAATGCATGGTTGGGTCTTCCCCTTAATAAACATACCCAGATAAAGAAAATGTGGTACATATACACCATGGAGTACTACGCAGCCATAAAAAGGAATGAGATCACGTCCTTTGCAGGGACATGGATGGAGCTGTAAGCCATTATCCTCAGCAAACTAACACAGGAACAGAAAACCAAACACTACGTGTTCTCACTTATCAGTGGGAGCTGAACAACGAGAACACACGGACACAAGGAGGGGAACATCACACCCTGGCACCTATCAGGGGGTGGGGTGGGGGAAGGGAGAGCATCAGGACAAATAGCTAATGCACGTGGGGCTTAATAACAAGGTGATGGGTTGATAGGTGCAACAAACCACCATGGCACACGTTTACCTACGTAACAAACCTGCACGTCCTGCACATGTACCCAGGAGCTTAAAATTAAAATTAAAATTAAAAAAAAAAAAAAAACCTTGGTTTAAATGTGGCCTTGCTGGTCTGTGTTAGCCACGTTACAGAAACCCAGCCCCCTCCTGAGGGTTCTGCCAGGACCCCCGACTCCAGGACTTTGCACCTGCTTTTGAGCACAAGCCCGCAGAAATTACTGAATTCCAGGTGCTTTTAGAATGGAACAAGATCACAGAACTAATTTGGTTCCATTTTCACCTACAAGGAAACCCTTCTTAGTAGACAGAGGAAGAGGTAAAAAGTAGCATCAAGAGAAAATCTAAAACAGCGAACTTTTACTCACGAGAAACTTAAAACTTCCAGAGCACACCCTCATATGATTCTCCAAACACCGGGAGGCACTCACCTCCCCTCTCACCTTTGCAATCCCCAGGTGAAGAGGCAGCACCTGTCGGAGTGATTCGCAAGGGTGTTTGTGTTTATTCAGCAATTGTTGGTCTTGCTCGGGGATGTTCTCATTTCCTATTTAAAAATTAAAAAACAAAAAAAAAGATTCGAAAGACTTGAACAGTGAAAACATCCAGGCCAAACCAGAGCTACTGAAACAAAGAACTGTTTGAAAATCATCTATAATGCAACCCACCCACAACCCTTCTGCTCTTTTCATTAGAGAATGGATTGTTCCATATAACTGAATAATCTGGTTAACAAAAAACTAGGTAGAGCAGGATGTTTGTTTGTTTGCTGAGATGGTGGAGTCTTGCTTTGTCACCCAGGCTGGAGCGCAGTAGCGGGATCTCGGCTCACTGCAAGCTCCGCCTCCCGGGTTCACGCGCGATCTCGGCTCACTGCAAGTTCTGCCTCCCGGGTTCACGCGCGATCTCGGCTCATTGCAAGTTCCGCCTCCCCGGTTTCACTCGGCTCATTGCAAGCTCCGCCTCCGCCTCCTGGGTTCACGCCATTCTCCTGCCTCAGGCTACCGAGTAGCTCGGACTACAGATGCCTGCCACCACACCAGCTATTTGTGTGTGTGTGTGTTTTTAGTAGAGACGGGGTTTCACCATGTCAGCCAGGATGGTCTCGATCTCCTGACCTCATGATCCGCCCACCTCGGCCTCCCAAAGTGCTGGGATTACAGGCTTGAGCCACCACACATGGCTAAGCAGGATGTTTTTAAATGCACCAAGATCTCTGAAGGGCGTTACAAACCTTCCTGCCTTCCTGAGCAGGGATGCTGAGTGTCAGGTGGCCTCTTCTGGGTGGCTCCGGCCATCATCATGCACAATAATGGCTCTGTGCTGCAACACAGCCATGACCTCAGGGGCCCCGCCCTGTGCGGGCATCAGCCCCTGGCAGCAGTGGCCCCAGAATATTACCTTTTTGCTTTTATGCTCGTGGTTCTACTTTATCTATATCCATCCTTTTGGTTGTTTTGGAGTGTGTGACCGTCCAGGGATCTGTCCTGCCAAGGACAACAGAGGCCCTAAGACTTTTGCCGGGATGGTTGAAAAACTGGGAGGCTGAAGAGAGAGCTCAAAGTATGGGGCATCCCTGCACTCAGCTCTGAGCAGGGGAGGCCTGGGAGGTCTCTTGGGGATACAGGAGCTGTAGCCGCACATGTGGAGCAGGCAGGAGGGTCCAGGACATCTGACTGGGACCAGGCAAGGGCAGAGGAAGGTGCAGCTCACCTATGTGGGCGGGACATTCACCTGGGCTGAAACCACAGGACCAGGCAGCTGTGGAAGGACACGGGGCAGCTCAGCATGGAGATGCTGCGCATTTCAACGAGACCATTGAGGCTGTGCAAACAGAAGGTAGTCAGGACTGCTGAAGCCCGACTGACAGGCGTGATGGCACTGTCTCTGCCCGTTGGGAGGTGAACGCAGGGGGCCTCTCTGCAGTCGTTCACGTGAAAACAAATTTGAGATGGAATTTTGCTACGTTGCCCAGGCCGTACACAAACTCCTGGCCTCAAGCGATTCTCCTGCCTCAGCCTCCCCAGTAGCTGGGCCTATGGGTGCCCGCCACCACACCCTGCTGGAATAGTGGACTTTAACATCCTCACTTCTATATGTCAGGGGCCACTTCCTAATGCCACCTCCATAAACGCCACGTGATGGCCAACCAGATGTTGACTGTTATCATCGGGACTTAACTGGGAAACCCTCTTTTTCCTCCAAATTTGCTGCTCTAGATTCTAAGGGTATGGAGGACAGAGCTTTGGGACTGTTAGAATTCTATCAGAAAAAAAGAGACAGAAGGCTATAAGCACCAGTGTGGGCTGGGTGCTGTGGTTCACTTCTGTAATCCCAGCACTTCGGGAGGCCAAGGCAGGAGAATCCCTTGAAGCCAGGAATTCAAAACCAGCCTGGGCAACATAGCAAAACCCTGATTCCACAAAAAATTAAAAAGTTATCTGAGTGTGGTGGCACACACCTGTAGTCTAAGCTACTCAGGAGGCTGAGGCAGGACGATCCCTTGAGCCCAGGAGATTGAGGCCAAGGCTGAGGTGGGCAGATTACCTGAGGTCAGGAGTTCAAGACCAGCCTGGCCAACATGGAGAAACTCCATCTCTACTAAAAAATAAAAATAAAAAAAATAACCTGGTGTGGTGGCGTGCACCTGTAGTCCCAGCTACTCGGGAGGCTGAGGCAGGAGAATCCCCTGAACCAGGGAGGTGGAGGTTGCAGTGAGCCAAGATCATGCCATTGCACTCCAGCCTGGGTGACAGAGTAAGACTCCATCTCAAAAATAAAAAAAAGAAAGGAAAGAGTGTGGTGGGAGACAGAACTTACAGCTTCGTGCTTAAGCCTGAGGACCCTAGTGCTGGGCAATAAGGATGTTGTTGGCTCTGCGCTTGCTGTGAACTGGACAAAATTGAGACCTGGCACTGCTGTTCCCCCCTTGTTAAGTGGGAGCAATGTCAAGCGTGACGCCTACCTATCTCAGGGAGTCTGGGTCACTGTAGAGCAAGGACTGAGATGAGGGCCTTGCCCTTGGTCAGGGGGCAGTAAATGCTGGTCATCACCAGGGGCCTGGGTTTCCAAGCTCCCACTTTCGTCATTTGCTCAGGGGCTCTGTCCCCCATCAGCTCCTTCTGCATCCACAGGGTCTCTATAAAAAGCCACTGTAGCCACTGCCCTCCCAACAGCACCTACCTCCAGAAGACCCCCTTACAGCTTTCCTGTTGCAGGCCCCTGCCCACACCTGTGTTTCTGGTCCCAGCCTAGCCTCATCCTCTGCAGGTGCATTTGCATGAGCTGCCTGGCTTTCTTCCCTTCCTAGTGAAAAGATACCATCTACAGACATGAAATGCATTCATTTCAGGTGCAGAGGGATGACTCACATTTGCCTACTCCTGAGTAACTGGACCAAAGCCTGGAATATTTCATGTGTCCTCAAGGCAGCACCCTGTTCCCTTCCAGCTAGGTTACCCCACCCAGCTCCATGGTCCCTGGAGGTAACCATGCTTCTGTCTTTAATTATAATAGTAAGTCTTTCCTGCCCTTGGCCACCATATAGAGGGACTCACGTGGTACACAGTCTCGGGTCTGCTTCCTTTGCTCAAAATCCCGTATGCAGACTCAGCCATGCTGCTGGATGTAGCCATTGCTGCTTTCTTGGTTTCTTTCCGTTGCCATGCATTTTTCCATTGTGTGGCTGTACTTCAAATTATTTATTCTACTGCTGACTGATATTTAGGCTGTTGCCAACTGTTTCTTTTTTTAGCTATTTACAAATAATGCCACTATGAACGTTCTTGCCTACGTCTTCTGGTGAGCATGAAGGTTGCATCCCTGGGAACACTCCCAGGAGTAGGGTTGTTGGCTCACAGGGTACATGAACACCTGGCTTTAAGAGACGCTGCCAAACAGTCTCCCCAAGGGGTTGTTCCCATGTGCACCCCATCAGCAACTGGAGAACACATCTCTACAACAGATAGGCTTCTCAGCCTTTTCTTTGCCATTCTGCTGAAGAAGCAGTAGCTCCCGGTGGTTTTAATTTGCATTTACCCAGTAACTAATGATGTTGAGCGTATTTTCACTTACATTGGTCATTTTGTCAAAGCCTCTTTCTCATCTTAAAAGCATCAGCGTGCCAGTCATTTTCTCCATGATTTGTAAGAACCTCTTATATTAAGTTGGTGACAAAGTAGCTGCAGTTTTTGTCACTGAAATAGCAAAAGCCACAATTACTTTTGCACCATCATAATATAATGTGGATGTGAGTCCTCCAGGGGATGGAAGTGTCATTGCAAATAACTTCCCCCTCTTGGTGAATTGCCTTTTCATTCTCGTAGCATTTTCTTTTGATGAAGAGAAGTTCTAATTTCATCAATGTCTACTTTTTTTCCTTTTCTTTTGTGGTTAGTGCTTTTTATCATCCTGTTTAAAAATCTTTGCCTAACCAAGATCATTTTCTTATATATATTTTTAAAGATTTTATGGGTTTGCCTTTTCCATTTAGATTAATAATCCATTTCAGTTTTGTAAATGATACGAGTTGGAGTCAAAATTCATTTTTCTCCATTTGGGTATCTATTTGACTCAAAAATTTTTATTGGTTTTCTAACTGCTAATTTTTTCATTGAAAATATTCTTCATTTCTCACTTGGTTGAAATGGTGCTGTATCACCAGTCTGATATGCAACCAGTAAGTAAACACATCACCAATATGTAAATGTGGCACACCCATTTATTTAGCTCTTCTTTAATTTCTGTCAGAAATAATTTGTGGTTTCCAAAATACAGTAAGTCTTCCACATTTTTAATTAAAATTTCATTCTAAGTCTGCTGTGTTTTCGACACAGTAAATGTCATCGAAAAATTGATATGATTCCTTTTTTGCAAGAATAGAAATAAACTAGATTTTTGATATGGACCTTGTATCCTGCAACCTCACTAAATTCACTTATTAGTTCTAGTAGCTTTTTTGTAGACTTCTTAGGATTTTCTGCACAACTATTGTGGGGGACTGTCAAGACCACCCTCAGGTCTGATGATTCCCTAAGAAGGCTCAGAAAACTACAGCTTCCAGGGAAAGAACAAAAGTCAACATCAGCAGAGGGAAAAGGTGCATGCCAGTGGAGTCTGGGGGAGACCAGGCATAAGCTTCAAAGGGTCTCTCCCAGTGGGGTCATGCAGGACATGCTTAATTTTCCCGGCAACAAGTTGTGACAATATGTGTGACATGTTATCGATGAGGGAAGCTCATTTGAGATTAAGCAGCCAGGACTTTTCAGGAGTGCTGGCCTTATACCACATCCAGCCTCTGCGTGGCATGGTCAAAATTCCAGAGTTCCAGAAGGAAAGCAAGTGAACCAAAAGGCATACTATTTGTATCAACAGTTTAGGCACAGTAAGCTACTCATATCAATTACAGTGGTGAGAACCCTACCCACATCTAAATTCCCAGATGCTACTTAAGGGCCTACCTTGCAGGCAGACCTTTCCAAACAGAGTAGTTAGGGCCTGTTGTGTTAACTCTTTCCTACATAACAGTCTTGTGAGTTGTGCTAATTTACTTATTTCTTCCTAATCTATGTCTTTTTAAATTTTTTTCTTGCCTTATTGCAATCTCTATGATCTCTAATATCATTTGGAAGATGTGACAGTGAACATTCTTGCCATGTTCTTGATCTTATGGGGAGAGAACACAGTATCTCACCATTAAATATGAAGCAAGCTGTAGGTTTTCTATGGATGTCTTTGATCAGATTAAGAAAGTTTGATTCCCTATGTATGAGAGTTTTTATCATGAATTAGTGTCCTTTTTCCTCCATCTATTTGATTTAATAAAATGGTTTTTCTTCCTTATTAAGTTAATGTGATTCATCATCAGTTGACTGCCCTGTTCTTTTTGAGAGCTTCATAATATTCTGCCATGTGGATGCACTTAATAAACCAATCACCTATTGATTTGCATAACTCGTTCCCAATCTTTTCACGGTTTTTTGCACAGGACACTGCAATGCGCAGCCTTGAACTTGCAGCCATTTTGCACATGGCAGGATACAACTGTGAGGACACTCCTAACAGTGGGATATGTGGGCATCCGCACCCATCGCACCAGGACCCACCACACCCTGGAGATCTTAGTGTATTCCAAGGTACAGAGGGCCATGGTGACCCTCCCTGCAGCTCCCTGCATTCCTTTCCAGGGGGGAACAGCCAAGATGGTTCTGCAGACGCTTGTGCTGCCCTCCCCAGGGTCATCTCCAAGTCTTAAAGGGAAGACAGCTGTTCCTGCCTCTACTCAGCCTCCACAGCAGCATTTCTTATCTGCAAGGCAAGTCAAGAATTCTTTCTCAAGACAGAGTGGAGTTCACTCCCAGTTAAAGAAAAAAATAATAACCATGTAATTCAAAAGACTCCCGCCTCCTCCTCACTTATCTAAGTCTGTAGCCTTCCAAGTGTGCTCAGGGGTAAGAAGAAGTGAGCCAACAACACGGAAACCAGTTCCAGAATTGGCACTTCCATTGCAGCTAAGTGTTGCAAACAGTTCTGCAGCTGAAATCCCTGGCCAGAAAGCTTGGCGGTCGATGTCTTGATGATCTTGGCCATGAGGATTTGCATCAATAATTCTAACTAGGCTTTGACTGGGGTGGAGCAGTGCCGGAGGCCCAGGGAGGTGGCAGGCATGGCCGTCGCTGTGTCAATGTGGGAGGAAGCAGCAAGAGAGGTCTGAGAGTCCACAGGGCTGCTGAAGCCCTCAGAACGACCCTGGCTTTTATTCTGAGCAACACTAGAAGACCTTGGAAAGTTCTGAGTGGTGGAGTGACAGGACTTGACTCACGTTTTGATGGGATAGTCTGGCTGTTGAGCCAAGAACAGACTGGGGATAGGGGGCAAGAGGCAGGGAGACATGCGCTGGGGGCCGAGAGACGCTGGGACGGGGGCACCTGGTAGATGGAACGCGGTCAGATCCTGGACATTTTACAGACACAGCCACAGGCTTGCCCTCTGATGGAACGTGGGGTGAGAGAGGGGAGTCAGGGATGATACCAGGTTTTGGGTTAGAGTTAGAGCAACTGACATTTATGGGGAAAGGTCAGGACTGATTGAGGTGTGAAGTCGAGTCACCTTTCAGATGCTGAGTGAGGTGCAGAGGGGGCATGTGGACTCATGAGCAGAGTTCAGGATAAAGGTGTGGCTGGAGATGGAACCTTAGAGTCACCAAGCTGTGGAGGTGTTTAAAGCTATGAGCCAGGTGGGCTCGCCTGGTACTTGTCTCTTGCTAACAGCCATCTTGCAGCTTCCCTGTGTGTCCAGGTGACCACACTGACCCTGTGCAAACCCCCACCCCTGCCCACTTCCTGGGACAACGAAGAGCTGGCCCACGTCTGTGGGTCACTGCTGAATGTGGGGCATTGAGTTTCCAAAAGCCAGACCCATCCCCTCCCCAGCTCCCAGTCACTGAGGTCTTGGTTTTCCCAGGTAACATCCACATTTCCTAACAGATTTGGAGACCAAGCTTTGGTAAAGGGGCAGGAGTGGATCAGTGAGCTGAGGAGGCACTCGGGGAGAATAATCTGCCCATCCTGATGAAAAAAACACACAGAGGGGATTTAGACCTCAAGTCCTCATGGGCTTGAGGCCTCTTGACCTCAATGAGGCCTCTTGACCAGAAAATCTGGCCAGGCCATGGCCTGGCGTTCCCTCTCCTAATAATGCAAGGTTTTTCTTGGTCTTTTCATGGGACTCACAGAAGGGGCGCCTTGTCTACTCAGCTCTCTGTGCTCAACCCCTTGCAGGAGGGAGCACATGAGCGAGCGAGTGTGGGATCTGGCCGGCCACTCCGGGTGCAGACACAGGAGCAGGCTCCATGCGGGACCTGTGGCCAGACTAGGCATGTTGCAGCACTCAGGTGAGGGTGCCTGTGACCCCAAAGCCCCAGAGGCAGCGTTACAGTGCCCCTTTAGTTCTGCCGTTTGTGGATGGAGGTGTGTTAGCAGCTCACTTGTCCCCCTGCCTTGTCACGTGGGGTGGCTGCCCTCCACTGGCAAGGGCAAAGGGCCAGTGTGACAGCCTTTCTGGGTACTCACACTAGGTGGGTCCCACTCTTGCCCAGCATCCAAGAAGAATGCAGTCACATGGACAGTTGAAGGATGGTGATGGCTGAGAATTTTATTGAGCAATGAAAACAACTCTCAGTGGAAAGGGGAGCTGGAGAGGGGCTGGGAAGGGCAAGTCGTCTTCCCCGAAGTCAGGCCCTCTCCCCTCTACTGACTGAGTCTGGAGTCTTTATAGGCACAGGATGGGGAGTGCATGTTGATTGGTTTGTGAGTATGCAAAAAAAAAAAAAGATTAAAACTAGGCTGAGCGCAGTGGCTTACGCCTATAATCCCAGCACTTCGGGAGGCCAAGGTGGGCAGATCACCTGAGGTTAGGAGTTCGAGACCAGCCTGACCAACATGGAGAAACCCAGTCTCTACTAAAAATACAAAAATTAGCTGGGCATGGTGGCAGGCACCTGTAATCCCAGCTGCTCGGGAGGCTGAGGCAGGAGAATCGTTTGAACCCAGGAGGCGGAGGTTGCAGTAAGCCGAGACTGCACCACTGCACTCCAGTCTGGGTGACAGAGCAAGACTCTGTCTCAAAAACAAACAAACAAACAAAATCAAGGTTAAAGCAGAGATGCCACTCAAAGGTGGACACGACAGTGTAGAAAACCAATTAGGAAAGGGTAGGTATATGTAAAACAGGTGAAGGGTGGGGATCCATCAGAGGGAAGTACACCAAACAGCAAGACAACTTCTCGGTCCTGTCCAAGGATAACTTGGCTTTTAGGCTTTAAACTGTCTTCGGCTTGGAGGTGGGGCTTCACCGGGGACCCGCCTCTGTCTGCTGGGCATTTGGCTGCCTCCTGTCGCTATCACTGACATCCGCCTCTGACAGTCCTCCGCACAGAGCTCTGAGCAGAATCGAATTGCACACAGCTGACTCCTGCTCCAGAAACAGCCTCCCCCCAGGCAACGTGGTGAAGCCAACCCCAGTCCACCCTCAGTGGTACCAGTGCCTGCGAGGAAACACCCCTCCTGGCCAGAAGTCCTCCTCCTCCTCCTCCTTGGCCTGCTTAGGGCAGGAAGGTCTAGTTTATTAAAAACAAATGCATCGGGGGGAGGGGGGAGGGATTGCATTGGGAGTTATACCTGATGTAAATGACGAGTTGATGGGTGCTGACGAGTTGATGGGTGCAGCACACTAACGTGGCACAAGTATACATATGTAACAAACCTGCACGTTATGCACATGTACCCTAGAACTTAAAGTATAATAATAATAAAAAGAAAAACAAATGAACAAATGTATTGTATCTGTCCAGGTGCAAGCAGCCTTCCTCACCTCTACTATAATCCTGCAGAAGTGTTACTGAAAAAAAACATTTATCAAAAATACAGAAAAAAAAACACGATTACCTCCACCATGCAGCTATGAATAGCGTTAATGTTTATGTTTTGGTCTATACCCTTTTATGTGTATATTTCATATGAAAACTTTATTAATTTTTTTTGAGACAGGGTCTTGCTCTGTTGCCCAGGCTGGAGTATGATGGCGCAATCACGGCCCGCTACAGCCTCAACCTCCCCAGGCTCAGGTGATCCTCCTGCCTTGGCCTCCTGAATAGCTAGGACTACAAGCATGTGTCACCATGCCCAACTAATGTTTTCATTGTTTTTACAGAGATGGGGTTTTGCCATGTTGCCCAGGATGGTTTCAAACTCCTGAAACTCAAGTGATCGGCCCACGTTGGCCTCCCAAAGTGCTGGGATTACAGGCGTGAGCCACTGCGCCCTGCAGAAAACTTTATTACCAACCATACTTGCACAAACATTGCTATCGAAACATATTCTTCCTCCCTTGATTTCTTCAGGGTAAATGTCTTGACCTGAATGAATGGGTCACAGAACTCCTACGTGCTGTTTAGGAGAACACTGGCTTCTTGTTGACCTCGGTGAGGCCGGGAGCTACTGTTGCGATAAAGTTTGCCAATGTGATAAAGTTTGCCAAAGGATCACATGATGTGAATTTTCCTCTTTCTAGTTACTAGGGAAATTGAACAGCTCTTCAGATCTTCATTGGTCATTTGTATTTTTTAATGGTATTATCAATTGACAATAATTGCATATATATATATACACTTTTTTTTTTTTTTTTTTT
>NC_045446.1:3186124-3194004 GCF_002776525.5 Piliocolobus tephrosceles | reverse complement strand
GCAAGCTCCGCCTCCCGGGTTTACACCATTCTCCTGCCTCAGCCTCCTGAGTAGCTGGGACCACAGGCACCCGCCACCTTGCCCGGCTAGTTTTTTTGTATTTTTTTAGTAGAGACGGGGTTTCACCGTGTTAGCCAGGATGGTCTCGATCTCCTGACCTCGTGATCCGCCCGTCTCGGCCTCCCAAAATGCTGGGATTACAGGCTTGAGCCACCGCGCCCGGCCAGTTGCTTATATTTATGAGGTACAATGTGATGTTTTGATACCTGTGTAAATTGTAGAATGAGTCAACCAAGCTAGTTAACATATCCATAACATCACCTGTGTGTTTTTGTGGGTGTGGTGAGAACCCTGAAAGTTTATTCTTGGCAATTTTGAAATATATAATACATTCCTAACTATGGTCACCCACCATGCTGTGCCACAGATGGCAGAAACTCACCCTCCTGTCTAACCCAAACTTTGTACCCTGTGACCTACACTGCCCCTTTACCTCTCCTCCTGAGGTTTAAATTTGGCCTCTACCAGTTGCTACTTCTGTCATTTGGGGTGAGTCACTTCAAACCCCAGGCCTCAGTTTCCCAAGAAGTCAGCTCTGCCATCAAAGACAGTGCCTGCAGTCTGCCCAGCTCCTCCCAGGACAGAGGTATGTGCTGAGTTTGTTAAGATTGTTAAACATGGACCAGAAAGCAGATCTGCTGGAGCCAATAGCAAGCAGGGTGGTTTCTGACAAAGGCCTCGCCTCGCTTTCCAAGGCTGAGGTAGGGGAGGGTGGGGTGTGTCAGGACTGAATCTACTCAAGGGAAAATAGCCTCTCTGAATGTGCCCACTGGATTCCTGCACTGACCCTGTCCTGGGGTACCGGATGCCTGCCCCTCATCAGAGGGCAGTGCCATGCCCCATACAGCACAGGTCAGATGGCCCTGGCAATCGGTCTGAGCTGCCCTTCACTCTGGAAGGGGCAAAAGCCAGACCAGCTTCCCAGGGAGCGGGCGCTGTGGCTTCACTGGGAACAGAATGCATTGTGTACCTGAAGAATGGTAGAGGCTGGCACTGTCTAATCTGAGCTCTTGGGTCACCCTGTCCTTGCCCAGAGAGAAGCTGGCTCCATCTGAGGACGAGTGAGGGCAGACGTGTCTGGTGGGACAGAGCCTGGGCCACGGCCTTGCATCTGCAGAACCCACTGTGCAAACACACGGCATATGGAAGAGGAACCTGCAGCCCGGCGCAAAGCTGCTCAAACAGAACCCAAACCAAAAGCAACCCTCGGCCGATTGAGAGAGACAGGTCCACATCTGAACCGAGAGCTCTCCCGCCAAATTGGCCTGGGAAGCCCTTCTCACATCAAGGCAGGAAGATAATAATGACCCTCATCTTTCCAAAGAGGAAGCTGAGACACAGAGAGGGTAGGTCCGCTCAATGTCATGCAGCTTTTAAATGCTGGGGCCCGGATTCCAACGTGGGCAAGGAGGCCCAGATCTGAGCTCACAGCGACCACACCCCAGCCTCTGTGAAATGAATTTACTCAACGTCTGGGGAAAAAAGGCAGGGTCTACTCCGCTCAGAGCCACGCAGGGCAGCGTGTTCCCCAGCATTTGAGTCACTCTTGTGGTGTATGTCCAGCACAGACGCCCGGGACCCCTGAGGCCCATACCCTCAAACAGGTAGCGGTGGGGCCCGGTGCACGAACACCGGGGCTCTGCAGTCACAGTTCCGATGCCCTCCAGGCTGTCTGGGAGCCGTCTAGCTGTGGGACCAGTTCTCATGCGAAGCAATGAAGCCACTCTGAGCTTGGCCCTCTGCCCTGGCGTGAGCACTGGGCTGCCTGTGTGAAACTCTCTTGTTTCTCCAGGTGCAAGACAAACCTGGCACTTTCTTTCTGGCTTCTCCGTTCACTTGCTGGGGACAGGGGACCAAGCCTGGTTTCATCTCCTTGGGGAACGGAGCACTCTCCACATCCAACCTGAAAACAGCCCCAGCAAAGGGCTGACGCGGGAGGGAGAGGGGCAGGGTGGCACCACGCACCCATGGGCACCCAACGCTTTGATGCTGCACCCAAGCGTCTCTCTCGGACACCCCTTCTCATACCGGAAACAGAGCCCGCCTATACCAGTCAGACCTGCGGTCAGGCCCGTTCACGAGTCAGAAACCACACAGCCATGTATTCGAACAGGGAAAGTTTAATATAAAGATGAACTCTACTCAGAGCACAAAGTTTAAAAAGAGCTTCACACAACACCCTAGGTTCGAGGGAGAATGCCCCAGGTAACAAAGCACAGAAAAGGAGGTGCCCTGCCGAGGCCGGGACTGAGACCTCCTCGCTGGAGAAGGTGTGGGAGGCCCCCGAGGGTGACGTTCCCTGGGTTGCTCAAGCCAGAGTCCGTGCACAGTCACCGGGCAAGCAGAAAATTCTTTCGAGAAGGTGGGCGCTCACAGGGAATCGGGGAGCAGAGCCCACTCGCCTACCCCTGAAAGGCCACGGTCGGTGCTGGGACCTCTCTGAGGTCTGCACACTCCAGGCAGAGCGCCCCTGGATGTCTGCCGAGCACCCTGACAGCTGTGCAGCAGGAGCAAGAAGGAAATGACATGAAAGCCCCTTTCTCCCCAGCGCCCCAGTTCAACACCATGCATGCTACCAAGGAGAAACGGTGCACGGGCCCCGCCCACGACTGCAGAGCAGGCAGGGGAGGGGGGATCTGCAGCTGAAAGGCAATACATGGATAACCCACACACCCCACTCCCACTGTTATTTAGCAAGAATAAATGCAGCCTAATGACAGGGCATGGGAAGACCTGCTCAGCAGCAGACACCAGTGTGGGCAGAGTGTAGTGCGGCCTGGGCTCCTAATACAGGTAAATTGTCTCCAAAGGACTACTAACAGTATTAAAAATATAATATAACGGTGACCGGGTAATCTTCCTGCCCTAGAGACACTGATGAGGGAAAATCCGTCTGTGCTGGCAATATGGCAGTGGTGGATACTCGGAATTCCCCCAAAGGCCAAAGCAAGGAACAGAGCGTTATTATGTGCTGCACACCTGCCAAGTGCCGGGCTCTCTCCAGTTTACAGATGAGGAAACTGAGGCTCCTACAGTTGGAGCTGGGATGCCAGCCCCCATGGACCTGGCAGAACATGCTTTTCACAGCCCCGCAGGGCTTCTCCCTCGGGCGCTCCCTTAGAAGATTCCAGGCAGCAGGCGGTAAGGCACGGCCGCGGTGTAACGCTCCCAGTCCCGGCCGTACTTGCTGGCGCAGCGGTGCTCATCCCGGAGGCAGCGGTGGGTCAGCAGGATGGCCATGTAGATGATGTAGAAGTAGGGCAGCAGGTGGCCGCCGCCGCAGGCCAGGCAGTAGGCCAGGCTGCCCATCAGGTCGCCGACATAGTTGAAGTGGCGGGCCACGCCCCAGAAGCCTGACACCAGCAGCTTGCTGTGGTGCCTCTGCCCATCTGCGGACGTGTAGGAGCACTCGATGACCTTTGGCTTCTTGCCCCAGATGAGGCAGCGCCCATCCGTGCGGCGGAAGAGGTCCTTCTGGTGGTTGGCCACCCGGAAGATGTAGTAGCCCACCAGGCCCAGCAGCAGGACGCCCATGGCATGCGGGGTGGACAGCTGTACGGGGTGGTACACCAAGTACAGACCCTGGGGGACGAGGGGGAAGGGGTCACGCGGTGCTTTGCCCAGGGAGAGGACAGGAGTGTGGGCTCGGGGGCCTGGCGGCCTGGGGTCAAACCGCAGCTCTGCTTCTGACACGCCTTGCCTCAGTGTTCTCTTCTGTGAATAAAAGCACTTACCTGGAGGGCTATTGTGGGTATTAAATGAGTAACTCCACCTGCCTTCTACCTGTCTATGTGTGTATGTGTGTGTGTATATACATCCCCTATATATGACATATAGTATAAATATCAAATATGTAACAGTATTAAAAATATAATCTAAATTTAATATTGTGATGGTCAATTTAATGTGTCCACTTGGCCAGGCCACTGTTCCCAGATATTTCATCAAACACTAGTCTGGTTGTAAAGGCATTTTTCAGATGAGATTCACAAATCAGTCGACCCGGCAGAGCGCATGACCCTTCACAATGGGGGTGGGCCTCATCCAGTCAGTTGAAGGCCTTAAGAGACAGAAGACCCACCTTCCCCAAAGAAGAGGGAATCTGCTAAAAAGTGGCCTTCTGACCACGCACAGTGGCTCACTCTGGCCACACACAGTGGCTCACACCTGTAACCCCAGCACTTTGGGAGGCTGAGGCAGGCGGATCACAAGGTCAGGAGTTTGAGACCAGCTTGACTAACATGGTAAAACCGCATCTCTACTAAAAATACAAAAATTAGCCAGGCACGGTGGCGTGCACCTGTAATCCCAGCTACGTGGGAGGCTGAGGCAGGAGAATCGCTTGAACCCAGGAGGTGGAGGTTGCAGTGAGCCAAGATCACACCACTGCACTCTAGCCTGGGTGACAGAACGAGACTCCGTTTCAAAAAAAAAAAAAAAAAGTGGCCTTCTATTTAATCATAGCATGAACTCTTCCCTGGGCCTCCAGGCTGCCCTGAAGCCACCCTTCAATCACATGAGTTGAAAAACACATCCCTTTCTTACACGTATACCCTCCGCCCTTCCATTGATTCTGTTTCTCCGGAGAAGACTAATACAAATGTAGTATAAAAAATGTACATACATCTTAAGACACATACAGAGGCTAAAGCAAGTAAGAGCTATTATATAGTGGGACCTATTGCTATGTTTTTACATCCCTGGAAGATGGAGTTTATAAGACCAGGGAACCAGCAGGCCTGCAGCCAGCCATGTGGAGAAATGGGGCCGGGTGGGCCATGCAGAGGCTCCAAGGACCTGGTGTGAGCGTGGGGCTAGCTGGGGCTCTGCACCCTCCACCTGGTACTGGCCCTCTCTGCTGTGAGTGTCTCCAGGACACCCACACCTCCATCCCACAGGACTGGCTGTCACGGGTGAGGCCGGGCCTGTCATATCCTGAACAGGTGACAACCTCTCCGCATTGGTTCTCTCCACTTGTGCACAGCCTCCTGGGGCAGGGGCTGCTAAGCAAGTGCCCTGGGGCGAGTTATTTCTGTCCCCAGGGGCCTCCTTGCTCTTGAAATGGGCAGATGGCATCCTGCATAGGATGTGGGACCAGATGCCACCTGGCATCCCTTACCTGGGAGCCCAGCATTTTCCCCAAATCAGAGCAGGGCTGCTCTTGTTGAGCTGGGAGGGAAGTGGCGGGCTTGATGCCAATGACAAGGCCACTCGCTGTCCCCCACTGTCTTGGAACTCCCAGGGCAGCCCTGCCCCAGTGCCCAGCACATCCTAGGAGGCAGGAATAAAGAGGACACCTGCTGCCAGCACCCGCACTGACCCACCTCCACCTCAACTGCCCCATCTAGCCCTAAGCCGGCATCTGCTCTACTTTGCAGATGCTGGGGACATGCTCAAGGTCACCTCCCTGGCTGGTGGCCCAAGGCGGCCAAGCTGGCTAATACACGAGGCCTTCCCTTCTTCCTAGAAACAGAAAGCAGCTTTGGCGCCCCCAAGGACAGATGCTTCTGCAAGGAGAAAGCTTAGCATGTGTCTGCCAAATGCCCCGCTGAGCCGGCCCCCGCCCTGCCCACCTCCTCACCTGCAGCGTGTAAAGGTAAGGCAGCCAGACACAGTCACCCCAGCCCAGGTACCACCCGAAGTGGTCATGGCAGATGTCAATGGTCTTCAGGTACCAGGTTTCGTTCCAGAAGAAGTCAATCACGTAGATGGCCTGCAAGACAGAAGCAGCCGTTGACCGCCCCCGGCCCTCTTGGGGCCCAGATGGGCCTCGGGGAAATCACACTCAATGCGGATGCAGGAAGGGGGTGCTTGGGGAGCGGCTCAGCAACTTCCTCGCTGTGCAGCTGGGGCTGTTCCTGCCTGGGACATGGGCAGGGGTAAGGGTGTCCTTGTCCTCAGAGCCACCCCAAGCCCATGGCCCTGGTGTCTCTTCCAGCCCAGGTTCTCAGGGCCTGCAATGGTGCATGCTCAGGGGAAAGGATACATTCATGTCAGCCTCCTGCCTGAGCAATGTCAGCAGCTCCTGACCGGCCTCCTTCACCCTCTCCGGCCCGCCTAGCCAGCTCCCACCAGCTCGCTGGGTGACGCTTCTGAACACACCGGATCCCTACCACACCGCACCCCAGCTCAGCACACACTTTCCGGGTCTTGCTGCTTTTAAGATAAAGATGACGACTTCCATGAGGCCTCCAGCCTCACCTGCCTCCGAGCTCCTGAACGCTGTCTGCACAGGATGCGGGACGTTCCTGAGTGTCCCAGACTTGCCACCCTCTCTCCCTACAGGGGGTGCCTGGAGCCTGCCGTCTTGCCTCCACTCTACCAGGTTAACTCCCACGCACCCCCAGATTCTACCCAGGTGTAATCCCCAAGGGAGACCTTGCCGGACCATGCCTGGCTGCGTAGAACCTGCCTCCCCCCCTCCCGGGGCTGGCAGAGACAGGCACCCAAGGATGGCTTCCTTCACCACATGCCGTCCGGTCGCTTCCTGGTGACACCTGGGGAGGGCGGCTGACTCTCTTTTACGAGCGGTAGATTAAGGTCATGGAAACATGCTCCAGCTCTTGGGTTTCCCCAGAGCCCGCCGGTATCGGCGCTCCACCCTCTCCAGCCATGACAGGCACCTGCAGGACGTTGACCAGGACCATGGCGTTGGTCACGTGGCCGTGGAGCTCCCGCTGCTTTGCTGCAAAGGACAGGTTGATGAGCGTCCAGGCGACGATCCCGGGGCGCCCATTGAAGAACAGCTTGAAGTCAAACCACTTCCCGATCCGTGGGTTAAACTCGACGCCCATCATGTAGTTGTAAAAGAAATTGCCTGTGAATTTGCTTGAAAATATAAATAAAAGACACATTTAGTGGATGAGCATATCTCACAAGATGGGGCCACCTTGCTTAGTGAGAGCTCAGCACTGGCCCAGGGTCCTAAAGGGCAACGTGAGACGGCACAGGCAGAGGCTGGCCGTGAGCTGCCGGGACCCCCACGGCTGGAATGCTTCAGTTGGCTGGTTCCTGGCACCCTCATTCATTCTCCTTTGTGTTCAGCTGCTGCTCAGCAGAGACATCCTTAGCAGAAGCCCCTGGGCACCTGCTCCACGCCCGGGAGGGTGGGAGACTGGCCCTGGGCTGGTACCTGGGTTTCTCTCTACCCTTCTCCAGATGCCCTTGATGCATGGCACAGGTGAGCCAAAGAACTGGCTCAACTGCACTGAGATTACGTTCTGGGGCCCAAGCACGTGGTTTGAAGTAGACTCAGGGCATGTGGGTCCTCATGGGTGAGTGACATTATAAATCACGCCAACGTAGAGAATGACAAATGTACCCTGGGCCTAGCTTCCAGCATGTGCAGGACAAGTTCTTTGACCAGTTACCTGAATCCCCCAATCCCTGGAGGGCCAGAGCATCAGCTGAGATAACCCCTGTGGAGACCCTGGCTCGGTCTAGCTGGCTGCGGACACAGAGCAATTTCTGTGTTAACTAGAAAATCCTATTTTCATGTCCAGTTCCCTCAGGTAGGGTGAGTAGCAAAAAGCAAAACACACAAAGTCCACAGCCATTGACATGACTATAAAGTGGCAAGGATGATCTAAAGGAGCCATTGAAGGCCAGGCTCATTATCTGATAACACACAAGCTACAAAGTGTCATCTTCCAGAAACACTTCCCAAAAGCCTAGGTGTAAACCACACTGTGGTTTTTTGGATCCCCCAAACTGAACTGTAAGTCCCACTGCCTACAAGTGTCCACAAGAGAATCCCACCAAACATTGGTTTATGATGGATGGATGGATGGATGGATGGATGGATGGATGGATGGATGGAT
>NC_045446.1:3130961-3186114 GCF_002776525.5 Piliocolobus tephrosceles | reverse complement strand
GATGGATGGATGGATGGATGGATGGATGGATGGATGGATGGATGGATAAGAGGGTGAGTGGGTGGAAGGATGTATGAATGGGATGGGAAGAGGAGCAGGTGGATGGATAAATGATAGGCAGGGTTGAGCTGGGGTGCAGGGTGGCAGGGATCAGGTGTGTTCAGAAGCGTCACCCAGGGAACCGGAGGGAGCCAGCTAGGAGGGCCTGAGATGGTAAGGGAGGCCGGTCAGGAGCTGCGGACATTGCTCAGGCAGGAGGTTGACCTCGATGGGATGAATGCCTCCCTTCCCCTCAGCACACACCATTACAGGCCCTGATAGAGTGGATGGATGGGTAGGTGGATGGATGACGGGCAGGTGGATGGGTGGGTGGCTAGATGTGTAGGTGCATGGGTAGGTGGATGGACAAATGGATGACGGGTGGGTAGACGGATGGGGTGGAGGGTGGATGGGCAGGTGGATGAGACGGATGATGGATGGTTGGGTGGGTAGGTGGGTGGATGGGGAGATGGGCAGGTGGATGGGTGGGTGGCTAGATGTGTAGGTGGGTGGGTAGGTGGATGGGCAGATGGATGAATGGACGATGGGAGGGTAGATGGATGGATGATGGGTGGGTGGATGATGCATTGGTAGGCAGGTGAATGGGATAGGGTGATGGGTAGATGTGGATGGTGAGTGGGTGAATGGGATGGGGTGATGGGTAGGTGGATGATGGGTGAGTATGTAGGTGAACGGGTGGGGAGATGGGCAGGTGAATGGAGGAGTGGACAGACAGATGACTGGCTGACCGCTGTCCAGCCAAGGCTTCTATGAGAATGGGTACAAGCCAGCAGGGCTCTCCTGGGAAGCTGTTACATTAAAGCCACAGGGACAACAAGACTCTTCACGAAGCTTGTTTTGGGCCTCACTAGCTAATCCAAAGAAAGAGGCAATGGGCTGCCAGTGCCCCAAGCCAGAGGTTCTTCCTGGCTTCCCTACCCCCACGCCAGCCCTAAAGACAATGACTTGGCCACCACATCTGACCTGGCCATCTTCAGCTGCATTCTTGCCAAGGCCGGAGAAGCCAGCAAACATTCAGAAAGGATGTTCCCCAGGGTTAAGCAAGTTCCATCCCCTCCTCCTCTTCCATGGATTCTCAGTGCTCAGGGCTTTACAACTACCTGCCCCAGGCAGCAAGAAAGGCCAGGGGTGGAAGTTTCTACTTTCCACATCAGGCTGGACCCGCTGCTAAGAACGTACCAGTCTTTGGCGCTGGTGGGGAAGAAGTAGCCCTTGACCATGGCGAAGGTGGAGACAGCATAGCCAAGGATGTTGGCACACCACAGCAATGGGATCCAGTTGTCGAAGATGATGGTGGGCGAGAACCAGGACAGGAGATGAGCGTTTGCAAACCAGAGCAGATGCGTGAGGAGCCAGGCTTGCAGGCCGTTGATCTGATACTTGTTCACAACCCCTGCAGACAAAGGATTCAGAAATCAAGGTGCTTTCCCAGCCTGTAGTGAGGAGCTTGGCTGGGCTGAAGCATGCCTGGTGGGGGCTCTGGTCACTTTCTGGGCCTCCACTGCTGCAGACCCTCGTCCAGGGCCCCAGGGACCATCTCTGAGGCCCCTACACCCTTGGCCAAGGAACTGTCTGCTCCTCCTACTTCCTGGGAAGAGGGAGAGGAGGCTGAGTTCATCCTTTGGTTCTGCATCGTGCTAACTGGCCATAGGCTGAGTGACAGGTGCGCAGTCTGACAGGGAGGTCAGGGCTGAGGGGCAGAAGCAAGTGAGGATGCCCCTGTGGTGTCCCTGGTCCCATTTGTAATTGTTGGGGAATGCCTCAGCCCACCCCCACCCCAAAAACAGGGAGTCTCTCAGGGCAGAGTCGGGGTGAGGCTCCAGTCTGCACCCACGTGCAAGGCATGAAGCCAGGCTCCTCATGGGTTCTCAATGTGGCGAGGAATGAACAGACAAGGTCTCCCATGGACAGCCCAGAGGAAGGCACGGTGGTCTCTGCAGGAAGCTCCATGGGCCCAGTGCATCCCCTGCTATGGGGCTGCGAAGAAGCTGGACCCATCCTTTCCCTCCTTACCCAGGAAAGTGATTTCTAGCCTGGGTGTGGGATGGCCCCAGCTGCCCTCAATGGTTTTGAGGACTGGTGCTGTGAAAAATCCAAGCAAAATGGATTTCTATCCTGTGACAAGTCTTAGGGATGAAGCAGTGTGGGGAAGGACAGGTCCCTGAGAGGAAGGGCCAGGAACGGGAGCCTGGGGAGGGTGAAGGGGAGGCGGCTACCTGCAGGGGTCACAGCCCCCTCCTGGATGCCTCCTACGTAGCCAGGTAGAAACTTATGGCAGAAGTCAGGGAGAGACGTGTACAGAAGCACCTGAAACACACAAGCAGCCTGATCACCCCCGCCTGGAGGGCACCTGCAAAGGGGGACGCATAGCAGGAACATGAGAATCACAATCATAGTCTTTTTCTTCCCAAAGCATTTATGGCTCCTGGAAGCTCACACTGCTGGGCTGTGGGTTTTGAAGGGGGTTCTGAGACAATAAACTCATCAACCAGGGAAGGTGCCAACGTGTTCACCCCCAGGGCTCCATTCGCCCCTCAGGAGAGGGCACAGATCCCTCCCAGTCACCTTTAAAAATGGACATTCCCATAAAATTCACCTTTTTTTGACATATAAATCTATTTTTTGAGATGACGTCTTGCTCTACCACCCAGGCTGGAGTGCAGTGGTGCAGTCATAGCTCACTGCAGCGCTGACCTCCTAAGCTCAAGTGATCCTTCCACCTCAGCCTCCCAAGTAGCCAGGATTATAGGTGTGCACCACCACACCTGGCTAAAATTCACCCTTTTAAAGTGCACAATTCAGCGGCAGTTAGCACATTTACATCACTGGTTGTACACCCATCACTGCTAATTCCAGAACTTTTCATCACCATAAAAGAAAATGTTGTTCCCATCCACAGTCATTCTGAGTTCCCCGTCCCTGCTGCCCCTGGCTGCCACTGAGCTTTCTGCCTCTGTGGATTTGCCTGTGCTGGGCATTGCATATACGTGGAACCACACGGTATGCGGCCTCTGACTGGCTTCTCTCGCTCAGCAGCGTCTTCAACGGTCATCCGCCTAGTGGCATCAGAGCTTCATTCCCTTCCACTGCCAAATAGTGTCCCACAGGGGGCGCCGTGTTCTCTGTCCTGTGTGTCCGTTCATCTACGGATGGACAGGTGGGTTCCTGCTCTGTGTCTATTTGTGATTCACACTGCCCCTGTTCACTCCAAGGGACCAAGAGATCTGAACTGAGAAGTATTCTGGAGCCCAAAAGCTTGGACCCTGCGGAGAAACAGCTAATCAGAATCTGAGCCTTCCTCCCTCCCAGGAAGGAAAACCCAGGCCTGTCTCTTTCTAGCACCGTTTCCCTGGAAACCTTTTCCTGGGTTCAGGCAATCAGCACCACCCCTGTGTGTGCCAGGTTTACAACAACCCCTTCCTGGAACTCCCTCTGGACCGGGAAGCCAGTGGGGACACCACAGAGCTGAGAACATCCTGGATCTCGACTGCCTGTGGGGAAACACAGCCCTGCCTCGTGAGTGGCATCTCATGACTGAGAGCGTCCCTTTGGGGACTGAGATGCTCCTTTCCAGACCTGGTGCAAGGCATGACTCCTGCCGACTATGGGGCTTCCTCGGGCCAGCCCTGCCCTCCCACCGGGTTTTGCTCCTATCCTCAGCTTGTCCCTGCAGAGCTGGGCGTGCCCAGCAACTGCATGCAGGCATGCCGTGAAGGTGTATCGAACACTGATGTGACAGGTGCCTTCTGCCTGACATCTGAGGATGAATCTGAACACACCAGGGAATGCCCTGCTGGGTCCCGGGAACCCAGATGTCAACCTGAGTGGGCACACTCCCCACCTGCTGTGCCCCGACCCCAGGGCAGGGGCTGCTGACCTGGAAGGTGACCCACAAGGTATAGAGCTGGGCGGCTTTCCTCGTTATAGGTGGAGTCTTGGCCCAGATGTCTGACAGCCGAGCACGCCCGGTGGCGATGTCCACCACGGGGCCGGTCAGGGCGCAGCTGTACTGGTCACATGCCATGATGAAGTAGTAGACGATGAAGGGCGCACACAGCAGTAGGAAGATGATGCTCCCCAGTGAAAACCAGTCCACCTCCCTGCGAGGACGGATGCAGGCAGTCACACGGGGGCCCATCCGCCCTGGGCCCCACCAGGGCCCTAAGAGGCTCTTGTGTGGAGGACCTGTTACTCAAACCCACCAGCACCCCATGAGAGAAGGCATCAGCTCCTAGCATGGGCCCTCCTTGTGGGCAAGGAAGCCACTCAACATGCCTGCTTTACTGTGGTTGATTAACTGGTGGCACAACCTGTGGCCCCCACAGAAGGCCCAGAGCTCAGAATATGAGTGCAGGTAGGTTTTTCCACAACCACCAAGGCCAGTGGTTTCCCCAGTTTCAGGCCAGAGAGGACACTCGCCCCACACGAAGTCCCCATGGCTCCATGACGAAATGGGAGCTGTGACAACAGGTCATACTCCAGGGTGGTGGGAAGGCCCCAGCTGCTCTTTAAGCCCATATCTTTTTTTCTACGTTGTTGGCTGACCATGATTTCTAGTTTCTTTTTCTAATTCCTTACTGTATAAAGTGGGAAACTGCTTACCTTTCATTAGTCTTGACAAAAAAAAAAAAAATTTTTTTTCTTTTAAATAGGTCTTTCATTCCTTTGGGTCCATACAATTCCAAAGGCTGGAAAGTTCTGAGACCACACTTTACATTCTAGCTGGGAGAACAGGCAAGATCCTTACCAGGCACGGCCCCACTGCCCTTGAGATGCAGTTCTGTCATTGGTGACGCTGTCTAGACTCTTGGCTTTGGAAACGTTGGGTTGCGATTTTGCAGCCATTGGGCCCTGCAAGAAGGAGAACCTTGCTAACATTGTCCCTCAAATAACAGACACCACCTTTCCCTGTTGCATCCACCACTGCTCCTGGGCCTGGCAGGGCTGGCCTCCTGTGCACACCTTCCCGGTACCTTGTCCCTGACAGCAGATTCCATGCAGGGAAAAGATCATCTTGTCTTAGACTCTCTCGTCTGGACACTGCAGTCACCTCCCACCTGACCTTCCTATGGCTGCTCTTGCTAGTCTCAGTTCATTCTCCAAACATGGCACAATGCCCCTCCCTCTTACAGCACAAATTGGCTCCCGCCTCCCTCCTACATACCACTCTCCCCTATTCCTCTTGGCTCCAGGACCACAGGAGTCTTCACTCATCCTTAAACACAGTTTAAGTCGCCCGTGGCACTGACTTCCTCTGCTTAGAGCACATTTGCAGGTGTCCTTGTTCAGGGCTCATATAAAATGTCCCCTCCTTGGGAGATCTTCTCTCCCAGCCAATCTGAAGCAGCTGCTCCCCAGGTTCCCTGCCAAGGCCCTCCACTGGGTACTTAATTTTCTTAGTAACTCTCCCCATCGCCTAGAAGTATTCATTTGTGTGTGTGTATCGTCTGTCTCCCCTCACTAGAGTGTAAGTTTCCCAAGGGCAGGAATTGTGTGTCCTCCTCATTGTTCTACTACCAGGGCCTAGAACAGCTGCCCATATGGGGCCCTCAATAATCACCCTACAAAAAAGGGCAGAGAGAACACAGAATGTCTCTAGGTACCCACAGCTGCTCTACATGGTTATAATTTGGAGGAAGCAGTGACATCCCCACTTCCAGAACAAGTTCATAACTGTGAAACTTTAAAATATCAGAGATTTTTTTAAAAGATGCTCTTGAAAGCTTTTAGAGAAAAACTAGGAGTAAAAATCACGGTAGCCTTAGATTTCTCGACAGCAAGCTGGATTCTAGAAGACAATGATAAAAAACTTCAAAATTCTGAGGAAAACTTTTTTGCAACCTAGAATTCTATTCCTATGAGAACTATTACTCAAAGACAATAACAAAGGATCCAAGAAACTGGAGACCAAGAGAGTTGCTGAAGCGATGTCCACAAAAGGGCATGGGCAAGTCCCAAGAGGACAGCTATGCAGCAGGACTAGCCAGAAACCGGACCACATTAGTACAAGATGAATGTTTAGGAAAGAGAGGAAATGAAAATGATGAATTTTGTTGCATTCGAATGTGTAGGAAAATTATTGATATATGTGACAGCTCAGTTACAGCATCCAGAAAAAAAAAAAATGAATGACAGATGCATAGAAACCTTACCAAATAAAAAAAAAAAAAAAGCAATGCAACAGTTAACTCCAGGAAAAATAAAAAGTCATACAAGAGAGGAAAAAAAGAAACCAAACCATTATTATAGGACCTTACTTGGCTCAACAATGAATAATGGTAACTTTGTCATAACAATGTATTCTCTATTGATTATTGTACGTGCAGAAGGAAATTTGCAAAGTTAGGGGTGCTAAAAGTAAATTACTTAGAAATAAGTAGGTACATACAACAACACAAAAGTAGCTAAAAGAATGAAAAGTGTTTGCTGCTGGCAAGCAAGACTGTCGATGTGGGATGTGGTAGAGACTATTTCTTTGGAAGCCTTTTAACACTGATTATTTTAAAAATGTGAGCATGAACTACTTTAATAAAAATTTACACTCATTTAAAAAACTTCGGCTGGGCGTGGTGGCTCAAGCCTGTAATCCCAGCACTTTGGGAGGCCGAGACGGGCGGATCATGAGGTCAGGAGATCGAGACCATCCTGGCTAACAGGGTGAAACCCCGTCTCTACTAAAAAATACACAAAAACTAGCCGGGCGAGGTGGCGGGCGCCTGTAGTCCCAGCTACTCAGGAGGCTGAGGCAGGAGAATGGCGTAAACCCGGGAGGCGGAGCTTGCAGTGAGCTGAGATCCGGCCACTGCACTCCAGCCTGGGCGACAGAGCGAGACTCCGTCTCAAAAAAAAAAAAAAAAAAAAGGCTTGAATTTTCAATGATGAAAGACGTTTTCCTTATGCAGTGTGAGAACTGCAGTAGCAGCACTTAATTCAATTTACACAAGTTAAGTTTCTGAAGTTCCTATGATGTACAAAGCAGGACGAAGAGTTCTCAATGGGAAGAGATCGTGTCTCTCTACGGCCCCAAATACTGAATACAGAGCCTGGTGAGTGCCAGTCACTCTCCTTATATCTGTAAAATCAAAGTGGATGAAAGAAAACTGCTTCTGAGAAAAACTGACGTGCTAGTGAGTCTGATCTCAAGATCAGAGCCACCCGGACAAGCCAGCTTGTTTTAGACAGTTCCTCTCCCACAGGCTCTCATCAAGGTAAGATACAAGTTTAGTTTCTTCCCAACCAAAACTTACCAGCTCAGTGCCCCCACTCCCTCCGATCCTTAGTTTCCACACTGACTAGTGTTAATCCAGACCACCCACACGCACACTTGCCTTACAGGAAGGCTAAGTAGAATGGGGTGGCATTCTTCCTGCCCCAAGTCATGGATAAGCTATGAGGGAACAATGCCTGGTACCAACATTATCAATTATGTAAAATACCAGAAAATTGCAAAGGGTCAGAGGATGTGTAACCTCAGAACCAAAGTGTGAAAAATGCTGGGAGAATGTTGTCAAAAGGAATTAAAACAAGACCTAAGAAGTACTTTTGGCTTACTACAGAGTTCAGTCATCCAGGAGTCAGCTCTTTAGTCATAAGCATTGGGTTTTGCAACAAATATCTAAGTAACATCCTTCCCAATAGATGGCTGGGAACAGACAAAGGGGAGGTGCCCTGGTATGTTGTACTTTACTCATAAGAGGCACAGACAGTCATTGGCACTCGAGAGCTGGTGGACCAGTCTGTCTGTACTTTCAACGCTGTGAAGCCATAGCCTGCGCCCAGGATCCAGGGCACTGAGACACACTTACCTCCAGCCTCTTGCCAAATAGTTTCACAGCAGAAGGGAAGTTTTCCTTCTTGAACTGGCCCCTTAAAAGTTTCTAGACACCTGTGCTCCAAATGCCTGCTTGATCCTTCTTAACCGGCTAAAGTCCTGCAGGGAACACAAAGATGAATAAGACCCCAGGGAGCTGACATTTCAGGAGAGGGCAGACGCTCAAGGTCCACAGTTGGAGTCAGGCAAGAGGCACAAGGTGAGCGCTCAGGGCTTCAACAGCCGCATGTCAGGTAGGGCGGCGGACAAGCCAGTCCCATCATAGAGCTGCTGTGCCTGGCTCAGCACTGACAAAGAGGGAGGCGAACAACAGGTGGGGCAGGAGAAAGCGCCGCTGCGGAGCGCAGCACGGGGCCAGGAGCCGACCCCGGAGCCAGGCAGCCTTCGCCCGGGGAAGCTCCAGACGGCGCAGGGACAGAGCATCCCTCAGGGGCCGGCTCGTGGGGGAGGGGGGACTATCCACGACTCCGCCCCGCCTCCCCGGAGCCCCAGTTAGTTGCCCCTAGCCTGTGAGCCGGACCCTGTCACCACTAGCGCGCGCAGGTCCCCGTCCCCACCTGCGCGCGCGCCCCCTGCCCCTGACCCCACCCTCGCCCTGTGAGTGGGCACCTGCTCACCTGGGCACGCGCCCCCCACTGCGCACACCTCAGCCCCTCACCTGCGCACACCTCGGTCCCTCACCTGCGCACACCTCGGTCCCTCACCTGCGACCACCTTCCCCTGGCCTCACCTGCGCACGCGCCCCTTAGCTGCTCGCGCTGCTCCTCGCCGCCTACCCTCTAGCCAGGGGCCGGAGTCACCGGCAGGGCACGGGTGCCTGCCCCCGGATGACGTCAGCGCTTACCCGCCAATCGGAGGCGAACCCCGGACGCCGGTCGGTCCCGCGCCCCGCGATTGGCCGAGACGCCTGAGCTGACTCCGGGCCCACCGCGCCCGCCACTCGGCAGCGGCCAGATTCGAGATTGACGGCCCAGGCCCCGCCCCGCCGCCCCGCCGCCCCTCCCCGGCCCCCGCGAGTGAGCGCAGCTTCGCGCGCTTGGTCTGGATCCTCTAGGACCAGCTGGGTGTGGGGCGGGGCGGGGAGGCCACGTGGGCCGCGCGGAGAACATGCCAGGCTCATCACCTGGATGATCGTGCCTCAATTTCCTCCTCGGCAAATGGGGCTTCAGCGGCTCGCGACGCACATTGATGGAGCCTATGTCCAGGCGCCGGTGCACCGCAAGGAGCGAAATAGACACAGTCCCTGCTCCTAGGGCTTACGTCCCGGGGCGAAGAGGATCCTCCGTAAACAATCAGGTAAACACATGGATGTCAGGGAAGGCTCGCCGCTGGGAGACCGCCAAAGTGACCCGAGATGGAGGCTGGGTGGCCTGCTTATTAGGGGGCACACCTGTGCTAGGACGGGAGGGGAGGGAGCAGCAGAACTGGGCAAAGGAAGAAGCTGAGCCACAGTGCGAGCCGGACGTACGGGCCACGTTGCGAGGGCATGACCTGGGGCGAGGCAGACCTGGAGGTGGGGGCAGCTGAAGGTGTCTGCTGACCCCACACCCAACAGCTCGGGTAACAGACCTTACTTACCAGCAGAGCGATCTGGTTACCACGTCTCTGTGGCCCTCAGACATCATGTTTTATTTTTTCCCTGCACCTTTTTGTTTTGAAAAATGTTCAGCATACAAACAAGTTGAACGTAAAGTGAACACGCAGATTCCTGGATTCACCAGGGGTGAGCAGGTGGCCACGTTTCATTTCTCTCCCTCTCTCTTTATATATGTGTATTTTTCTTTTTTCTCCCCACTCAGTCCCCACCATTAGCTGCAGATACCGTGATACCCCCCTCCCAAATACTTCGGAGTCCAACTCCGTAAGAATGAGAACCTTTTCCTATATTACCAAAATACAGTGACCACATCAGTTCAATGCTGTTATCTATTCTCCATCTCCAGTTTCCCCGGGTTGTGCCAATAATGCCTTTACAGCCCTTTTGTTATTGTTTTGTTTTGCTTTTTTGCGACGGGGTCTCTGACACACAGGCTGGAGTGTAGTGACACGATTGATCGATCGCAGCTCACTGCAGCCTTGAACTGCTGGGCTCAAGCGATTATCTTCCCTCACCCTCCTGAGGAGCTAGGACTACAGGAGCACACCACCACACGCTATTTTTTTTTTTTTTTTTTTTTTTTGTAGAGACGTGGGTCTCACTATGTTACCCAAGCTGGTCTCGAACTAACTCCTGGGCTCAAGCGATCCGCCCATCTTGGCCTCCCACAATGCTGGGACAACAGGTGTGAAGCCCTGCCCTACAGCCCTTTTTTAAACCCCAGGATCTAATCAGGGAGCCACACTGTGCATTCAGGCTATGCACTTTTTTTGGCAGGATAATATACTAGAGCATGTTTTATCTTGTCAGAACGCTATCAACCTGAAATAACCAAACGGGTCAGAATTTAGCTTAAAGAGAGTTTATTTAAGTGTATAAAGTTTGAGGACAGGCTGCCTGGGAAGCACAGATTTTAAAGAATGGAAATCAGTGTTTCAAAGTGTAGATG
The DNA here is from genome assembly GCF_002776525.5 of Piliocolobus tephrosceles. NCBI lineage: Eukaryota > Metazoa > Chordata > Mammalia > Primates > Cercopithecidae > Piliocolobus > Piliocolobus tephrosceles. The sequence continues at coordinate 3,175,677 of NC_045446.1, read as the reverse complement.
TTTGGGATCATTTATGTAGACAAATTTTAGGGAAGTTTAACAGAATTTTAACTTTTTATGCATAAAGTTATAATCTGACAAATTGAGGTGGTCTTTTTTGGAGAGAAGGTATATTTAACATTTTACACTGAAGATGTAGGAGTCTGGTCTGAGTTAAGTATGGGATAATAAGAGACAATATAATAAAGATCAGTAATTAAAAGGGGAGGAGGCCTGGTCTGTGGTCTCTCCTAGTCATTTATAAAACATAAATGATAAAGAAAAATGTTAGTCTCTAATCTAAAAGACAAAATTACAAACGTGGTACGTGACTCAGTTTCTAGGACTTCCCTCTTGACATAATAAATTTATTTTTATTTATTTAAAGACAAGATCTTGCTCTGTTGCCCAGGTTGACAATAAATTTCGAGCGTCCTAAACTTTTCTTTTTTAAGACAACACATCACTGTGCTCCATGATTGATAGTGGGGTTCAGTGGTTTCTGCCAGAAGTCTCCATTTTTCCTTTTGTTATTTATGAGTAATTGGAGCAGTGATACTTTGAGACTGTAAATATGCTGTTCCCAAATTACCTTTCACCCTAGCATTTAATGAGGACTCTTGCCTGAATCCCTTATTTCTTGGGACAAAGTGTTAATTTTCTAATTTTATCATTCCCTCAACATTGATTAATAAATTATTTATTAGCAAGCATTCTTCTGTAGAGATTTCCTCTTATTTATTTTTTTATCAGTATGCCCTAATGGATTTAACTGACTGAGTTATGATCCTTACTGTATTGTCCTGTCTTTGGCTAATGGGAGCCCCTTCAAATTGGCCTATTTTTTCAAATGACATGTCCCAACCATCCTTTGAGTACTTACTATTTTCTGGGACAACCAGATATTCAAGGATCCTCCCCTTCTCTGCCCAGGCCTGGGTCAGCCATTGTTGGCAGGAGATCATTTGAGCAGATTGTGTGGATTTCAGAGGCATGAAAACTACTATGAGGATTAAATAAGTTAGCATGTATAACATTCTTGTGCTTTTGTGGAGTTTCCAAATTGTCATGAACAAGCATTACTTTATAGGCAGTGAAAAAGTGATTAAAAATGTGAAAACGGGTATATGTACATAAGCTAAAAATAAAATCCTAAGCCCCCCCATTGACCAAAGGGACTTTCTCTTGACCAAGGGGACACCAGAAAAACCTTAACATTAAGTTCCCGGACATGACGGGATGGGAGGTCAGACATGCCTGGTAATAGCCCCCTGTTTTAGAGTTTGGACAGCACAACTAGCCACCATTCATGTTAAAACAGAGATCGTAAGACTGATAGAGCGGACTCTGTGGCAATATGATACCAAATTATAAACAGGACCTGAAGCCATGCTAGGCAAGGGTAAGTCAGGCACCCCACACTTAGAGGATAAACTATGTTCTAACGGCCACAAGGCTTTCTGTGTCTCTATTAGCCAAACACTGGCCTTGGGATAGGCAATATTAAAACAATTGCAGCTCCACGTGCTGACTAACTGACCCTGTTTCATCAGCCATAACAGCTGTGATTGGACAAGAGACTGATTTCAGTGACTGTCTCCTGATAAGAGACCATCGACCAGCTGATCCCACCGACCAGCTGACCCGTTTATAGAGACGATGCACCTGCATGCTTTTGTGTCCTGAAAAGACCTTTTGCCATAAAGGCCCTAATTGTAAGAAGGTAAATGTTAAGTCTCCACCCCAAAGTGAACATGGGTCATTTATTACATGCTTTGCTCAAAAACAGGGCATGTGTCAGGACCATCTTCATGAATATTCATAGCTCCTCCTCTAACCTGTTAAATATGTATGCTTAGTCAACCCCTTCAGCCTAGAGCTCCTGCCCCAACCCCTCCTCCTTGGAAGTGCCCGTCTCTGGCCTTGGCTGAAGACAGATTCCCGGCCTGAGACAGATGGCTGCCACCTTGCAGGCTACAACGCTTTACAACAAATAAAGCTTCCTCTTTTTCTGTAAATTGTGTGTTTTTAAACTAACATGAATGACAGAAGGAAGGATGGCCTCTTCGAGCAAGGATGGTGAGGCAGTTATTTATATGGGGGAAAAATGGATTCTACCCTGGGTGGACTAAAGAGGAAATGTGAAAAAATAAAAAGTGAGAAACTGCTGATAGTGAATCAGTGCAAGCGCCCTGGAGAAGAGACTTGGCAATATGTAGGAAAGTCCAACAGCACGAACCCTACTACTCCGCAAAGCTGCTGCAGGAACTGGCGGAAAGAGGCCACTAAGGAAACCTCGCTGGAAAGGAAATGGCAGCAGTGCGTGTGTGCGTGCGTCTGTTGGCAAAACGCTGCTAACAACTTCAATGCCCATCCGCTACTGAAAAAACCTGCTTTATTCCTACAATGGAATACCAAACTGCAGAAAAATAATTAAAAGCACGTATCTCATGTTACAGGGGAAAAAATCAAGTTGCAGAAGCACATTAAAGTGCAGTTCCTGTAGTTTCAGAAAAGGCCGGGCGCGGTGGCTCAAGCCTGTAATCCCAGCACTCCCAGCACTTTGGGAGGCCGAGACGGGCGGATCACCAGGTCAGGAGATCGAGACCATCCTGGCTAACACGGTGAAACCCCGTCTCTACTAAAAATACAAAAAAAACTAGCTGGGCGAGGTGGCGGGCGCCTGTAGTCCCAGCTACTCGGGAGGCTGAGGCAGGAAAATGGCGTAAACCCGGGAGGCGGAGCTTGCAGTGAGGTGAGATCCGGCCACTGCACTCCAGCCCGGGCGGCAGAGCGAGACTCCGCCTCAAAAAAAAAAAAAAAAAAAAAAAAGGCAAGCAGCGCGCTACCTGCGCTACTTACACACGTGGTACAGGAGTGAAAGCGGCAGGAGAGGGTTCCCAGGAATTCAGTGCCATCCGCCCAGGGAGGCGGGAATCCCAGCACAGAGAAACGATTGCTGTGGTCTACTGTCCCGCGGGCACGATGGAGCGCTCCTACCGTACTCTCTAGTGTTGGTGTATTTGGAACGTATTGAAATAAAACATGGCTAAGCTGGTTGTGGGGTGGCGGTCTGGGATAAAATGGAGGGGAGCTGCAGCTGGGCGGTGAGCCCCCTGCACCTGTGCGACTGGACAGGTTTGCCCGCGGGGGCGGGGGCGGGGCCGGGGCGGGGGCGGGGCCCTTCACGGGGCAACGAACTCGGCGGCCACCTCGCTGCGCAGGCGCGGTCGTGAGCGCCGCAGACGGGGCGGAGCGATCCGTAGGCAGGGCCTGATGCCGCAGTTCTCCTTGGCCGGAGCCTCAACGGATGGGCGGGGAGGGGGCGGGGCCGGGGAACCCGGAAGGTCCGGCGCCCGAGCCGCGTTATCTCTCTGGGCCCCGGGTGTTGCTGTCTCCCGCTGGTCTCCTGCCCAGGAGACTGCAGCCAGGATGGGCCGGAAGGTGACCGTGGCCACCTGCGCACTCAACCAGTGGGCCCTGGACTTCGAGGGCAATTTGCAAAGGATTTTAAAGAGTGAGTCTGGGGCGGCGGGGGCACTGTGGCAGCCTTGCCCTGGGCAACTCGCGGCCCTGGGCATGGGATCAGATGAGATAATGGGTAATAACCCCGCCAGTGGTACGTACTCAGGTCCTCCTCGGGAAGTGAGTGTTTATAGTTCGTGAGGACAAGCGATATACAAGGCACGGTTAAGAAAAGTCTGGCGGTTTAGGCGGGAGGCCTGGGGATGGACCCGTGTTCTGATATCTCTGGGGTCCGGTGGCTGGGTCTGAGCTGCCCATCCTCGGAGATATCTAAACTGGACGGAATGGCTGCCCCTTGGCGGGCATGGTGTGCAGAAACCAGAGATTGACGGTCTGGGTCCCCGTGGGCCTTCCTAGTGGGTGGGCATTGGGAGAAGGTGTCCCAGAAAGGGAAGCAGAAAAAGACGCCTGTCATCCCAGCACTTTGGGCGGGGAGGGGGCGGGGAATCACCTGAGGTCAGGAGTTCAAGACCAGCCTGGCCAACACGGTGAAACCCCGCCTCTACTAAAATACAAAAATCAGCCGGGCCTGGTGGCCTGGAAGATAGGGTGTGGTTGTTGAAAGGTCATCATCTAATTTTCGTTCATATGGACGCACCGTGGAGGATGAAAAGTTAAACTATTACGCCTGCACCTAAATGGACAAGCCTGCAGGTGTAGTCAGGTTGCAGGTTGTCTTGCACTGGTCTGCTGACTGCGAGAGCCTTTGCCAGGAGCAATAGAAACAGAATGTTTCAAGAGCTGGCATCTTATCAGCATGTACCCTGGATTATTATTATTATTATTTTGGACATGGACTCTCACTCTGTTGCCCAGGCTGAAGTGCAGTGGTGCCATCTTGGCTCACTGCAGTCTCTGCCTCCTGGACCCAAGCAATTCTCCTGCCTTAGCCTCCTGAGTAGCTGGGATTGCAGGCGTCTGCCACCATGCATGGCCAATTTCTGTATTTTTAGTAGAGACGAGGTTTCACCATGTTGGCCAGGCCGGTCTTGAACTCCTGTCATCAAGTGATCCACCTGCCTTGGCCTCCCAAAGTGCTGGGATTCCAGGCATGAGCCACCGCAGCCAGTGTTTTTTTTTTTTTTTGTTTGTTTGTTTGTTTGTTTGTTTGTTTTTTAATAGCAACCTGCTTTCACCTCATTTGCTCAGAGCAAATCCAGTTGGACTGAAGAAGGCTGGGTGACTAGAGCTAAGTCTACACTCTGCCAGCCTCTCCTCCCTAGATGCTTGTTGGAAGCTGCTGCCCAAGACCAGTAAGCCGATGGTGCCTGACAGTGGCACCACTGCTGGATCGTAATCCTTCAAGTCCTTTTTCCTCTAGGTGGTGTTGGGCATTTCCTTGTTGATAAACTACCAGGGTGTGACTTCTTCCTCTTCCTCCGCCTCCTCCGTGGTGCTAAGGGTCAGGCCTGCAAACCCTCCCAGTTTCTCATTTTCTGCAGGCATATGCAAGTATAGGCAGGTGCAGGTGTATACAGGTGTATGCTGCCCTCTGCTGCCAGGCTGTCGACAGGAAGCCTGACTGCATCCGGTCTGGGAAGGCACAGAGCATTTTTGTTTGTTGTTTGTATTTTGTTTTTATCCTACCTACTGCAGCAGGTTATTTCATCTGTCTCTAAATGTATAGGTGCTGAAATTGCCCCATTTTCTTTTTCTGTCTGTACTTATAGGTATTGAAATTGCCAAAAACAGAGGAGCAAGATACAGGCTTGGACCAGAGCTGGAAATATGGTGAGAACAGACACAGACACCCTGGGGTGGTCAGCTAGCCATGCCTGCATCAGCTCTCCCCAGCTGAGAAGGCGAGGAAGGAGCAGGGACAGTCCTGAGAGCTGTGGACATGCCACACCTGCTGTTGGACCTGGTTAATGCCGTTGAACACCTGAGCAAGAGCAGGCCCAGGGAGGCTGAATAAGTCTAGATTCCCATGTTGAGTAATTAAAGGAACTGACTTTTATGGGATTAAGGCCAATTTCAAAGTTGGGCTGCTTCTGTGTTACCACTGCCCTTTTGCTGTGGTCTGAATGTTTGCGTCCCCCCAAAATTCATATGTTAAAACCTAGCCCCCAGGTGATGGTATTAAGAGATGAAGCCTTTGGCAGGGGATTGGGTCATGAGGGTGGAACCTTCATGAATGGGATTATTGCCCTTACAAGAGAGGCCCAAAGGAGCTCGTTGGCCCCTTCTACCACGTGAGGACACAGAGAAGGAGAGAACCAGCCCTCACCAGGTACCAAATCTGCCAGCACCTTGATCACAGCCTCCAGAGCTGTGAGCAACACATTTCTGTTGCTTATAAATCACCCAGTCCAAGGTGTTTTGTTGTAACAGCCTGAGGACCAAGATATCTTCAGTTTTCATTTCGTGATCTCAGAACAAGCATAAATCATCATTTCTTATATGCCTTTTTGTAAAAATCAGGAAAACGGATTGCTTATTTCCCTTCTTGTCCCTTTTTTTTAAAAAAAACAAACAAAAATGAGTAGCCACATTGTAGGTCTCTTGTAAGCGATAGTCCGTTCTCATTTTGGATGTCCGCTGCCAACTGTGCTCAGCTAGTTTCCCGTTGGTCTTTAGGCCCCTGACCCATTGTGGAATCTGGAAGTCCCTCTTCCGTCTTTGTCTCCTGCCTTAGTGTGTGTTCTTGCTTCTGGACTTAGAGTAAGCAGGAACTGTCTTCTCTTAGGAGGTTTTGTGTGAGTCAGAGGCGTCTTTCTCTAAGTGCTTCCAAGTTCCTTTCCTTTATTAGGTCGATTTCTGTCCTTAGAATCCCACCTTCAAATAGGGCTGTTTCTCCCATAATATCCAAGAATGTTTACTTTGTTCTTTAATTTGTCTTCATTTGATTGATTCTTTAAGAAATTCTTCACGTAAGTGCCAAGGGATCTAGGATTCTGGGTTGTCTGAGGTCACAAAGCTTCAATCCTCTCCTGGCCCCGTGGCCGGATCCTCTCCTGGGCCGGACTCAAGGCCTGATCATCTCGTGAGCCTGACCTCTCCTGGGCTGGTCCAGGAGCCTGATCCTCATGTCCTGTCTGCTGCTTGTCCTGAAAGAGCTGCAGTAGTGACAGCCCAGTCCCCCTGGCCTGATGTGGCCCAGATGCTTAGAGTTTAAGTCTTTTCTTTCTTCGTCCTAGTCTCTCTCTTCTATAAAACTTACATCCACCTCTCTCCTCCAAATATGGACCTGTTCCATTTTGAAAATGGGAGGATGTCTAACTAAAGGCCCTTGGGATGGAATATTTGCATCCAGCAGGGACAGGGACCCAGCTGAGCAGGGCTCTACATAGCTCACAACCTGCTGAGCAGGCTCCTATGAAATATCCCAACAGTTTACAAAGAGGAAACTGAGGCAGGAGCGGAGGGACGTCACTTCACTGAGCACACCGCCTCTTGTTCTTACTGGTTAGGGGTCCAGCACCTGATACACAGGGAGGGCCTAGTGGCCCTAGAGCAGGCTGACTCGTGGACCAGAGACCCTCTCACCTAGAAAGGTCAGCTGTTTCCTTTGAGTCGGTGCTGGAGGCTTTGGAAAGGAATGGCTGCCACCCAAATAGTCCCGGGCACGGATTGACCAGCCCTGCTCCTCCAGCTGCTGACCCGTCGAAGGGGTGAGAGGCCTCTGGTCTCTGGACGCCATGCAGAGGGACGTGTGGTGTTATAATGTTACTTGGTTTCACATGTGGGCCAGGACGCCAACAGGGCATGAAAACCCGCGAACAGGGATCCGTTGGAGGAGAATGGACATCTCAGGACTCCGTTCCCTACTGGGGCATCTCCTGGATACCTTTTCTATCTGAGAACTGGGCTTTTCCTCTTAGCAGAGCCAGGGAAGAGAGCAGTGCTTTCCCAGATACTGAAAATCACAGTTGCCGGTTTTGGGGTTTATGCGAGCGTGTGTGAGGTTTGCTGGGCGTTTGAAGTGTGCCTTCCAGGCTGGTGCATAGTAGAAAGGAGAACTTCTTGCAGGGTTATAAGTGTTCTACAAATGCTCTATATTGTATTATGGGAACCCCAATAGTAAGCAACCCAGCCTTCACATTTAATGACACCACGGATTATTGAATTAATTCCTGCAGCTGCCGAAACAGATAGAAACAAACTAGAGGCTTAAAGCAACAGAAATGTATTCTCTCACAGTTCAGGAAGCCAGAAGTCCAAAATCAGGATGGCAGCAGGGCCTGGCTCCCTCCGAAGGCCCTCGGGGAGGGTCCCTCCTGCCTTTCGCAGCTCCTGGTGGTTCCAGGTGCTCCTTGGCTTGTGGCCTCCTTGCTCCCATCTCTGCCTCCGTCCTCACGTTGCCTCCTCCTATTCTCCCTGTCTCTCCTTTCCTTTCTCTTACAAGGACACTTGTCACTGGATTCAGGCCCACCTGCAAAAGCCAGGGCGATCTCATCTTGGGATACTTAATTTCGTGACATCAGCGACTCTTTTTCTAAAATAAGGTCGCATTGGCAGGTTTCTGAGGTTAGGATATGGACAGACCTTTTTGGGGTCCTCCATTCAGCCGACTACAAGCCTCTATAGCAAGAAACTCGGGGTAGCTTTGTGGGTGGCTTTTCTGAATGGTCATTAGTGATCTTTGCCGAAGAATGGATTTCTGTGGGTCCAGCTTTGTTTCTTTGGGGTTCTTCTCTTGTCGGTCAGTGTCATTGGGGCCACATTAATGGTTAAAAGGAAACCCACGGACAGGCACTTCCTGATATGAGAGGGTTTTTTTGTAGTAACTTAAAACTCAGAGAGAGAAGCAGGGGCCATTCAGTAAAGCACATCACGCTGGGGCAGTGGGTCTTACGCTGGCTGCTCACTGGAATCACCTGGAAGGCTTTGAGAAAACAGCTGAGCCCCGGCCCCCAGACACGTTCAGACTGGACGGGCCCACAGGCCCTGCCCCTCCCTGCTCACCTGAGTTGTACTGCAGCTCACCTTCCCACTCTCTCTGCAGCGGCTACGGATGTTGGGATCATTATTACGAGTCGGACACCCTCTTGCACTCGTTTCAAGTCCTAGCGGCCCTTCTGGAGTCTCCCGTCACTCAGGACATCATCTGCGACGTGGGGATGTAAGTGCCAGTGTGAGTGTGGAAGGGCAAGCCCGGGACAAAGGCAAGCTCAAGGGCATGACCCACCCAACCGGCCTCCACCCAGGGTGTGGAACGTCCACCGTCCACGTGTCCAGGGATACCAAAGGCCTTATGCTTGAAAAGTGGGTTTTGTTCCTATCTCAGCCCCGTAAGCCACCTCATTTCCCCTGCAAGGAGGTAGCTCCTGGAAGCAGGATGTGTCAGTTCTTCCAGAGAGTCCTGTGCACACATCAGCAGACTCCACACAAAGAGGAATGCAGCGTTCACCCCATTGCATGCAGAGAGCTTGACTCACATCATGGGGAGCCCTGCAGCTCATTCCATGTCCATATGTCGCCACGTGGTTCCCATGGCCTAGGCTGTGTATGTGTAGCTCCACAAGGAAGGCCTCTGCATGCGCTGTGCTAGTGTCTGTGCTGTGCCCTGCATAGCCGGTCCCTATGGAGGCCTCTGCACGCTCCATGCTGGTGTCTGCTGTGCCCTCCATAGCTGGTCCCTATGGAAGCCTCTGCACATGCTGTGCTAGTGTCTGAGCCCTGCTTTGCATAACTGGTTCCCTATGGAGGATGCTGTGCTGGTGTCTGTGCTGCACTCTGCATAGCTGGTACCCTATGGAGGCCTCTGCATGCGCTGTGCTGGTGTCTGTGCTGTGCCCTGCATAGCCGGTCCCTATGGAGGATGCTGTGCTGGTGTCTGTGCTGTGTTCTGCATAGCTGTCCCCTGTGGAGGCCTCTGTGTGCGCCGTGCTGGTGTCTGTGCTGTGCCCTGCACAGCTGGTCCGCTATGGAGGCCTGTGTGTGTGCTGTGCTGTGCTGGTGTCTGTACTGTGCCCTGCATAGCCGGTCCCTATGGAGGATGCTGTGCTGTTGTCTGTGCTGTGCTCTGCGTAGCTGTCCCCTGTGGAGGCCTCTGTGTGCGCCGTGCTGGTGTCTGTGCTGTGCCCTGCACAGCTGGTCCGCTATGGAGGCCTGTGTGTGTGCTGTGCTGGTGTCTGTGCTGTGCCCTGCATAGCCGGTCCCTATGGAGGATGCTGTGCTGGTGTCTGTGCTGTGCTCTGCATAGCTGGTACCCTGTGGAGGCCTCTGCACTCACTGTGCTGGTGTCTGTGCCGCACACTGCATAGCTGTCCCCTGTGGAGTCCTCTGCACATGCTCTGTTGGTGTCTGCCGTGCTCTGCATTGCTGTCCCCCGTCACCAGGCCTTGCATCGAGTCCTTTACGTCTCCTTCAGCCCTGCCTCATCCGGCATGGAGGTGGCACCTTGGCTCGCTTCTTTCTTGGCACCTGTCTGGCGCATATTCTCCCGCCACTCGCATCCAACCCTCACCATGACATTTATGGAGTGGGGCCTCTTCTAAGCAGCACATGGATGGGAATTTTAGGCTCTGTTCACATGGATGGTGCTAATTGGTCCCGTGGACTCTCTTAGTTGCCTTTTGCTGCTCTGGTGAATTACCATGGACACAAAACACACAAGCAACACCAGTCTTTTATCTAATGGTTCTGAAGGTCAGAAGTCAAGGGGTCAGTGGGTCAGCAGTAAGCCTGGTTCCTTCCGGAGACTCTCCAGGAGGATCTGTGTCCCTGCCTTCTCTAGCTTCCCTGGCCCGTGGCCCCTTCCAGCTGTGACGTCACCCCGACCCCCACTTCTGTTGTCAGAGCTCCTCCTCTGACCCCCCCTCTTATGGGGACTCTTGCCATTATGCTAGCTGGCCCAGATTGTCCAGAATCATCTCCCATCTCAAGGCCTGTCACCTCATCACCCCTGCAACGTCTCAGGTAACAAAACACAGTTGCAGGCTCCAGCATTTAGGCTGGGGACATCTTTGAGGGGCTGAGAGTCAGCCGACCACATGGACTTACTCTAGTCACTGCACCAAGTTTTCTACTCATTAGTTTTTCTTTTTTTGTTGTTTTTGTTTGTTTGTTTGAGACAGATTCTCACTCTGTTGTCCAGGCTGGAGTGCCGTGGTGCAATCCTGGCTCACTGCAGCCTCGACCTCCTGGGCTCAAGTGATCTGTCCGCCTCAGCCTCCTGAGTACCTGGGACTACAGGCGCACGCTAGCACACCTGGCTAGTTTTTAATTTTTTGTAGAGACAGGGTCTCGCTGTATTGCCCAGGCTGGTTCTTTTTGGGTTTTGTCTTTTGTTGGTTCATTTTTGCTCAAACTTTTCCTCTGCTGACTTTGAATTTATAATCCTCTTTACATTTTTCTACTTTTTACACTTAAAAATTGTAACCATCATATTTGAAGGTATTTTTTTCTTTTGAAATCTAGCGTTTTTCTGGATTGGAGGTTCCAATGAACAAAACAAGAGTTTTATCATAATGTCATTGATAACTTCCATCTTGCACCGTTTCTTCAAATGGTCCTCCAGGAAGAGGGTGCTGATTTGGGTTCCCGCCCTCTGTGGTTGCAGGTGCACCATCCTTAGTTCTGCCCTACAAGGGGGTTCGCCTTTATAAACAAAATAAAGAAACAGAGTGGTGAATACTTTTTTTAAAACGACAGTCTTATTTATTTGCTTTGCTCACTTACAGAGCTGAACTTTTTTTGTTGTTTGTTGGTTGTTTGTAACACTCTTCGAGAGTTACCTGGTTTTTTGCCTACAACTGCTTGTGTCTCATTTATTTTGAGTCCTTGACACGTGAAACATATCAGTCCGTTCGCACGTAAGGTAAAAATCCTTCTCCCGGTGCGTCGTTTGGTGTGTAACTTTGTTTTATGTGTCCGGTGGTAAAACGTTCACGTGGTGAAAGCGCCGCCCTGATCTGCTTCAGTTTGTTTCTGAGTTTGTCCCGGTGACTTACTCCACTTAGAGATCAGATATTCACGGAGGGCTCGTATTTTATTTAAAACATCTATTTCTCTCACACTCTGGGCACACTTTGTCTAAGTGAGAATAAGTTTGTGTTCGTCGGGCATCTTCCATGGCAAGAATAAGAGCAAGAGAGAGAGGGGCGAGGTGCTACACACTTTTTTATTTTTACTTTTTTAATTTCTTTTTGAGACAGAGTCTGACTGTGTTGCGCAGGCTAGAGTGCAGTGGTGCAATCTCAGCTCACTGCAGCCTGTGCCTCCCGGGTTCACGCGATCCTCCTGCCTCAGCCTCCCAAGTAGCTGGGACTACAGGTACCCGCCACCACACCAGGCTATTTTTGTATTTTTAGTAGAGACGGGGTTTCATCAGATTGGTCAAGCTGGTCTTGAACTCCTGACCTTGTAATCTGCCTGCCTCAGCCTCCCAAAGTGCTGGGATGACAGGCGTGAGCCACTGCGCCCAGTTGCTACACACTCTTAAAACGACCGGATCTCAGGAGAACCCACTCACTCACTGTCAGAAGAACACGGAAGGGATGGTGCCAACCCATTCATGAGAACTCCGTCCACACCAGGCCCCCTCTCCAATGCTGGGGATTACAGGTGGACTTGAGATCTGGTGGGGTCCTGGGTCCAGAACACGTCGGAGAAGAACAGAAGCCATGATGGAGCGAGTCGCTCATGGTGGCTGCAGCCAGGACGGGGGCCGCAGCCAGGACAGGGACGGGCAGTGGTGCCCCTGCATGCGTCTTACCCTTTCATCCCCATTTTTGGGAGGAAGAGTCGAGGCTGGTGTCAACCAGAAATAAAATCCTAAGGCCCTCCCAACCCTCTGAATGAACCGCTTCTCTCAGAGGGGCCCTCCAGGGTTAACCTGAAAGCCTGGTTCAGGCCATGACGGGGAGTCGGGGGTGATAGGGGATCAATCAGGCCTCATTTCCCCTCCTCCCTTTTGGAAGAGCCGACCAGCATGAACATCAACACAGACTTTAAGTCTCATAGGAAACATTTACAGTCTGTTCTCTCTGAAGCCCGCTACTCGGAGGTTTCATCTACATCATAAAACTTTGGTCTTCACAACCCACTGTCATAACCCAGACATTCCTTTCTATTGATAATAACTCAACCAATTGCCGATCAGAACCATTTAAATCCACCTATGGCTTGGAAGCCCATCCGCGGCCCCCTCGAGTTGGTCCTGCCTTTCCAGTTCGAGCAGGGCCCATCCCACATGTATTGAGTGACATCTTCTGTCTCCCTGGAATGTGTACAAGCAGGCTGTGCCCCGACCACCGCGGGCACGTGTAGTTAGGACCTCCTTGGGCTGTGTCAGGTGTGCGTCCTTCACCTTCGCAAAATAAATGTTCTAAATGGACTGAGACCTGTCTCAGATACTTTTGGGTTCACACCGGTTACTTAGCCAGTGGCAAGGCTGGAATCGAAACTCCACACCATCCACATTTGGTTTTTCTTCCCCCGAAACACTTTTGCGGTCGGATCACACCCCTGGCAGGCGCCTGTGCTTCTCTCCGACACTGCGTCCTCTCAGCGCCCCTGTCCGGATCATCTTTCGCTTGTGCTGCCCTGCTCTGGCCAGAGCCTCTTGTCGGGTCACTCTGGTCCCCGTGCAAGTGTCCCCAGCCAGGTCGCCCTCTCCTGCTGTGATCCCCTCATCTGCAGTGGGAGATGACAGGGTGTCAGCGAGGTGATGGGAGCATGAAGCCAAGGCCCAGTCCTGAGAAAGGGCCGGCCCGGAGCGGCGAATGGAAGGGTACATGTCCCAGGTGGTGGGTGGAAATGAGCTCAGGGCGGACAAGTGCTGGAAAGTGGATCCCTCAGGTTAGCACAAGGCAATTTGGAGGGGGAAGGGGAGGAGGCAGCAGAGGCTGGAACATTCCAGGAGGAGAGGGAAGAACCCTGTGGTGGAAAGAAGTTGCCGTTCATTGAGAAGAAGCTCCTCTAGGCTTAGAATCGGTGCTGCCTGGGTGGCAGAACCATCTCGGCTCATTTTAGCTTTGATTTGAGGGTGCCAACGGAAGAGCCTTGCAGTTCTCTGAAGGGATTGGAGGGAGCGTCATATTAAAGTAAAATGCATGATTCCAGAGCTGCAGCCGCTGCCTCCACGTGCTCTGTTTTCATAACTGGGCAGACATGCGTGTACCTCCCCTCTCTCCTGCAGGCCTGTAATGCACCGAAATGTCCGCTACAACTGCAGAGTGATATTCCTCAACAGGTAGGCTCCCTGCCCCCACCTCCCGGGAGGGTGACTGGGGCCTCTCCGTGGCTCTCAGCCGAGGGTGCTGCCCCGGGGACCCATTGCTAGGAGGCTGCTTCTGGAAGTGCCCGGGTTAGTCAGGGCCGATGCACCAGGCAGGTGACCCAGGTGCCTTTGCTTCTCTGGGTCTCAGCCACCACCGAGACAGGCATCATCAGGTATCAAAAAGAGAGAGATGCAGAGGGTGGGGGTGTGGGGACACAGGTCCTTGTGGCCTGGAAGCCAGTCCTGCTGAGCGAGTTCCCTGGAGCGCCTGGTCACCAGCTGCTGGTGAGGTGCACACCTACTGGGGCTTAGCTGCTTCACTGTGAGGATCAGGAACGGATGCAGCCGTGGAGACCTGAGTCATAGACAGAAAGTGGAAGCCCAGAGAAGGAGAGAGATTTGCTCAGGGCCCCATTCTTGAGCCAACTCTACATGGCATCACCTTGTCCCCCGGTGGCAGTGGCCACCGCCAGTGGCACATTCGTCTCAGGAGCCCGGTGTGCACGGCTTTGTTCCCCTGCCTGCAGGAAGATCCTGCTCATCAGACCCAAGATGGCCTTGGCCAACGAAGGCAACTACCGCGAGCTACGCTGGTTCACCCCGTGGTCAAGGAGTCGGTGAGTCGGGTGCCGGACCGCTCCGCTCCCGGGATGCGTGTTAAGCACCTTCGCTGTGTGTAGCCTTGGGTCCGGATCATGGGGGTGTTACTGGTGGAGGGTGTCCAGGTTCTTGACATTTTGAACAAAGGATTGGACAAAAAGCACAAACAAAGCAAACAAAGAATTAAGTAACCAAGGCAGAGACTGAATGAAAATAAAAGCCCACGGGAGCGGCCCCCAGCCAGCGGCTCAAGGGCCCGGTTAGGCATTGTTCTGGGGTTTAAATATCCTCCAGAGGCTTCCCATTGGTTACTTGGTGTGGGCCCCATGTCAACAAAGAGGCTGAAGTGAAGTTACAAGGTTATTTACTTGGCCTACACACTATGCAAATAAAGAGGTGTTTCCTGTCTGAATTAGTTACAAAGTTATTTACTTGGTCTTAGAAAGCTGGGGTTTTTCCTTTGTTTTAGTTCTAGGAAGTGCTTAGGTTCCCTGCCCCCAGACCCTATTCTACCTCAGCAGTGTCAGGGATATGGACTAGCTGGGGCCGATGGTGCAGGCGGTAAAGGAATTTACCAAGACAGTTGTAGGTGAAGACAGGCAGATTTATTAGAGAAAGTATGAAGATATTTTGCAAGATTGCAACAGGCAGCACAGGAGAGAAGGGGCTGTCTGCAGAGAGGCAGGGGCTGGAGGGAGGTTTTACAGGGTTGTGCTGGCTACATTGGGGATGAGGTAGAACTGTGGGAGCCACTGCGGAAGGAGGTCAACATGCCTGTGGAGGTCATCGTGCCCTCAGAACAATTGTTCGTTGTTCTCCACATCTGGGGCCCCATACTCATTGCTTCCTCATCTGATCAGCAACTCCTGCTTCGTCGTGGCGAAGCCTGGAGCCAGGAGACGGTGGCTGGAAAAAATCCGAGGAGGGAGTCACCAGCAGCGGGGAATGTTAGAATCAGCAAATGCATCCTTTAAGAACAAGGACAAAAATCAAGACATTTTTACAAAAGCAAAAACAGTTTATCGTTAAAAGACTCAGTGGAAATTCTGAACGTGTACGCTAGGCAGAAGGAAAATTATTCTAGCAGAAGCCTCGAAATTTCAAAAGGATTGGTGAAAAAGGATATTGATAAATTTGTGGATATGTGTAAACAAATGGGACTGTACGAAACATGTCTAGTATGTAGTAGAAAATAGGCCAGCCCTAAATCGCTGCACAGCTGTGCATGTAAATTAGGGCAATGCTCTGTGGGAGGGTAAAGATACTGATCAATTTTTGACTTTAGGTGAAATACACATAAAATTTCTAGGGTAACCACTAAAAGGAAAGATACAGAACATATGATTGTCAAAGTAGCAGGCAGAAGAAAAGAAGAATAAAAAGGAAAAAATGAAATAATTCCAAATGAGGCATAAAAGGAAGTGAGTTCTTTAAAAGTCCAGTAGAAAAAGTGGGACTCAGAGATAGCACGTAAGACAGAATAAATCTGTCAGTAATCACTACAAATAAAAATGGATACAATAATTTGATTAAAGGACAGAGGTCAGTATTCTGGATTAAATGAAAATCCAGGAATAGACTGAAACCGTATTGTAATTAACAATACATTTTGGCAAGTTTACTGGATGATAAAACCAATCAAAAGTTAGGTTCCTTTCATTTACCAGCAACATTCAGTCAGAACGTGTAACTTCTGGAAGGAAGATACCGTTTATTCCAGCAGCCAAAGTGCTTATGGAGAACTATAACCAGAGATGTGTAAGCCCCGTATGGGAAAATGATAAAATTTTATGGGAGGGCGTTAACAACTACTGAGCTAAATGGAGAGATTGCCTGCGTATGTGAAAAGGAAGGCACAGTGTGAAACGCATTCATCTCCCCTAAGTTGATCTATGGATTCAGTGTAGTTTCCATAAGAATCTGAACAGGAAATTCAATAAACCGGCTCCAGTATTTCCATGGAAGAGCAAAAGGCCACGAATAGCTAAGATACTCATGAAGACCAAAAGAAAGGCCAGGCGTGGTGGCTCATGCCTGTAATCCCAGCACTTTGGGAGGCTAAGGCAGTCAGAAGTTCAGGATTCGAGACCAGCTCAGAAGTTCAAGACCAGCCTGGGCAACATGGTGAAACCCCCTTTCTACCAAAGAAAATACAAAAATCAGCTGGGCCTTGCGGTGTGCACCTGTGGTCCCAGCTGTCGAGATCAGCTGGGTTGTGGAGACCCTAACCCAGCGGCACTAGAGGAATTAAAGACACACACACACAGAAATATAGAGTGTGGAGTGGGAGTTGGGTGGTCCACCCTTCAGAGTGGAGAGCCACGAATGAGTGTTAGCCACATATTTATTGACAGCAAGTCAGTGATAAGCATTGTTTCTATAGATTATAGATTAACTAAAACAGGAAACAAAGGAATGGGCTCTGGCTACGTATCTGCAGCAGGAACATATCCTTAAGGCACAGATCTCTCATGCTATTGTTTGTGGTTCCGGACCACCTTAAGCGGTTTTCCGACCTCGGTGGACCAGGTGTTCCTTGCCCTCATTCTGGTAAACCCACAACCTTCAGCCTGGGCGTCATAGCCATCACGAGCATGTAACAGTGCTGCAGAGATTTTGTTTATGGCCAGATCTGGGGCTTGTTCCCAACACCAGCTACCTGAGATGCTGAAGTGGGAGGATCACTTGAGCCCATGAGACTGAGCCTGCAGCAAACCCTGATGGTGCCCCTACACTCTAGCCCAATGACAGAATGAGGCCGTGTTAGTCCGTTTTCATGCTGCTGATAAAGACATACCCAAGACTGGGCAATTTACAAAGAAAAAGAGCTTTAATAAACTTACAGTTCCATGTGGCTGGGGAGGCCTCACAATCACACCAGAAGGCGAAAGGCACGTCCTACGTAGCGGCAGACAAGAGAGAACGAGACCCAAGCAAAAAGGAAAACCTGTTATAAAAGCATCAGCTCTTCTGAGACTCACTACCATGAGAACAGTTTGGGGGAAACCATCCTGTGGTTGATTTATCTCCCGCCGGGTCCCTCCCACAGCATGTAGGAATTACAGGAGCTACGATTCAAGGTGAGATTTGGGTGGGGACACAGCCAGACCATATCAGCGCGCCTGGGTTGAAGTACAAAGATAGGCGAGATTTGTTGCGGGGAGCACTTCCAAGGAGAGAGCATCACACGCTGGGGGCTCGGAGGTCCAGGCGATGCTCTGCTCCTTCACCTGGGTACTGCGTGCACTGGACTTATTTTAATATCCTTTAATTACACATGTGTGCCCTTGTACTCTTTTGCGTAACATATTTTGCAATAAAACAAATCCATAAAGGAAATCTGTGGCCAACCAGATTTTAGTGCTGCTTCTGCAGGAACCAGCTTTTCCTGCCGAGGTGCCTGTGGGATGTCTCTACGACTCTGGAGGTTCAGTAGCTCCAGCAAATGGCTTGGGGGTTCTCATCATTTTTTATTATACCCTGTAAGGTTTTTCGACTTCACATTCAGGTCTTCTTATTTCAGGAAAGTTGACCTATTTTCTGCTTCCAAAGGCTTTTGTTCTTTTGCTTCCGTTCTGTTCTTCAGGAACCTCGATGGCTGGCAAGTGACGTGTCTGTGTCTGCCTGCCTTATCTTTCATCTTCTTTCTAACCCTCACTGTCTTCGTGTATTTGCATTTTTTTCTGGCAGTTTTATTCCCCTGAGTTTGTCTTCTCTGCAGTGCACTTCACGGGGCTCTATCCTGTGCTTTGTTTTTTGTATCTGCAAGCATTTTAAGACTTTCAGAATCTTTTCTTAGTTGTCAACTTATCTCCCGTCATTTGTTTGTGCTTTTGTTGAGATCTTTTATCAGTTGATGTTGTCTCTAGGATTTCAGAGCGTAAGTGTGGGGCTCCTGTTCCTCCTTCCCCGTTTGTCTCATGAACACCTCGGTGTCAGGTGTCACACTGGGCCCTCTGGGATGGTATTCCTTTCATCCCTGTGGAAGGGGTGGAAGGGGTGGCAGGAAGGTGAGGCTGGAGCCCACCAGAAGCAACTGCACATTTTCGTTGGCTTAGAGAAAGCGGAGGTTTCTAATCCTCTGGGAGCTGTGCCAGATGATAAGAAATGGTCGTGTTCACCGTGCCCCTGCTTTAGTAAAGAGTATTTGGCAGGCTCAAGGTGCCATTCCAGGTTCCAGGTCCTCTTAGGAAAACATAACTAAGGCCTGGTCCTTGCCTGCAGAGAGCCATCCTCAAGGTGTGCGCTGGCCGTGAGCATAGCTGCAGTGAGGGACGAGGCTGGGTGCATGCCCGTCCTGCTGGGTCTTGGTCTGGTGCCCGGGGGGTCTTTGCATGAGTCGAGGGAGAGGTGCAGACGAAGGGAGAGATGTTTGGACGGTTCCTGCGTTTAAAATGCATTTTGGTGCAGCAGCATCGCCATCAACAGGCTATAGAGGGTGAACTGAGTGCTCAATATGGGATGGCAAGGCAGCCTGGAGCTCTGTAGGGTATCTTCATGTCCCCGTCCCCTACGTGAATGAGGGGGAAAGACATCATTGACTCAGTTTCTCAACTTTTTACATTTCTTAAGTAAAGAGAGCTACTAAAACCGTGCCCAGAAGGCTCCTGGGAATTCTAAGAAAGCAAAAAGGAAACGGAGTTCCTTGCAGGTCTGAGTGGCGCATCTTGTAACAGCCTGTGGGAAGTCAAATACGTGAACCGTCTATTTTGAAGATTCTGCCTCTTGGTGGAGCTTCTTGGGACACCTTGCACTAAAGTTGGTATTAAACCCTCCTCCCCATCTCTCGAATTGAGAGCATCATTTTATTCCAGGGATGATACGGGTTTGTCATTGTGTTTCGGGTTAATGCTACATGATTTTTCTGATTCAGTAACAGCAATCAGGAATTCCACCCGGATTTCTCCATGGGGCAGCGTGGCCAGTTCTCAGCGAATCCCCTGGGACACATCTCTCCGTAAAGATGAACATGAGCATGTGGGGAAACTGAGACAGCCCGATGCTCGGAGAGCCCAGCCCACCACGATGTCACGTAGTCTCCTCAAGCCACCTTCATACTCTTCTTTTTACCTTCACGCGATTGTTTATTGCACTAGGGGGAGCACTTGGCAGTTCCTTTGCCGGTTCATCAGTTCGGAGTGTTCCGTTTGAGTTTTGTTTAAATGTAGCTGCCCTTCCTCATTTGTCCTGAGATGCTCATCCTCAGATCCTTGCTGTTTTCCTCTCCAGGCACACGGAGGAGTACCTTCTGCCTCGGATGATACAGGACCTGACAAAGCAGGCAAGTCCCTGGGTGTGGAGCCCATTTTTCAGTCGGTTGTCGCTGTTCTCAGGACCGGACCGAGAACAGTGGACCGGGTGGGGCGGGAACCCTTTGGGATCCAGGTAATGGAAGGTACCACAGGGCGCACAGGTCTGAAACAGACAAAGGAGGCAGATTCCTATAGCGACGGGGGCTGCGGGGCCAGGCAGCAGCCAGGGCGGCTCCTCCTGGCCTTGGGGCTGCTTTTCTTCCCTTTTCCTGCTCACACTGGCTTCCTCCTCTTCGTGTCCTCCTTGTGGCAGAAGTCAGCCTTCTCCACCCCCAGGGGCTATGTTCCTACATTTGAGTGTTATCTAGACCGATAGCAAAATGCCCTGTTCTCAATTTTGAATTCTAAGGGAAGGCACCCTGATGTCCCCTCAGCTGCTGCCCTGTGGCTGGGAGTGGGGGCCGGGTTTCGTCAACACAGGGCAGCAGCTGCTTCAGTGTGATCACAGAACAGGGTCACTTCAGAAGCCGCTGGCCCCGATTGGCAGCCCCATCGGTGACCGTGACATTCTGCCCCTTGGCTGCTCAGAGTGCAGGCATCCCCTTGTTCCACACGTAGGCTCCTAAAGGCTCCTCTTCCTGGCACCACCCAGTGTCCCATGTGCAGCCACAGGGCACCCACCTCTTCAGAATGTGTGAGAGCCCGGAGCCAACTCCAGCTCTTGTGGCTGCAGGATGTGTGTGGCCTTAGGTTTGTGGCCCAGACAGGGCGTGACCAATGAATCTTATGCACTCTTCTCTTCCAACGGCAGGAGACTGCGCCCTTCGGAGATGCAGTGCTGGCGACGTGGGACACCTGCATTGGAAGTGAGATCTGTGAGGAGCTCTGGACACCCCACAGGTCAGCCCCATGCCCCTGTGCTGTCCGATCACCCACCTCACATGGGCCAGCTGGGAGGACCTGGGACTGCAGACCTCCTGGGGCCATGACCGACGACCGGGAGCTGCCATGGGAAAGTGTGAGGGGCCGCCTGGGAGGCTGGGTTGGAGGAGTCTGGTGGCCTCTTCTTCACCTGCCTCTGCCCGCAGCCCGCACATCGACATGGGCCTGGATGGAGTGGAGATCATCACCAATGCCTCCGGCAGTCACCACGTGCTGCGCAAAGCCAACACCAGGGTGGATCTCGTGACTATGGCCACCAGCAAGGTAGGGGTTGGGCCAGGGAGTGTGCACCACGGGGCAGACGCTGTTATCTCAAGCACTGCTGTATCCTCAGTGCCCATTGCAGGGCTGGGCCCACACAAGATGGACGTTCTGGGCTTGTAATTACGGCCTGGACTCAACAAGTGTGCCCTGCCGCCCCCTGGGGCTTCACTGGCTACAGCCCATCTCACCCGCGCAGCTACCCCAGGAAGCCGACCCTGTCACCCTCCTTGCCGTGACCAGGAACTGGGACGTGCTCCTTGTTCGTTGGCATGATAGCAGGGCATAGGGAACACCTATACGTTTGCTGCTCCTGCTCTTGGGCAGTGAGACGTGCAGCGGGCGGAGCTGGTTCGTCCTTCACGTTGCAGGTGTGGGTTTAGCTGAGCCGTGTTTGAATCTTGGCTTCATCACACGGAGCTTTCTTTGGCTTGTCTGAACCTTATTATGCCTCAGAGAGGTGACGGGGTCTGCCTTGTAGGGTTGTTATGAAGCAAAAACAAATGTTTTACGAAGAGCCTGGCGCCTAGCAAGGCCGGGCTCGCCGCAGCTTCACGGGTCCATGCTTCCCTACACATGCGCGTTATCTCAGCGGTGGTGGGGCCACTCACGATGACCTCGCGGGACTCAGGGGAAGTTCCTGTACATGGGCAGGTGGCAGGCGAGGGCAGTGGACCACAGCTGACCACTCCGCTGTGGGCTCTGCCTTTTCCAGAACGGTGGGATTTACTTGCTGGCCAACCAGAAGGGCTGTGACGGGGACCGCCTCTACTACGACGGCTGCGCCATGATCGCCATGAATGGGAGCGTCTTTGCTCAAGGATCCCAGTTTTCTCTGGATGACGTGGTAATGAACGGGCCTGGATGTGACTGGGGGAGGGTTCCCTGTGCAGAGGCCGAGCTCCTGGCCCTCCCCTGTAAGCCGGGTGCTTAGTGAGGGCCCCTGTGGAGAAGCTCCCGGGGGTCCCGCCTGCTCTGATGGCCTCTGATTTACCTGGTTGGTGAGGGGGGACCTCCCACCCTCGGGTCTGAGGACAGCCGAACCCCGACACACGACACATGGTACTGGACTGATGAGGTTGTGGGTTGTGGGCAGCTTACGAGTCCTGCGTACCCACAGTGCGGGAGGAGGGCTCTGTGCCCCGCAGGGCCAGGTGGGAGTGCACTCAGGAACCAAGGGGACGGCCCCCGCTGTGGGAGGCAGGCTCTGTGGTGACGAGAGGACGGGTGCCGCCTGGCCCCTGCGGGAGGGTGGCGTTGGTTTGTTTGAATTCCAAGGGCTGGCAGGGAGCCAGAGCCGCTCCTTTGAAAGGAACAGACTCCATGGCCCCCGAGACAGGTCTAGGGATCCCGTGTTTGGTGAGGGGGCCTTATCCTCAGGAGCAGAGCCGTCAGGGGAGCTCATGGTGAGGCCGTTCAAGGCCCTGCCTTTCTTCCCCGGGTGTTGAGGCCACATACACTCATCTAAGGCCTTACGCCACGCTGTCCCTGAGTCCGGAGAAGCAGGAGTGGAGACCCCAGGACACTGTGGTCAGGGAGGCTTTGTTCTGTGGGGCTCTCTGAGCACACAGTGGCCAGCTGCGTGAGGGACAGCCCTGGGGGAGCTGTGAGTTACAGGTTGGAAGCGCCATTGCTATCCTGAAGTGACACAGATATGTGGGTGCTCAGAGGAAGGAGATAACAGAGAACAAAGCTAAGAACCCTGCCTGGCACAGTCCTCACCAGCAACTGACTGCCTCCTGGAATGGGGTTCAGGACCTTGTTGGAGCCCCAGATTCCTTTGGGAAGCTGATGAAAGCTCTGCACGTTCTGCCTCTAAAGATGCGCATTAGCGCGGGGCAAGGCTTCCCAGGTGATCGTTACCGCGATGGGCGCGAACTTCACAGAAAAGGGACCACAGGTGGAAAGTCCTGGGAGAGGTTTGGGCCACTCTTCCTTTCAGTTTTTTGTTTGTTTGTTTGTTTTTGAGACGGAGTCTCACTCTGTCGCCCAGGCTGGAGTGCAGTGGCGTGATCTTGTCTCACTGCAACCTCCACCCCCCCAGGTTAAAGCAATTCTGCCTCCGCCTCCTGAGTAGCTGGGACTACAGGCGCCTGCCGCCACACCTGGCTAATTTTTTGTATTTTAGTAGAGACAGGGTTTCACCGTGTTGCCCAGGCTGGTCGCAAACTCCTGAGCTCAGGCAATCCACCCACCTCAGCCTCCCAAAGTGCTGGGATTACAGGTGTGAGCCACCGCAACCGGCCTCCCTTTCGGTTTTTGAAGCAAACGAGAAAAAACGGGCTGTTATTGCCAAAAATGGATATCAATCTCAAGTGCACAAATACAAGAAAAAGTAACTTTTAGTTCTGCCCCAAGCCGGCGTGGGTGGGAGCATCCCCACTCTCGGGCTCAGACCCCGCGTGGGTCCCCAGCGCTCCCTCCCGCACACAGCGTCGCCGGACTCGCCTTTGGACCCGACGGCGTTCCGCTCTGCCCTTGTTGGGGACGGGCATTAAAGCGTCGGATTCACCGAGGCAGGCGGTAGCACAGGAGACGAGTTCTGCAGCTGGCTTTGCAGGAGCAGGGCGAGCCTGTGTCCTGGCGTCACCGACTCTGAGAGGCTGTCTGAGCGGTTCCGTTGCTTTGCTGCCCCTGCGTTCCCATCCTCACGATTCTGTCTGGTGCTTTCTGCACAGCATAGGCGCGGTCAGCACGGGGGCGGTTATGAAACCAAACCAGTTTCAAAGTGGACCGAGTGAACTTCACCCTGAAAAAGAATTCCACGGTCTTTTCAGGGGTTTCTTGCACAGGGGGCAGGCAAGGGTGTGGCCCTCTCAACTCCAGGCCCTGCTTTCCACGTGACAGCGTCCCTGGAGGCCTCCTTGCTCTTCATCGTTAACCACGACAGAGCTGGAAGGGCTTTGAGGAGAAGGATTAAGTTCTTGCTGATGGGAAGTGTGGTCCTCTCCCCATTCCCCACGTCACAGCCACAGGCACGTTGGCGGTCGTGTTGATTGGCAGGTGTGTTGGGAATCACCTGCCCCAGGACCCCTGCAGGTTCCTGGCCCCATATCAAGCCCCCGAACCGGAGTCTTCAGGGGTCTGCATTTTTAGTGAGCACCAGGCAGTTGTTTCATGCACTAGAATCCAGGAGCCGTTGTCTCTAAAATTCCTGATGTTGCCCGAGATCCCCGTCCGAGGCTGCAGCCACAGGTCTGCTGCATTGAGAGTGGCAGTGCTGTCTTCAGACTCAGGACACTGCCCTCTGCCAGGTCCTCCGTGGTGTACCTGAAATCGTCAACAGAAGTCTTGTGACACGTGGAATCGTTTGAGAGTCTCCCCCTCTGCCTCCCGCTCGAGCAACAGACCTGCCGATCCCCCCGTCGGGCCCATGTTTCTTAGGGTCTTCCTAATCCCCTGGGTTTTCCGCTGCTTGTGTGCCTGGAGTCACGCTGCAGTATGGAAGGCTGTTAACCTAGCCTTGGGGAGAGTGGGATGGAGCCACCTGCTCATGGAACAACCCTCCCCTCCCCCATCTCCATTGTTTTATGGCTTCACACTTACCATGGCTTTCTGCATGGAAGCTTGGTGGCCGCAGTGGTGCCACCACTTTGGTGCTTTCCATCACTTTGGAAAGCAGCCAGAGAACCACAGGATGCGTGAATCGGTCTCCTTGTCTTCACGGGCATCTCCAGCCAGGTCTGGCCCCCGGTTACAGCGGCAGGAGCGAGGGGCGCGCAAGGTGGCCACGGCCATCCTGTGAACCGCCACAGTGGTGCAGGTGCTGTTCCCGCTGTCCCACGCTTGTGTTTAGCAAGGCAACACTCAGGAACACAATTTGATAAAGATATTTTTTCATGAAGGAATAACCCCTGAGTTAAAACCTCATTTCTGCATACACTGCAATTGGCAGAACCCCTACCATAGCCAGGTTCAAAGGCAAGGCAGTGTCACCTCCTGTGACACAGGCAGCACATCCGGGCCAGGACCCTGGCGTGGATGCCGGGCCTGTGGCTCTGCCTCTGCCCTCCCCCAGCTCCGCCCTCCTCTGTGTTGGCCTCAGTCTCAGGTTGCCTCTCCTCTTGGGCACGGGATGTTTGCAGCAGCTCCAGCCATCCCATCTTCACACAGCCACGTGCAGAGGCAGCAAAGGGGCCCTGGCTCCCTGTGTCTTTTTGATGAGAGGGGCATTCCCAGAAGTCCCCTGCAGAGGCTTACTGACAGGGGGCTGTCTTACTGACGGGGGGGTGTCTTACTGACGGGGGGGTGTCTTATAGGGTGGTGTCTTGTGCTGTGATTAGTGGGTCACTGGCAAGTGTCTGAATACAGTGGAGGTTCTGGTGGCAACAGTGAGGGGGAAGGGCTGTGGGTTGGCCTCAATGTCATCTGTCCCATCCCTGGGCCCCCAGGAATCCAGGGGTCTCAGCCCCTGCTTTAGAAGGTGTGACACACCTTTGACAGCGGCCAAATTACACATGGGAGTGGAACAAATGGGAAATCACGGGTTCTCTTTGAAATTTCCTTCCGCAGGAAGTCCTGACGGCCACGCTGGATCTGGAGGACGTCCGGAGCTACAGGGCGGAGATTTCATCTCGAAACCTGGCGGTGAGTGCTCCAGTAGACAACTGTGTGGGATGCTCATCAAAGATGTGGAAAGTGGCCCCATTCGTGCAGGCCTGGTGGCGGCCATGAGGGTGCAGTGCCTGAAAAGTCCGACGGGGAAGTTCTAGACTTCCCAACTGTGGAAAGGGCTGGTGCTGTAGACGAACCTGCTTCCATCTCCTCCCCATCGTCCTCTGCTTGAGCCAGGCCCTGAGCTGGGGTGAGCTGGGGACAGGCAGGCAGAGAGGCCAACGAGACGGTCAGTGTGCTAGGGGCTGCCACACAAGGAAGACCCAAGCAGCCTTGGAGGCCAGGAAGGCCTCAAGGTGGGGGGGGGGGGTGGCAAGCGCAGTAGGAACAGGCACACAGTGTGCAGCCTAGGCTGGTCCCCACCTTGGCAGTCGGAGGCAAGGTCCGAGGCACAAGCGAGCCTGTGTCTGAGACCCTGGGATGCAAGTAACGCCCCTCCTGCAGTCCAGGGTCCTGCTGCTGGTAGCCTGGAGCTCTGCGTTTCTGCAGGATGTCATCACAAATAGGATATCCAACTGTGCAGCTGTCATGAGACAGTGATTTTTGCAGAAAGAAATGTGATGCTCATAACAGAGCGGACTCTTCTGCTGTTGATTGATTGACACAGGGTCTCATTCTGTCTCCCAGGCTTGAGTGCAGTGGTACCATCACAGCTCACCGCAGGCTGGACCTCTGGGGCTCAAGTGATCCTCCCAAGCAGCGGAGACGACAGACACATGCCACCATGCCCAACTAATTTTTAATTTTTTTATTTTCTTTTGTAGAGACAGGGTCTCACTATGTTGCCCAGGATGGTCTTGAACTCCTGGGCTCAAGCAGTCCTCTCGCCTTGGCCTCCCAAAGTGTTGGAATTACGGGCGTGAACTACCGCGCCCAGCCTTTTTTTTCCATAGCAGTTTTATTAAGTTGTATTTACCATACCACCCAATGTATCCATTTAAGCACCTGATTCAGTGCTTTTTCAGGTTCTCACGGAGTTATGCAGCCACAATCTTCGCGCATTTTCATTACCCCAAAAAGAAACTCCACCCCGTTCCCCTCCTCTGCCCCTGACAACCACAAGTCTACTCTCTGTCTTCATGAATTTGCCGATTCTCGACGTTTCATTGGGATGAAATCACATAGCATGTGGCTTCCCACACTTTACTGTGCTGTTTTCAAGGTTTATCTGTGTGTCGGGTGCAGCCACCCCTCGGTATCCACAGGGGTTGGATCCGGAGCCTCAGCCTCCACGGATCCCCTGCAGGCATGCCTGTGTCCCACAGCGCCCCCTGCAGAGCTCACTGATAGAGTCGGCCCTCTGTACCCATGGACTTCAGATCCCGCGATTACTGTATCTTCTATCTGTGTGCGGTTGAATCTGCGGTTGTAGAACCCACAGATACAGGGAGTGACTGTAGTTCATCCCTTTGTATGGTCAGAGCGTGTTCCGTAGCGGAGATGGACACGTTGTGTTTATTCACTCATCCACTGATGGCCTCAGGAGCGTTTCCACTGTCTATCATGAATAATCCTGCTACAAACATACATGTACTTTTGTTGGAGGGAACATGTGTTTTCATTTCTCTTGGGTGTGTCTACCCAGGAGTGGAATTGGCTGGGTCTTATGGTAACTCTGTTAGCCATTTTTTGTGGGTTTTTTTTTCGTTTTTTTTTTTTTTTTGAGACGGAGTCTTGAGACGGAGTCTTGCTCTGTCGCCCAGGCTGGAGTGCAGTGGCCCATCTCAGCTCACTGCAACCTCCGCCTCCCAGGTTCACGCCATTCTCCTGCTTCAGCTCCCAAGTAGCTGGGACTACAGGCGCCCGCCACCTCGCCCGGCTAGTTTTTTGTATTTTTTAGTAGAGACGGGGTTTCACCGTGTTAGCCAGGATGGTCTCGATCTCCTGACCTCATGATCCGCCCGTCTCGGCCTCCCAAAGTGCTGGGATTACAGGCTTGAGCCACCGCGCCCGGCCGTTTTTTTTTTTTTTTGAGACGGAGTTTCACCCTTGTCACCCAGGCTGGAGTACAACCGTGCGATCCCGGCTCACCACAACCTGTGCCTCGTAGGTTCAAGCAATTCTCCTGCCTCAGCCTCCCGAGTAGCTGGGATTACAGGCGCCCACCACCATGCCTGGCTAATTTTTGTATTTTTAGTAGGGACGGGGGTTTCATCATATTGGTCTGTCTGGTCTCGAACTCCTGGCCTCAGGTGATCCACCTGCCTCGGGCTCCCAAAGTGCTGGGATTACATGTGTGAGCCACCACCCCTGGCTCTGTTGAGCCTTTTGAGGAGCTGCCAGAACGTTTGCCACACGGCTGCACCGTGGTGAGTTCCGGGCAGCCAGGTATGAGAACCCCGGTTTCTCACCCCTCACCAACACCTGTTGCCATTGGTCGTTTTGCTCCTCACCATCCTCGTGGCAGTGAGGGCAGCCTTGCTGTGGTTTTGACGTGGCTGATGCAGTCCTGCTTGTCTATCAGTCCCGGGGACCCAGAGGGTTTCCATGAAGCTGGGGGTCATCCTGTCTGAATCTCCATTGCCAGGCCAGCAGGGCGAGCCCCTACCCCCGAGTGAAGGTGGACTTTGCCCTCTCGTGCCATGAGGACCTCCTGGCACCCGTCTCCGAGCCCATGGAGTGGAAATACCACAGCCCTGAGGAGGAGATAAGGTGTGTGACCCCTGACCCCTGGGAGGGACCTGGCGTCCGCGTGGCCACACCTCTGGGGTGGGGACTCCTGGAGGTCACGCAGTGGGTTTTCAGAACCTGCCTGGGTGGAGACTTGGCAGGAGGCAGCTGTGCCTCCCCTGGGTTGAGGGCGTGGATGCTGGAGCCAGACCTCCTGGGTATGACCCCCCGGTCCTGCTCCTTCCCCGTGCTGTGACCTTGGGCCCCAAGGCACTGTCCTTTCTGTGGCTCAGTGTCCCCATTTTAAAATGAGGGTGATGATAATACCCACGTCCCGGGGCTGTCTTTGGAATCACAATGGGTCCCTTCTCACAAGGTGCCTGAAGCAGAGACGGGCGTCCTGAGAGCCCAACGTTGACTCTGGCACTGCAGCCTCCCGGGGCCTGCTTGGGTGGGTTGTCGGGTGCTGTGGGCTGGGGCGTCCGCCTCCGGGCTCCATGTTCTGATTGCCCTGCAGCCTTGGACCTGCCTGCTGGCTCTGGGATTTTTTAAGACGAAGCCAACAGGTAAGACTTCCAGTTTCTAGTGAGCCCACTTTGCTTGTTCTACTGGTTGGTCTGGTTTTATTCTGGGGCAGGGTAGGGATTTTTTTTTTTTTTTTTAATGCAAACGACAAAAAGCATGTCATCACTCTGCCTCCATGGTGAGCTTAGTCTGCACTAGCCAGAGGCAAGGTGGGCACAGTGGCTGGTGGGTCAGCTCCACCTTTGGAGGCTCGGCGGAACCCAGCCTGTCGGCATCCAGGGTCACGCTCACCATCTCGCCAGCATTGTAACCCCGCGTATCTGCAGTTCATTAGTGGAATCAGCCTCAGACACGCCCCACAGTGAAGCGTCTCTTTTCCCTCTGAAAAATCCATTAATCCTGCCACGTGTGGGCATTTGTCCTGACCCCACGGAAAGTGCCGACACCCACGTGCATTTCTGTGGACGCTTCCTTGAGGTCTGTGGGTGGAGCTTGGCTGGTCCGTGGGCTTGCCACTTCTCCCAGGCTGTGCTCACACTGTGTTTGGTTGGTCCATTCCAGGCGGGGTTTTTGCTGCCCCTGAGTGGCGGGGTGGACAGTGCAGCCACCGCCTGCCTCGTCTACTCCATGTGCTGCCAGGTCTGCAAGTCTGTGAGGAGCGGAAGTAGGTGACATCTATTGGCTTGAGGGAGGCTCCAGGGTCCAGCCCTTGGGCTGCCTGAGTCGGGGACCCAGGAGGGGGCAGAGGAAACACCCATGCCATGGACATCGGGGTGAAGGGCGCTTTGCGGCCACGCACAAATGTCACAACGTCACATCCCGGTCCTGCAGCCAAGGCAACAAGACCATCAGCAGCTTCCTGGAGCTTTGGGCCCATGTGGCTGAGTCTCCAGAGCTGCACCTACCCACTCTGTGCACGGTGTGGCCTGGTGGAGAGAACACAGGCGTTGGAGGTTCACATCCTCCCCCGTGTGATATGGTATCGGACATCATCTTAGCATATGCAGCAGAACAGGGGTGATGATGCCAGTCGGATGGGGCTGTGGGCCATAGTGTGGGCTGGCGCTACACAGGCACCCGGGGGTGTAGACCATGGTGGAGCCACACAGTCACCTGGGGGTGTAGACTGGGGTGAAGCTGCACAGGCACCTGGGGGTGTAGACCGGGGTGGAGTTGCACGGGCACCTGGGAGCTGTAGACTGCGGTGGAACTATGTAGATACCCCACACACTCAGGTGACTTCTACCCATTCTGTCCTGGTGGTTTGCAGATCAGGAAGTGCTGGCTGATGTCCGCACCATCGTGAACCAGATCAGCTACACCCCTCAGGATCCCCGAGACCTCTGTGGACGCATACTGACCACCTGCTACATGGCCAGCAAGAACTCCTCCCAGGAGACGTGCACCCGGGCCAGAGAGTTGGCCCAGCAGATTGGAAGGTGGAGTTGGCCCCTGGTGCTGGGCATGGCAGGCGGCTGACAGAGCTCAGAGCCGCTGGAAGCTCTGCCTGTGAGCGCATTGGTGACTGGCTTCATTCACGCCCCATGATGTCATCCACACTGATAAACGTGTCAGTGCTCCGTCCCTTTTTGTGGGTGAATAATATTCCACTGTCTACGGATAGACCAGTTTGTTTCTCCAGTCATCAGCAATTGCTTAAATGTGCATCTAGGAGTTTATCAGGGCTCCACTTTCTCTTGGTTTGAGCCAGATTTCAGGGAAGTTGTGTATGAGTCCTCCCTATCTGACCCACCCGAGTCTCCGATGGTGCCTGCGATTTCCACCCTTCCGTCCCCTCACTCCTTGCATTCCCAGTGCAGGCTGCAGGTCGTGTGTGCTCACCAGGGTGCACAGCAGGTCCTAGGAGTTGGCTGCGGGCTGGCTCCTACCCCTCCTCCCGTCCCTCCCCCCTGCCCTCACTGCCCCTTCCACGGGCAGTTCTCTATGTGAGGACAGTGGAGGGAGAGCACCTTTCCAGAGAAGAGAGACTGGGTTCCATCTAGAATGTTCCATCCGTAGTGGCTCCCAGGAGAAAATGAGCAGCTCCCCATCCTGTTTGTTGAGCTCAGCTAAAAGCTGTCCCCCTGCCCCCCGACAATTCTCCTCCTAGATATGTACTCAGAGGAAGCAAAAGCAGGGACCCGAACAGATACTTGTTCAGGAAAGTCCATAGCAGCACCATTCGCAGAAGCCAAGAGGTAGGGACAACCCAAGGTCCATTTCAGATGAACGGAGGAAGAAACTGTGGTCCATTCACACAGTGGAATATTATTCACCCATGAAAAGGAGTGGAGCCCCGTCACGTGACACAGTGCGGAGAAACCTTGAAGACGTGGTGCGGATGAAAGGAGTGGAGCCAGCCACCCCAGGCCACATGGTGTTTGATTCCATTTCCATTCCATTTCCACACAACGTCCAGAACAGGCCACAGCACAGAGAGAGGGCGTCTGTCACTCTGCATCTGTCAGTGTCACAGCTGCCGGAGCTGGAGGAGGAGGGAGTGGGGACAGACTGCCAGTGGGATGGGGTTTCCTTCTCTGGTGATGGGGAGTTCTGAGCTGGATGGTGGTGATGGCTGCACAGCACTGTAGATTGCTAAACACCACAAATCGTACACTTTAAATGGGTTACCACGGTCAGTTTTAGGTCATCAGGGCTTCACTGCACATGCACACACACATGCACACACGTGCACATGCTGCCTTCAACTCCTACCCTTCTCCCTCCAGCCACCACATCAGTCTCAACATTGATCCAGCCGTGAAGGCCGTCATGGGCATCTTCAGCCTGGTGACAGGGAAGAGCCCTCTGTTCGCAGCTCATGGAGGAAGCAGCAGGGAAAACCTGGCGCTGCAAAATGTGCAGGTGCCCCCGCCTGGGCCGGCGTCCCCTGGGGGTGCGGGTGGGGGTGCAGGGAGCCCTGGGACAATCACTGCAAAATGTGCAGGTGCCCCTGCCTGGGCCGGCGTCCCCTGGGGAGGTGCAGGGAGCCCTGGGACAATCACTGCAGGATGTGCCGGTGCCCCGGCCTGGGCCGTCATCTCCATGAAGGTCATGGCACAGGGAGCTGAGGGACAACCAGTGCAGGGGTCACAGCCTGTGTGCCTCACTGAAGACGTCGGTCATGCAGCCTTGTTAACAAGGAGGGGGTCTGTGTGTGTGTTGGTGCATGAGCCTGTGATGTGTAAGAGCAGGAGCGGGGGTGTAAGGGTGTGCGTGCGCGAGTGTGTGCACCGGCGTGAGTGCAAGCGGAGGGTGTGAGCCTGGGTGTGAGCATGAGTGTGAGAGGTTACATGAGTGTGTGAGAGTACAGGCGTGTGAATGTGAGTATGCACAAGTGTGGGTGTGCTTGTGAGTGTGCGCAAGTGTGTGTGGACGTGCGAGTGTGCACAAACGGTGCACAGTTGTGTGCCTGAGTGAGTCGGCATGAGTGAGTGCATGAGCATGCCTGTGAGTGTGCGGGCGGGTGGGTGTGCATGATGTGAGAGTGCACGTGACTGTGTGTGAGTGTGTGTCTCTTCAATCCTCAGGGAACAGCCCAGACACTGCCTCCTGGGCTACTGCACTTGACTGGGTGCTCCACGATGGGTGGAGGAGAAGAGAGGCCGAGGGCCCCCGCTGCTGGGATCTGTCCTGTCTCTCCCTGTCCCCTTTCTGCTGTGCCGTGGTGGCCTCTCCCCTCCTGCCAGTGGCAAAGGGATGGAAATGCAGTTGCCAAGCTTTCTCCCAGGGACCCCACAGCTTGGTGCTGCCACTGATGCTCTCTCTGCCCTCTGCCCTCCTGGGCTCCGGGTGCTCCCATCTTTGAAGACAAGCCCCACTGAGCTTGCGTGAGCCCCGTGGAGGTGGGACAACCCTGAGAGGAAGGCCTTGGGACACTGTGGGACTCTGAGACTGTGATGTTCCCGGAACACTAGAGAGCCTCTAAGCTATTTTAATTTTCTTGTTTTCGAGAGTTTGCAGGTGCACGTCTCCCCCATGTTCCTTTGCGAGGGAACCTGTTATTTCCTCTGTTGTCCAGGCTCGAATACGGATGGTCCTTGCCTATCTGTTTGCTCAGCTGAGCCTCTGGTCTCGGGGCGTCCGTGGTGGGCTCCTCGTGCTGGGATCCGCCAACGTGGATGAGAGGTGAGTGTGGTCCAGTGGCACGCGGTGGTGGGCCCCGAACCTCTCAGGACTCTGAGGGTGACACGCTGTGAGATTCTATCCTCCTGTGCCTCTCATGGCGGGTTTGGTAGCTGGAATGACATCATTCCTCTAGAATTTCACCCAGCCCGTGTGGCAGAGCGGATGAGCATTGTGTACCTGCCGGTGGCTCTGGGTGCTCACCACTTTCATCAGCCTTGTGGTTCTTCATCTCTCCTGCGTCTCAAATTCATCTTCCCACTGCCCTCTGCCATGGTCAGGCTCCCTCTTTCTTCTAGGCTATTCCACTGCCTCTTAAGTCATTCCTTTGCAGCTAGTTTTTACCTCCAAACCAGAGTTCATTTTTTATGTGGACTGAAAATACTCCCCTTCTCATATTGCTTCCTTGTTCAACGAAACTGTTGTTTTCCGGATAAAATTCAAGCTGCCCCTCCAGCCCAGCAGTGGAGGCTGCTAGAAATTCTTTTCCAGCCTTGGTTTCCCCACTTCCCTTAGGTGAGCCTCTGCCCCTCTCAGCTCGTCTGTGCTATTCTTAGTTGCTCCTTAGGAGCTGAGGAATTTCAAAAACTATTTGTCATGTATTCATTTGTTTGTCTATGCATCCATCTATCCATCCATCAGTTGGACCATCCATCTATCCACCCATCCATCCATCTGTCCATTCATCTATCCATCTATGCATCCACCCATCCATATACCCACTCACCTGTCCATTCATCCACCCATCTGTCTGTCCATCCATTCATCCATCCATTCACCCACCCACCCATCTGTCTGTCCACCCACCCACCTATGACCCATCTATTCATCCATCCACCCACCCACTCGCCTATCCATTCATTCACCCATCTGTCAGTCTGTGCATTCATCCATCCATCTATGTACCCACACATCCCTCCACCCACCTGTCCATCCACGCATTCATCTACCCACCCACCTATCCATTTATCCACCCATGTGTCTGTCCATCCACCCATCTGTCCGTCTGTCCACTCATCTATCCATATATTCATTCACCATTTCATCTGTCCACCTACCCATCCATCCACCCGTCTCTCCCTTTGTCCATCCATCCACCCATCTGTCCACATTTCCTTCCTTCTATCCATCTATCCCTCCCTTTTTTCTATGGTGTGAGTGTCTTTTTTTGGGGGACAGTCTCACTTTGTCGCCCAGGCTGGAGTGCAGTGGTGCAACCTTGGCTCACTGCAACTCCACCTCCCGGGTTCACGCCATTCTCCTGCCTCCGCCTCCCTAGTAGCTGGGACTACAGGCGCCCGCCACCATGCCCAGCTAATTTTTTTGTATTTTTATGAGAGACGGGGTTTCACCGTGTTAGTCTCAATGTCCTGACCTCATGATCCGCCCACCTCGGCCTCCCGAGTGGTGGTGAATGGCTGGTGTGTATTCTGAGCTCTGGATGTAGTTGAGGAGATTGCTGTTTGGTTTGGTTTTGCGTTGCTTTTGTCGATGCGGAAGAATTTGATCTGTTATAAAATTGTGTTGTAACAGTTCCCGTCACAACTCTTGTCCATCATTTTCTAGTATTTAAAATGTTAACAAAGAAACGAGTTAAAATGTTAACAAAAAAACGAGTATTTTTTCCAGGGCGGGATTGGGTTCTGGGAGCTGGAAGGTCTCTAGATGCCATTTAGAAAATAAACAAACGGGCCGGGCACGGTGACTCATGCCTGTAATCCCAGCACTTTGGGAGGCCGAGGCAGGCGGATCACGAGGTCAGGAGATCGAGACCATCCTGGCTAACACAGTGAAACCCCGTCTCTACCAAAAATACAAAAAATTAGCCAGCCATGGTGGCGGGTGCCTGTAGTCCCAGCTACTCGGGAGGCAGAGGCAGAAGAATGGCGTGAACCTGGGAGGCGGAGCTGGCAGTGAGCCGAGATTGCGCCACTGCACTCTAACCTGGGCGACAGAGCGAGACTCCGTCTCAAAAAAAAAAGAAAAAATAAGCAAACGTAATCCCTCAGCTGCCCCTTTCTGGCTGCGGGACAGAAGGCTCTGTGGCTGCAGACACGCCCCTCATGATGTAGCGAAGCCCTTCTGTCTGTTTCACATGCCACATCCCCGTCTGCTGTCTTCTTCTTCTCACTGGACACAGCCAGTCCTTCTCTTCCTCTGCGTTCTGGCGAGAATCTCAAGTGTGTAGTGTTGATTTTTTCTTAAATTTCCCTGTAATTCTGTTGTTGAATTGCTTCTGATTCTAGTTTCGTTGTGTCCCTGTCTGCTCGTCGGGGGCCTGTTGGACACCTGTCCCCCATCAGGCTGTCTTCCCGGTGGTGTGAATGAGTCAGAAACAATTCTTGTTCTCTGCAAGTAGGAGCAGATGGCGATAACCCAGCTGATAACATGTGTGTTGTAGGAAACATCTGCCGAGAGAGCTCAAGCAGGGGAAGGGAGAGCTGGGAGTTCGTAAGGAGCTCGCCCAGGGAGGGCCCTACTGAGAAGTGGGTTTCATAAAGGCCGGCGGGAGGCGAGGGTGGGTGGAGAAGAGCCCGTGAAGGCCTGAGTCGTGACTGCCCCAGGACTGAGGTTCTGTCATTGTCTTCCTGAAAGGCCTGGTCTTGAGTGGGGACTGGAAGACCCACAGAGCTGGTTTTGGAAAGTGTGCGGTGTGGGGCAGGGGGAGGTGTGAGAAGCCAGAGACAGCTGTTTCCAGAAATTTCACTTCGAAGGGGAGGGGAGGCGCAGGATAAGCGCTGCCGAGATCAGTGGGGACAGGAAAAGGAGTTTGCTTTATTATTAGAGACAGGGTCTTGCTCTGTCACCCAGGCTGGAGTGCCGTGGCACCGTCACGGCTCACTGCAGCCTCGACCTCCTGGGCTCAAGCGATCCTCCCACCTTAGCCTCCCAAGTAGCTGGGACTGTAGGCGCACCACCATGCCTAATTTTTTTTTGTTTCCGCTCTGTTGCCCAGACTGGTCTGCATTTGTTTTCTTGCCTTAAGATGCTGTAAAGACAAGACCAACAGAGGGAGTGGACTTGCTGGTGCGGGACAGTGGGGATGTTGCTGGCGAGGAGATGAGAGCAGGTGACCAAGCACCTGCTTTGCTGGGGGCCCGGCCAGCGCATCTACAGCAGCAGGAGGGGTGGGTTCAGAGGCAGGCCCAGGAGAAGGTTCCAGAGGGAGCAGGAGGGGAGGGGAGAGTGAAGCCAGCCCTGCGGGGTTAAGTTGGGGTCAGCACGGGAATGCAGGGCTGAGAGACTGTGTTGAAAGTGGGCATCTAACAACATGATTTCGGCTGATGGAAGTGACCAGCCTGGGGGAAAGCTCCGTGCAGAGTGCAAGAGGAGGGGACAGCTGCTGGAACTCGGTGGTCCTGTGTTGAAATTGATGGCCACGCCTGTTGCTGGCTTCAGAGTCTCACCAATCCACCAAATCAGTCTTGATTTCACCAGAAAGAGTCTGCCTCAATTTTCCCCCTGTAACCGTGCTGGAGTTTCCTTCCGCCAAGACGAGGCAGCATCCTGGCCCGGTGGGTCTGCAGGTTGAGCTGAGCTCTGCACTGCGGGATTTCCCCTGGCTGTGCTCTCTGAGTCAGCCCAGGCGGATTTCCCCAGTCCTTGGCAGTCACTGGGAATGGAAGAGAAAAAGTGGTAAGATGGAGACTGTCGTCTCCCCTGGCCCGTCTTGCCCATATCCCAGCTCCTGCTAAAGGACCCTTGGGCGGGACAGGACAGGGAGTGATGGGGCGACCGGGACAGCCCTCACTGAAGGCAGCACAGGGTCTCACTTGTCCCTCTGTTGGGACCCTGGAGGTCTTACACCCCCCGACATTGCTCCACGGTGAGGGTGTGGAAGGTGAGAAGGCATGGAGGTGTGAGTTTGAGAGTGTTGAGAAATGCCCCTGGTGGGGTAGGCAGGGGCCAGCCCGGAAGGCCTTGCAAGGTCAAGGGCAGCGTTGAGGGGATTCAGACAGTGGAAGGGCCTGGCCTGGCCTGGTGTGGCGGAGATGGGTGGTCAGCCAGGAGTCCCGTGGAGAACCTGGAGGCCTATGCCAGCGGTGGCAGTGGGGTGGGGTGGAGAAGGGCGGCTGGAACCCAGTACCACTAGGTTAGTGCCTTCAACAACACACATTTATGGTCCCTGAGTTCTGTGGGACGCACGTCCAGTATGGGTCCCCTGGCTCAAGTTAAGGTGTGGACATGGGTTCCTTCTCTGGACGCCCCAGAGAGAATCTGTTTCCTGCCGTTTCCAGGCTCTGGAGTCCTGCCTCCTTTGGCTCACGACCTCCTCCGTCTTCACCACCAGCGGTCCCGCGTTTCTGCCTTTCCCCTGCAGTCAGGGCTCCCTCAACGCTCACTTTCACCCCCTTCTTTTAAGGGCCCCTGTGATTGCCTTTCGGGCCCACCCTGCAATCCAGCATCACCCTCACATCTCAAGTCCCCACCTGAGTCCATCTGCAAAGACTCCTTTGCCCTGTGCGGTGACAGAGTCACAGGTTCTGAGGATTAGGACATGGGCATCTTAGCGAGGGACGGATTCTTCTGCCGACCACAGGCCTCAGAGTTGACAGGCAGGGGAGGGGCCCGGCCGCACGGGCAGCAGAGTGTCTGTCCACGTGTGTTGAGTCCCTACTCACTCCCGACACCCCAAGACCTCTGTCCCTCAGCTCTGTTCAGACAGCTGCTCCCAGCTCCGTGCTGGTGACCCCCCAAACCTGCCTGCCATCCCCGTCGTCGCCTCTGGTGCACTCAAAGGCCCTCCTGGGTCATCTGCAGCCTCTGCCAGCTTTGCAGATTGCCCTGGGACTTCTCCAGGATGCTTGAATTTGCCACGCTTCTGGCTTCAGGGCCCCTGGAAGAAGCAGCTCCATGGACGGCTGGGATTGGTGGAGTCTGCAGCCCCTCGGGAACCCGCGCTCTCTCTCCCTCTCCCTGCAGTCTCCTGGGCTACCTGACCAAGTATGACTGCTCCAGTGCAGACATCAACCCCATAGGCGGAATCAGCAAGACGGACCTGAGAGCCTTCGTCCAGTTCTGCATCGAGCGCTTCCAGCTTCCTGCCCTGCAGAGGTGACAGTGCTCACCATAGCCACGGGGCTCCTCTCCCAGCACGGGCCCGGCCACCCTGGCCCACACTCAGGCTCCTTCGTAGCTCCTGTTGCCTGCTGAGTAGTCCTGCCCTTGAGCTGGCACTTGAGGCCTGTGACCAAGCCTCCCTTTCTTCCTGTGGGTGCCTCCACAGCTCCCAGGCTCTGGCCAGATGACGGAGCTGCGGCCTCCTGCCTTCCCCGCCTGCCCTGCTTCCCTTCCCCATGCCGAGGCTTGGCAGACCGAGGCTCGCCACATCTGAGCAGAGCACCTGTGCTTTAGAAGTGACAGAAGACGGATCAGTGCCCAGACCTTTCCTCGGCCTTTGCCAAGGTTCCCTGCCACGGGAATGTGTTTTCTTCTCTGCTTATTCTCACTGGGGTGACTGTGCCCCCCAGGGGACAGCAGGCAATGTCTGCAGACATGCTTAGTTAGCTTCGCCACACGGGGTGTGCTGAGCATTAGCAGGTAGAGGCCAGGGGTGCTCCTCAACATCGTGCAGTACACAGGCCATTGTCATTCCCTACAGCAGAGTCCCCTCGACCCGGGTGTGGATGGTGCCCGGTGCACTGGCCCTGCACTGTGCCTCCATCTCTGCCTCTCCTCCTGGGGTCGGGAGGCCACAGCAGTGCCCACGCTCCTCAGCCCAGGGTGCTCACGCCCGCTGGGAAGCCCAGCACTGCAAGCCTTGGTGATGTCCTACCCAGGGTGAACAGAGTGTCCAGGGCCAGCACACTTAGGGAACTTAGTTTGGGGATTCTCTCCCAGAGCTCACACCACCCTCGCAGCTGCACTGACCCACCTCTGTGTGTTTTGGCTGCAGCATCCTGTTGGCGCCGGCCACCGCGGAGCTGGAGCCCTTGGCTGATGGACAGGTGTCCCAGACCGACGAGGTAATGGCGGTGGCTTTGCCATGGCGCTTCCGCCCCTCCTCCCCACCTCCTGCATGGTGGTGCTGGCTCTTCCCACCTCCCACCTGACCCCAGGAGCTGTGCTCCATCACTGTCACCGGGTCCCTGGCCTGGGTGCCCAGAGCTCAGTGTCAGTCACATTGCCGGCCTGTGACACTTCAATTCACTTCCTCATGGTTGGGGACCCAGAACGGGGATGACATGGTGGGAGGGGAGGGAGAGCAGATGGCGGGCGGAGGAACACAAGTCCCTTGCAGGCAGGAGGGGCATCTCTGCTTGTGCTTTAGAGTGACCTAGGAGGAGAATCGCCCTTGATTCCTCCACTGCACACTGGCCCTTCATGATGAGGCCCAGGCTGTGGTTTGTAGCTTAATGGATGCTGGGAGAAGTGGCTGTGGGCTTTTTATGATAAGATCCATGACGCTCTAGCCTCTTAGGTCACAAGGACTTGCTGCTATAATTTCTTCCAAGCTTTTTCTAGTTTTCATCCTTACATTTAGGTCTGTGATCTAGTTGAGTTACTTTTGTGTGTGGTGTGAGGAAGGGGTTGAGTTTCTTTCCTTTGCATGTGAATATCCAGTGGTCCCAGCACCATTTGCTGAAAGGATGATTCTTTCCCCCATTGATTTAGCTTGGCACCCTTGTTGTAAATGTAGGATTTATTTCGGGACACTCAGTTCTGTTCCACAGATCTTTTCTGTTTTTCCTTATGCTGGTCCCACACTGTCCTGATTATTATAACTTTGTAGGAAGGATTTTGGCTACTCTGAGCCTCTTGAATATCCATATGAATTTTGAGATCAGCTTGTCAATCTCTGGAGAAAAAAAAAGCTTGCATTTTGATGGAGGTTGTATTGACACTGTAGATCAGTTTGGGGAGTTCTGCCGTCTTAATCATAAGAACTCTTCTGATCCATGAACATGGGACATGGAATGTCTTACTTATTTAAGTTGTCCCTAATTTTTTTTTTTTTTTTTTAGACAGTGTCTCACTCTGTTGGCCAGGCTGGAGTTGCAGTGGCACAATCTCAGCTTACTGCAACCTCCGCCTCCCTGACCCAAGCAGTTCTCCTGCCTCAGCCTCCTGAGTATCTGGGATTATGTGTGTGCATCACCACGCCTTGCTAATTTTTTTGTATTTGTAGTAGAGATGGGGTTACACCATGTTGGCCAAAACATGAGGCCTCAAACTCCTGGCCTCAAGTAATCTGCCCGCCTTGGCCTCCCAAAATGCTGGGATTACAGGAGTGAGCCACTGTGCCCGGCCTCTAATGTCTTTCAACAACGTTTTTTCTAGTTTTCAGAATTTAAGGTTACGCTTCTTTTGCCAAATGTATTTCAAAATATTTTATCATTTTTGATACTCTGGTGAATGGAGTTGTTTTAATAATTTCATGTGTAGATTGTTCATTGCTAGTTTATAGAGAAACACTGTTGATTTTTGCATATTGACCATATACCCTGCACCTTGTTGAGCTCATGTATTAGTGCTCAGAGCTTCTTAGTAATCTCCTTAAGATTCCGATTTACAGGGTCATGCCGTCGCAGCTAGAGAGAATTTCTGCCAAGCCTGATGATCCTAACCCAGGGCAGGCCCAGGCTGATCGATGTGTTTGTGTTACTAGTTTTTAACAAAAAATGTTAAAAAGCAAAATAAAAAATCTTTTTTTAATAGAAAGAAGCTTATAGAATAAGAAAAAAATATTTTTACAATTAGATCCATGACCCTCCACCTTCCTTAGGTCACAAGGATTTGCTCCTATAATTTCTTCCAACAGTTTTATCATTTAAGTCCTTATGTTTAGGTCTGTGAGCCAGTTGAATTAATTTTTGTGTGTGGCAGCTGACAGTGTATTTGTGTTTTAAGCTGTTATTATAAGAGTCAATTTTTTTTAATTAAAAAGTTTATAAGGTAAGGCTGAGCGCGGTGGCTCACACCTGTAATCCCAGCACTTTGGGAGGCTGAGGCGGGCAAATCACTGAGGTCAGGTGTTCAAGACCAGCCTGGCCAACATGGTGAAACCCCATCTATACCAAAGAAATACAAGCAAAACAAAACAAAACAAACAAACAAAAAAAGTTTATAAGGTATAAAGGTTACAGTAAGCTAAGGTTAATTTATTATTGAAGGAAGAAAAATATATTTGTATTAATTGACTGTAGCCTAAGTCTACAGTGCTTAGAAAGCCCACAGTAGCACAGTAGCATCCCAGGCTTTCCCGTTCACCCACCGCTCACTCCCTGACTCACCCAGAGCGGCTTCCAGTCCTGCAAGCTCCAGTCCTGGGAAGTGCCCTACGCAGGTGTCCCATCTTTTATCCTTTCTACTGTATTTTTACTGTCCCTTTTCTACATTTAGATACATAAATACTTAGGATTGTGTTAGACTGGCCCAGAGTATTCAGTACAGCAACATGCTGTGCCCGTGTGTAGCCAAGGAGCTCAGGCTGTACCATGGAGCATAGGCGTGTAGGAGGCTAGACTATCTGGATGTGTCTAAGTGCCTTGAGGATGTTTACAAGATGCAGTGGCCTGGCCGTGTGTTTCTCAGACCATATCCCTGTCATTAAGTGATGCGCGCCTGTCTTTCTTGATGATGCATTGATTTCTTTTGTTTTGTTGTGTTTTTGAGACGGAGTTTTGCTCTTGTTGCCCAGGCTGGCTGGAGTGCAGTGGCGCAATGTCGGCTCACCGCAACCTCTGCCTCCCGGGTTCAAGCAAGCAGTTCTCCTGCCTCAGCCTCCCAAGTAGCTGGGATTTACAGGCATGCGCCTCCACGGCCGGCTAATTTTGTATTTTTAGTAGAGACGGGGTTTCTCCATGTTGGTCAGGCTGGTCTCGAACTCCTGACCTCAGGTGATGCACCTGCCTTGGCCTCCCAAAGTGCTGGGTCTACCGACCCACCGCGCCCAGCCTCGCCATTGATTTCTGTAAGGTCACTAAGGTGTCTGTTTCATTACGGATTTTACTTGAATCTTCATTCTTTTTTCTTGGTCATTTTAGCTAAAGGTTTGTCAATTTTTTTTTTTGTCTTTCCAAGCACAACTTTTTGTTTTGTTGATTTTCTGTATTGTCTTTCATTAATTTCCCTCCAATCTCTGTCATTTCCTTCCTTGTGCTGGCTTTGGGTTTCATTTGCTCTTCTTTTTCTAGCATCTCAAGGTGGAAAGTTAGGTTATTGATTTGAGATCTTTTTCTTTTTAAGGTAGGTGTTTACAGCTACAAGTTTCCCTCCTTGCACTGCATTCAGTGCCTCCCATACGTTTTGGTCTGTTGTGTCTTCATTTCATTTATCCAAGTATTTTCTAATTCCCTTGGTGACTTCTTCCTTGATCCATTGATTATTTAGGAATATGCTCTTTAATTTCCACGTATCTGTGAATTTCCAAAATTTTTGTTACTGAATTTGTACTTTTATTCCATTGTGGTGAGAAAGCACTTTGTATGACTTCCACATTTAAAGTTGTCTGAGGCTTCTCTGGTGGCCCAGCAGATGGTCTGGCCTGGGAAGTGTCCCGTGTGCCCTTGGGAGGAAGGCGGGTTCCGCTGCCGCTGGGTGCAGCGCCCTGCAGCCGTGTGACAGGCCTCCCTGCTTGACAGAGTTGTCTGTATCTTCCATTTCCTTGCTGATTTTTCATCTTAGTTGTTCTGTCCATTATTGAAAGTGGGGTATTGAAGTCTCCAGCTATTGTTGAATTGAAGGAATTAAATGTTACACTGGAAAATGCTCACTTCATGGGAAAGAAACGCGTCAAGCAGCCGTTTGTGCACAACCCGTCAGTGCTGGGGACTCCGTGGAGAGCCACGCAGACGTGGCCACTGCGGTGAAAACACTTAGAGTCCCCTGGAGGGACGGACAAGAAGGCCCCGCGATGGCTGTGGCCGTACTGTCTGATGATGGCCCTGGGGTGTGGTAGGAATCCAGGGGAAATCGGAACGGGTCGTGAACAATGGAAGGGGCCTGGGTTGTATGAGCCTCAGGGTGAAATCAGCTCCTCTGAGCCTGGCTTGAGGCATTGGTTGCCTGGCGCTGTGATAGTGATACCAGCGGCCCCTCGTGGCCTCCAACATGGCCCCGATTTCAGTGAGACCCCAGCGCTCTGCTCTGAGTCCCCCACACTTCAGGGCATGGGCTCAGGAGGGCAGCAGACAGGCTCCATCTGCTCCGTGGGCCACGCCTTCCTCGGATGATTCGTGGGGCTACTGTCACTAGTGACCCGGTGGCTTAAAACAACAGGAATTTCTTCTCACAGATCCAGAGGCCGGGGTCTGGAATCAAGGTGTTGGCAGAGTCCTGGTTCCTCCGAAGGCTCTGGGGCAGTGGTCCCCGGTCTGTTTGCACCAGGGTTTCCTGGAAGACAATGTTTTCCACAAACAGAGAGGGGGAGATGGCTTTGGGATGAAACCATTCCACTTCAGATCACCAGGTGGTAGATTCTCATAAGGGTCGTGCAACCTAGATCCCTCGCTTGTGCAGTTCACTGTAGGGCTCGCGCTCCTGTGAGAATCTATGCTCCTGTGAGAATCTATGCTCCTGTGAGAATCTATGCCACCGAGGATCTGATGGGAGGCGGGGTTCAGACGGTAGTGCTCACTTACCCCTCCGCTCCCCTCCCGCTCTGCAATCCAGATCCTGACAGGCCGGGGACCAGTACCCATCCATGGCCTGGGGGTTGGCGACCGCTGTTCTAGGGGGTCCTTTCTTGCCTCTTGTGTCTTCTGGGGACTCCAGGTGTTCCTTGGCTTGTGGCTGCGTCACTCCATCCTTTGCTTCCTTCTTCCTGTGGCCTCCCGTTCTCCACGTGTCCTCCTGGCCCTCATAAGTGATGTCATTGGATGCAGGGCCCATCCCACATTCAGAGTCATCTCACCTTCAGATTCTTTACTTAATTACATCTGCAAAGACTCTTTATCTTTTTCTCTTTTCTTCTTTTTCTTTTTCTTTTTTCTTTTTTTTTTTTTAAGAGACAGGGTCTGGCTCTGTCACCCAGGCTGGAGTGCAGAGCCGCAATCTTGGCTCACTGCAGCCTCAATGTCCCGGGCTCAGGTGATCCTCCCACCTCAGCCCCCCAAGTAGCTGGGACTGCAGGTGCACACACCACCACACCCCGCTAGTTTTTTATTTTTTGTAGAGATAAGGTCTTGCCATGTTAAACCCCTGGGCTCAAGCAGTCCTCCCACCTCGGCCTCCCAAAGCGCTGGGATTACAAGTGTGAGCCACCACGCCTGGCCTACGCTCTTTTTCCAAATAAAGTCACATCCCCAGGAACTGGGCCTTCAGACATGAGCGCTCTTGGTGAGCCACAGGCCACCTGCTGCAGTCCTCCAAACCAAATGCCTGGTTCTTCGTTGCTGTTTTCCAAATGCTACCTCCTTACTGGCTGACCAGCGATGGGGAGTAAAGCCCACCTCTGCTCCTGCCTCCCTGGGAGAGTCTCACCTCCTTGGTCTCTGGTCCCCAACTCCAAAAGAAGCTTTAGGCTGTCCTCCCGCTGTGACTTGCTGTCACTGTGGAACGACTTTTTGTTGTTCACAGGAAGATATGGGGATGACATACGCGGAGCTCTCGGTCTTTGGGAAACTCAGGAAGGTGGCCAAGATGGGGCCCTACAGCATGTTCTGCAAACTCCTCGGCATGTGGAGACACATCTGCACCCCAAGACAGGTAAAGCCCGTGGGACGTGTCACAGAGGGAGGCCAGTTAGGTAATGTCCCCTTTGCAGAGGCCGATTTGACCTGCAGGAACAAGTAGACAACGGTGTGACCCTAACATAATAAAACTGTGTCTCACACAGTAACACTCTCTAGTTGTTTTTGCCAACTCTGGTCTTCTGCTGGCCCAAAGTTAATCTGAGTGAGGCTCACCCACAGCCAGGTAAACACGACCTGAAACAAGCCCTCCCTTTTCTTTGAGGGCAGAATGTAAACTTCAGGGTCAGAATAGTATTGCTTTTCTGCTAGTTGTGAGTCTTGCCGGGGCTGAAGCCCACAAGCATGGTAGTCCCATAGAACCTTCTGGAAGCCTTGTGAAATAAATCTTCGTGGGATTTATCTCAGATCCCCTGAGTCAGCATGCCATAGCATCAAAGGCAGGGGGACCCCATTTTCATAGCATCAGAGGCGGGGGACCCCGT
>NC_045446.1:3121337-3130951 GCF_002776525.5 Piliocolobus tephrosceles | reverse complement strand
CATCAGAGGCGGGGGACCCCGTTTTCATAGCATCAGAGGCAGGGGGATGCCGGTTTCATAGCTCGGCCAGCGCCCCTGGCGTGAGCCTGGGCATCCCTCATGCCTGCCACTGGGGAAGGTCCCGTGTGGGGAGTAACCCATTAGCCATTTGCTTGTGTGGTCCAGCATGGGAATTCCAGCCTGGGGTCTCTCCAG
The DNA here is from genome assembly GCF_002776525.5 of Piliocolobus tephrosceles. Taxonomy (NCBI): domain Eukaryota; kingdom Metazoa; phylum Chordata; class Mammalia; order Primates; family Cercopithecidae; genus Piliocolobus; species Piliocolobus tephrosceles. The sequence goes on along the minus strand of NC_045446.1, from coordinate 3,130,756 downwards.
CTTTGCTAACATGAAGTTCGTGTGTTGCACACCAACCAGGTCGCTGACAAAGTGAAGCGGTTTTTCTCCAGGTACTCCATGAACAGACACAAGATGACCACGCTCACGCCCGCGTACCACGCCGAGAACTACAGCCCTGAGGACAACAGGTTTGATCTGCGACCGTTCCTGTACAACACGGGCTGGCCTTGGCAGTTTCAGTGCATAGAAAATCAGGTAAATCCAGCAGAAATGTTTCTCTCTCCATGTTTCATATCTGTAGAAGAAACGTGAGGTTATTTCCATGAAGGATTGAAAACCTTTCTTATATTCACAGTGACTTTTTTACTGTCCTCCCTTCTGCAAAGGGACAAGTATGTTTAAAGTGTTTTTTAAATTTACTATTCTCATGTTGACAAATAAAAGTTCTATATATTGATGGTGTACAACATATATTGATGGTGTACAACATGACGTTTCGATATGAGCGTCACGGTGGAACGGCTAAGTCAAGCTCTTTCACTGTACATGCGCTACCCCCACGTGCCTATTATTTGTGTGTTTTGTGTGTGGTGAGAGCACTTAAAATCTACTCTCTTAGCACTTTTCCAATATTAACTACAGTCACCATGTAGTGCACGGGATCTGTTGAACTTACTTCTTTTGTGGCCTTTGACCAACATCTCCCCACCCACCAGCCCCTGCCGGCCGCCATCGCACTCTCTGCTTCCACGAGATCAGCTTTTTGAGATTCCACAGATGACTCAGACCATGCAGTATTTGCCTTTCTCTGCCTGGCTTATTTCGCTTAAGATGTTCGTCTAGGTTCATCCGTATTGTTGCAAATGGCAGAATTTCCTTCTTTCCGAAGGCTGCATAGTTCTCCACTGTGTGTGTGCACATATTAGGAACATTAGGTGATGACCGGAGATGATTTTGGTTATCACGACTGGGCTGGGGTCTGTGCTCCCAGCATCCCGTGGGTGAAGCCCAGGGATGCTGCTGAATATCCTTCCGTGTGCAGGACGGGCCCATCCCAACCCCATGCCTAGCAGAGAATTCTTTGTTCCACATGGTGGTGGTGCCAAGGTTGAGGAATGCTGACATTTGGGGCTGGAAGGTGGGGCTGCATGGTTGTAAGGAAGAGATACTGTCTCTGGCTGATTTCTGTGGAATGGAACTTGCTGAAAGAGTGACTTAGAGCGTGGAAGGGAGGGCAGGGGTCACAGGGTCTGGAAAGCTGGGACTCGGGCCAGGTGGCTGCTGCCCTATATCCCCTGCTGTGGCTGGACGAGCCCATGCGCCACACCCTGTCTGGGCTGGATGCCAACCTGCTCTGCCATCCTTGAATCCCTGTGTCCCTGGGTCACCGGGCAGTGGAGTGGCCAAGCTTCGGGTGAGGGGCCCTGTCATTCGGCCACCCAGGACGGGAGAGAGAGCTACCCCAGCTCTGGCCTCTGTAGTGGGAGGTGGGGGCTTGGCTCCCACCAAGATGCACTCGGGTGAGCTCCCCCAGATCAGGAAGGGGGTTCAGACGCTGTGCAGCCAAAAGAGTGGCACACGTAGGAACATCAGAGACAGATTGAGGTAAAGGTGGAGACACTGCCCTGCTGTCGTCTGTGGTGTCAGCTGTGTGTGTGCTGGACCCGCCCCTCCAGGCTTTTCGAGCGCACACTCCCAGCATCCGGTGGAGACTCTGGTAATTTGCTTTTTCACCTCTGGGACTTGTGACCCACTTTTGGTGTGTGCCAGTGTTTCGACAGCCCCACAGTCTGCCCTCGCAGGGCTGTGGTGTCACAGGCCTCTCTTTCCAGGTGCTACAGCTTGAGAGGGCAGCGCCACAGTCCCTGGACGGCGTGGACTGAGGCCAGGTCCTTCCTGGAGGCCTGCTGTCCTCGGGGACCCCAGCACCTCGTCACCAGCATTGCTGGAGCCAAGGGTAGGAGCCCAGAACTGCACGGCACATCAGCCGAGAAGGAGGGAACTTTTCGGTCAAATTCCTCAAAAAGAGGCTGGAATAAAGCCTGGGCTTAAAAAGAGGCTGGAATCCAATGCATGTGGTTTTGACCTCCCGCCAGCGTGCGCTTCCCCGTGAACTCTGGCACGCTGACGGAAGCCGCCTGGGTAGGAGAGGTCCAACCGCCGCCCTGTGTGGCATCTTTGCTGCAGGAACAAGAATGGTGGCTCCCGGGCAGGGAGGGGTATCATGAGCAGAAAATGAGGGAGAGAAGACCTCCTCTCCCACCCATATACACCTTCCTGTCCTGGGTTCCAGAAGGTTCTGGGGAGATGGTCCCCGCAGAGCTCTCTTCCTGGGAGTCTGGGGACTAGTCAGCCTTACTCCTGTCCTGTGGGAGAACTACCCCATCTGGGCATGGGGCCAGGTGTGGGGCAGGGGCGGGTCCCTGTGGGTCCCCCTTCCTGTTCGTCTTCCTGCCATTCTGGGCACCTTTGTCTTTTTATGGAATGGGGTGAGGAGCGGCTCTTCCATCCTCTGCAGAGCTCCCCTTGGTCCTGGAACCCTCTCTCCAGGGTAGCGCCAGGGAGTCTCAGCCTCCCATCCTTGCAGGGTGAAGATGAGATGAAGATGGGTGCACAGGCCAGAGCCTCCAGGAGGGTGGAGTGGGTTTGGGGTCTGTGCTGCCCACCGGGTGTCCGTCCTTTCTCTCCCCCATGCCTGGCCCCTCTGCCTGGAACACTCCTTCCCAGCCTCACCTAGAGCCCCACATCAAACCCAGGGCCTAGGCTGGGACACAGAACACAGCCAAGGGTGAATTTCCCAGGAAGTGACTGGGGGCCCTGGGCTGGGGTACAGGGAGTGATCCTCCCACCACGCCGCCTCTGCGGGTCTGCGCGGCCTTTCTTCCCCTGTCCCCGCTCTGTCTCCTCTCACTGTCCAGCTTTCCCTAAGCCGGGCTGTAGATTTCCCTCTGTCCTGGACCACCAGGGAGCCTTCCAACTGTGATGTGCCCGGTACCGAGGTGGCCCCCAGCAGACCCTGTCCCTCCCAGTGTGCTGCCACTGGGGATGACCCCCAGGGGGTGGCTGCCCGAGGCCTCCTTGGTCCATCCTGGTCTCACTGTCTCTAGGTCATAGCAGTACTAAGTGGCGTGGTAGCAGAAAGTGGGGGGCACTCGGCAGGTGCTGTCGGGATAGCAGAAAGTGGGGGGCACTCGGCAGGTGCTGTTTTTATAGTAGAGAGTGGGGAGCACTTGGCAGGTGCTATTGATAGCAGAGAGTGAGGAGCACTTGGCAGGTGCTGTTGGGATAGCAGAGAGTGGGGGGCACTCGGCAGGTGCTGTCTGAATAGTAGAGTTGGCACTCGGCAGGTGCTGTCAGGATAGCAGAAAGTGGGGAGCATTCAGCAGGTGCTGTCGGGATAGTAGAAAGGGGGCACCCAGCAGGTGCTGTTTGTATAGTAGAGAGTGGGGAGCACTTGGCAGGTTCGGTCTGGATAGCAGAGAGTGAGGAGCACTCGGCAGGTGCTGTCAGGATAGCAGAAAGTGGGGAGCGTTCAGCAGGTGCTGTCGGGATAGCAGAAAGGGGGGCACTCAGGTGCTGTTTGTATAGTAGAGAGTGGGGAGCACTTGGCAGGTGCGGTCTGGATAGCAGAGATTGGCGGACACTCGGCAGGTGCTGTCTAGGAATGCTAGACAGGCAAGGGCAGAACACCTCAAGTGAGCATGCGCACAACTCCAGTAGACACACTGCGCATGCTCCCCTCCCAAGCGCCGGCAGCCTCTGTGCATATGGTTCGCGCCCCGCAAGGGAGGAATCTGGGAACTGTAATGCAGGACCCGGGAAGCATGCCGACCCCTTGTCAAAAGGTCAAATCACGTACCTGACTCAAGTAGCCTGCTGGGCCCTCTTCCAAATTTACTTTCCTTCCTTTCGTTCCTGCTCTAAAGCTTTTTTAATAAACGTCCACTCCTGCTCTAAAACTTGCCTCAGTCCCATGCCCCTCAGTGGAATTCTGTCTTCTGAGGAGACCAGAATTGAGGCCGCCGCAGACCCCTATGGATTCGCCACCGGTAACAAGAGGTGAAACCAAGGAGAGAGCTGGCAGGCACGGTGTTTTCTCCTTTACTCTCCCACCGTGACAATCATCGACACAAGATTGCTGTGACCAAACATGGGTTTTCTTTGTCTCTCACACTAAGCAGTGGGCGCCAGCTGGGTATCCTCTAATTCAGTTCTGACACCATCTACCCAGAGAGCATCAGGTCCCACACACTGAGAGCTCAGTTCCCAAGACTGCACACCCCACCACCACCACACACACACACACACACACACACACAACAGTCACAAGTCCGGGCCTCCAGAACCTCTGACCTACCAGCTTCAAGTTGGGGTTCCCATGACCCCCTCATTAAGCTCACAGAACTCAGGGAAATGCTTATGTTTAGCTGTGTATTATAAAGGATATTGCAAAGACTATAGATGAAGAGCCACATAGGGTGAGGCACAGGGCGAGGGGTACGGAGCTTCCGTGCTCTCCCCCAGGCACCACCCTCTAGGACCCTCCCTGCATTCAGCTACCCAGAAAAGCTCTCTGAACCCAGTCCTCTTGGGTTTTCTTTCTTTCTTTCTTTCTTTTTTGAGACAGTGTCTCACTCTGTTGCCCAGGCTGGAGTGCAGTAGAACGATCTCGGCTCACTGCAACCTCTGCCTCCCAGGTTCAAGCAATTCTCCTGCCTCAGCCTCCCTAGTAGCTGGGACTACAGGCACCTGCCACCACGCCCAGCCAATTTTTTGTATTTTTAGTAGAGACGGGGTTTCACTGTGTTAGCCAGGATGGTCTCGATCTCCTGACCTCGTGGTCTGCCCGCCTCGGCCTTCCAAAGTGCTGGGATTACAAGCGTGAGCCACCGTTCCCCGGCCCCTCTTAGGTTCTCATGGAAGCTTCGTGCCATCACCATTCCTTCCCCCAGGGCATGGGGTAAGTAGGGGTTACTGTCTCGGGTCTCAAGACCCACAGTCAACAAGGCAAGGGACCATCAGAGTGGAAGGAGCGCAGGAGGACACCAGAGGCTGCCCCTGAGGCTTAAAACGTTCAATAGTCTATTAGGTTGCTGCAAAAGTAATTGCAATAACTTTTGCACCAAACTAGTAACAAAAGACTCACCGAGTCTGTGGGAGTTATCAGCTAGGAACCATGGACAAAAAATATCACAACATCAAAACAGTGTAAAGTGCTATGTATACACAAGTTATTCAGTGCAGTGGAGTCCCATCTCACAGCGGCTGGGCTTCCAAAAATTAGCTTACCACCATGCCTAGCTAATTTTTGTATTTTTAGTAGAGACAGGGTTTCACCATGTTGGCCAGGCTGGTCTCGAACTCCTGACCTCAGGTGATCTGCCCGCCTCAGCTTCCCAAAGTGCTGGGATTACAGGCGTGAGCCCCCGCGCCCTGCCCATTCAAAATCTTAAATCCACAGAGGTCATTCTCTAATTGCTCCACTTACACTCAAAAATACATCTTGATGACAGCATGCATTATGCTATAAGTGTTTTACAGAAAATGTAAATTTTTTTAGTTACCATAAACTCTCCTAAAAAATTATTTCAAAATACATTTTCTCTTAAGACATTTCAAAATTTGACATTTCTTAATACAGTGCTTACCATCTACAACCCACTGGTATTAATGCTTTTACTATTCAAACTAATGTTATAGTAACCACTCTGTGTTAGGACTTAGTAACACCTACCTTTTACCAATAAATCCAGACAGTGCTAACTGACTGAATCTTCTGGCCTGCAGACAGTGCACGCCTCTTGTCCCAATGAAGTGATCCAAATGTATTCATGGCTATAAATGACCTCAAACACTCCAGTGAAAAGCCGTTTCTCACCACATTAGAAAATTCCAAACCTCTCATCAGAACCTGCAAAGTGCTGTGTGGAGTGATGTGGGGTGGGGAAAACAGTGAGAAAGGTGTAGCCGTAAGACAGACAAAGAAGGGCTGTGATCAATGCATAGTTAGGGATGAACAAAAAGACGGCAGAGAGCTGGAGATTATCAGAAAATGAAACAAGCGAATTCCTCTTCATACGTTTAGAGAAAGCCAGTTGTGTAGCCTGGGAGCAGATGTCCTCTCTCCACGTGCAAAATTAATACCATTTCTTCACCAAGGATGTTTTCAGTCTCTAACTTGAAAACACAAACTTGCTTCAACAGAATTATTTACTTCTAATTATAAGAAATGTTATTCACCAGCACTGTATTTGTTTACTTCTTTTACATATCAAAATAACCCAGTAACTTACAAAGCATCCCCAGTGTTTACCTGAACAAACTGCCCGATAATGTAAATAAACCCAACGATATCAATTATAAAAAGTAAAAGAACAATAGTTAAAGAAAAATTGGCTTAAATTGGGTTCTTTACATGAAATAACTAAATAAAATGTATGAGTTATATAAAATATTACTTAATACACTCTGTGAAATTGCTCACATCTGAAAATGATTTGGGGATCGTCACTAAGGTTTATGTAAATTCTTCTTCTCATCCCTGGGCAGGGCATGGAAATAGTGCCGCGTGAACAATGGGATAGGACCATTTGATGTGAGGTCCAGCATGAATAAGAGGCAGGTAAAAACAGAGGGTTTGCATGAGGAGATTCTGAACCAGGAGCCAGAATATTTTACAGAAATGAATTCAATACAAAGGAAAGAACAGAGATTTCTTTCAACATCTTTGAGGTTTATAGTTTTCTATAGTAAATAATCATGTCTATTAAAATTATCTTTTATCCAATCCTGCTATTTTCTTTGTGGTCTGTACCTTCAAACTAGGTAGACACCAACACTCATACAAACACAATTACTTGCTCCATAATTCTCTTAAACCTAAAGTTCATCTTTATTGCGTTTGCTTTGTTCTTTTTGTTTGTTTGTTTTGTTTTGTTTTGTTTTTTTGAGACAAGGGCACACTTTGCTGTCCTGGCTGGAGTGCAGTGGCATGATCATACCTCACTGCAGCCTTGATCTCCCAGGCTCACATGGTCCTTCCGCCTCAGCCTCCTGAGTAGCTGGGACTGAAAGTGTGCAGCACGACTCCCAGCTAATTTTTTAACAATCTGTAGTAGAGACAAGGTCTCACTATGTTGCCCAGACTGTTCCCAAACTTTTCAGCTCAAGTGATCCTCTTACCTCGGCCTCCCGAAATGCTGGGATTACAGATGTGAGCCACCATGCTCAGCGTAGTTTATCTTTACAGTAATATATTTGTATATTTAACTCCATGTGAATCAAAACTAAAACTCTCCGTGTGTTTTGTCAGGGCAGAATAGTTGTCCATCCGACAAAAAATATTGGAAAACAATTAAAATACTCAGAAATGTATGTATTTTATTTAAACTCCTGTATAACCTTTATTATAGCAATAATGGTGACTCTGTAGTTACAAAAAAAAGCATAAAAAACTATGGGAACAATATTCTCCAAATTACTTGCAGTTAAAAAGTCACTGGGAATAGAGATCGCTGGAGATGCTATTCCACTATGCCACCCAATAGCATACTGTTACCGCCTGTCATCAACACCCTTGAGTAAGACGGAATTGGTTTTTGGTAGGATAACACTTTATTTCATGAACTTAACACATTTAACACAATTGTGTTTAATTAAAAAAAAGTTCACACAGAATCTTATAAAACATTTAAAAATTTATGGTATCGGCCGGGCGCGGTGGCTCAAGCCTGTAATCCCAGCACTTTGGGAGGCCGAGACGGGCGGATCACGAGGTCAGGAGATCGAGACCATCCTGGCTAACACGGTGAAACCCCGTCTCCAAAAAATACAAAAAACTAGCCGGGCGAGGTGGCGGCGCCTGTAGTCCCAGCTACTCGGAAGGCTGAGGCAGGCGAATGGCGTAAACCCAGGAGGCGGAGCTTGCAGTGAGCTGAGATCCGGCCACTGCACTCCAGCCTGGGCGGCAGAGTGAGACTCCGTCTCAAAAAAAGGAAAAAAAAAAAGAAAAAAAAATTTATGGTATATTACCTTCATGAAATACTGGTAAAACCAATGATTTATAAAATTCAAAATGGTTCCCTCTTCCTATAATGCAGAAGAATCTTCCTACCTCATGAACCACTTACAAGTATGTAAGACAACCACAAAGAGCCTCTTGATCAAGATGTTATTCATGCATCTGACATTTCAGAGCCTTTCGCCTTTCATGGACAAGTGTATCAGTGATGCACACCTAATGTAAAGGAATTTCTCATATTTCTGATGCAACAATAAGAATTGACCATATGTTTTCACATCAGAACTAGAAATGAAGACATAGCATCAACTGAGAGTTGAATTACATCAATATTCACTTTTCAAAATACTTAACATTCTTTCAATGCAAAAAAGTACATTAAGAATGTAATTATAACTACTAAAAATCAATCTCATCCTCCATTTTTTTTGGAGACAGAGTCTAGCTCTGTCACTTCTGTCACTCAGGCTGGAGTGCAGTGGTACGATCTTGGCTCACTGCAACTTCCGCCTCCCAGGCTCAAGCAGTTCTCCTGCCTCAGCCTCTGGAGTAGCTGGAATTATAGGTGCGCACACCCAGCTAATGAATGATCTGTTTTAAGTCTAGATGAGTCTGTAGACTCAACACTCTGATTCGGCATCTTTTCTGAGTGTGTCCGTGCCCTATTCCTTTCTCTCTTGAATCCCCCAGTGTTTCCGTAGACTTGATTTTGCTTATTTTTCCCATTTACTGCATTTGTAAAATATCTTTTAGTATGAACTCTGGTGTTAGTTCTAAGCTACAGTTTCTGAACAAATTTTATTCCACATTTATGACATTTGTAGGATTTCTCTACAATACAAATTCTCTGAATTTGAATAAAGTTTAAGCAGCTGATGCAAGGCTTCCATCTAGTATAAAACATATTTCTAATTTTTTTCCAGAAGAAATACTCTTTAGTCACCTGGAAACTTATATTTCATGAAAGGTCTTTCAACAGTCATTACATTTATAATAACTTATATTAACTTATATAACTTATAATAACATATAATATATAATGCAATATAATATAATATATATAATATGTAATAATATATAATAACATTATATATTATATAATATAATATATTAATATATTATAATATATAATAACATGTATAATAACTTACATTTATAATAACTTATAAATGTAATAAAGTATTGGTAGGATAAACAGAGTTCATCAGTCTGAACTCTGATGTAAAGTAAGATGCAAGCGGATACTAACAGCTTTGCCTATTTTTATATTTGTTTATTTTTTTTCTCAAGTATGAATGCTTTCATGTACAGTCGGGTGTGAGAACTGGGTAAAGTTCTTTCCACATTCTTCACACTTGTAGGGTTTCTCTCCAGTATGGGTTTTCTTATGTTTGGTAATATCTGAGAACCACATAAAGACTCTGCCACATTCTTCACA
>NC_045446.1:3112057-3121327 GCF_002776525.5 Piliocolobus tephrosceles | reverse complement strand
AAATTCTTTCCACATTCGTCACATTTGTAGGGTTTCTCTCCAGTATGGGTTTTCTTATGCTTAGTGAGGTCTGATAACTGCTTAAAGATGTTGCCACATTCTTCACACGTGTAGGGTTTTTCTTCAGAATGAGTTCTCGTGATTAGAAAGGCTTGAGCAAGTTCTGAAGACTTTCCCACATTCTTCACACTGGTAGGGTTTCTCTCCGGTGTGAATCCTCCTGTGTTCACTGAGGTGTGAGGACTGCGTATAGGCTTTCCCACATTCTTCACATTTGTATGGTTTCTCACCAGTGTGAATTCTCTTAGGTTTAGTAAGGTCTGAGAACCATTCGAAGATGTGGTCACATTCCTCACATTTGAAAGGTTTCCCTCCAATCTCACATCTCTGATGTTTGGAAAGACTTGGACTTGTGCAGTTTTTCACCTTTGGAGAGCTTCTCTCCAGCAAGAATCATCTCATGATTAGAAAGCCCTGAGCAAGAGAGAAAGACACTGTCACGCTCTTCACATTTGTGGAATTTTCCACAGCACCATGTTCCTGATGACCAGTAAGGTGGGAGAGCTGTTTGAAGGCTTTGCCAAATTCTTCACATTTGTAATGTTCCCCTGCGGTGTAAATTCTGTTTTTAGGAAGGACTGAGCAAGTTTTAAAAACTTTGTCACATTCTTGACATTTGTAAGGTTTCTCTCTAGTGCAAATGTTCTCACGTTCAGTAAAGTGTGAGCACTGGTTAAAGGTTTTGCCACATTCTTTACATTTTGTGAAATTTTTTTCCAGTGTGAATTTCTGATGTTCAGTTAAGAATGAGAACATTTGAAAGGATTTACCACATTCTTTGCATTTGAAAGGCTTCTTCCAGCGTGAATTATATTATGTCTATTTAAATTTGAAGAATTGTTAAAGATTTAACACATTTATTACATCGAAAGATTTTGCTATGGGTAGTTGATGAACATTGCTTAAGTCCATTATAATCTTCTTTCTGCAATTTACACTCATCTACATTTCCCCAGTCTTTCCTCCAGTGGAAATTGTCAAGGCCACAATTTCCACATCCTCTCCATATTGATTTTGGGAATGCATCTTGTATGCCCTGCTCTGGCAAAAGGTCTTGGGTGATATGAGAAGACATAGCTGAAAAAAATAAATAAATAAAAGTTACCCACTTACTAGACACAGATGAATACACTTTATGAATCTAATCTATAAAATAATAGAGTACATTAGCAAAACGGCATTAAAAATACCACAGGCCCTACTTTTCTTTATAAACATGTAAATGTAAACATGTATTATCTGAAAAAGATAAAATTGTAAAATGATAATATTATAACTGTGTTACAGTTGAGCATTGGGGAATATAGTGTTTCAACGACCAACCTCAGTTCACACTAAAAAAAAATAACATTTTGAAGTAAAATAACTGGATTATCTTATATTTGGGCAGATGCTTAGTGTTCGGAGAAAATTACTGAGTATAAATTTCTGTAGACTCCCATTGGAAACCTCCGTAGGAATCGAATCACAAAGCAGAACACGCAACATCTGTTTACAGGACTTCTGGGATTTCTGAACCAAACACCATCACCAGGCCTCTCGCACATTTCAGACACAATGCGAAAAGGGAAATTAGAAAACATGTCGCATAGAGATCCTCAAACATAGGCAGGTGCAAGCGTGTTCCCAAAAGCAGTGGCACAGCAAGCAGTGAGAACCACACAGGCCCTTCCTCGCCAGGAGGAGGACTCTGATTTTCACTGTCACCCTTATAAAGGAAAATCACTAAACAGGAAGCTGAGTCTGTAGAAGGTTTAAGAGAATGGGACAGAAGATGCTCCTGGGGACAGCAAGAGAAAGACCCCCCGGGCTCTCAGAACCTCCCCTGCCCACTTTACCTGCTTGGCGGTGCCTCCTGCGGCCCGTTCCTTGGAGCATCCACCTGGGCAGGGCGCATGTCCTCCCCTTCCCCGTGCCAGCCTGAAGCCCCCGGGGCAGCCTGGGTTTCTCCTTTTCCTCTGGATCTCCAGGGACTGCACGGTCCCTGGGGTCCGCTGGTGGGGAATGAATGAGTGAAGGAATGAATGAGGAACCGAGTGGCCATCTGGGTCTCAGTGTCTGTCTGGGGGCGGGGTGGGGGGTGTCCCCTGATGGACCCGGCTCATCAGAGTCACTCCTGGGGGCTTCCCTTGGGGTTGGCACAGGGCAGGTCCCCCCCGCCCCCGTCTCAGGGCTGCTTCCATGGGGAGGGTCCCCGAGAAGCGGAGTGTGGGCTGGTTTTTAGGGGGTAACCCACGAAAGCTCCGCCTGTCCGCCCGCCCCCTGGCCATTCTGGGACCACCCCGGCACTAGAACCTGCCCAGCACCACCCTGGAGCCCCGGCCTGCAGCCTCCTCGGGGCCTCGTCTCCCTCCTCCCGGGGAAGCTGCGGGGCACCCGGCAGACCGCGGGACCTGACTCCCTCCCCTCCCCTCATGGTGGGGTCGCGGCTCTGGGGGCTCCTGGGGCCACTGTCCGACCCTCAGCTCTGTCACCGGGGAGAGGAGCTTTCGGGGCCACAGTCTCAGGGCGGCACAGACAGGGCGGCTCCAAGGCTTCAGCCACAGATGTTGGTTTCCTCTCTTCTGGGGGTGGAGGCCTGAGGTCAGGGAGTCTCAGGGTTTGGTTCCTTCCCAGGCCCCTCCCGGGCTGGGGGCGGGTGTCTCCTGCGCCCCATCGGGCCGCCCTCTGTGGGTCTGTGTCTCCTCTCCCCATGGGGACCCCAGTGAGTGGGGATCAGGCCCACCCGGGGGACTTCATTGAAACTGAATGACCTGTTCAATCAGGCCCCGTCCTGAGGGACTGGGGACCAGGCCTTCCGCGCAGGGTAGGGCACACGCTTTAGCCTGTCACATAGGATTCCCTGGGCCTCTAAGCACTGCAGCCAGGGTGGGCTGGAACTGGGTGTGGCAGAGAAGGGGATTTGTGCCTGTTTCGCAGGGTCGCTACTGGAGACGTTTCCGGCACTTCTTGATATCGACTTTAACTCATTTAATCCTCAAGGCAGCTGCGTGTTTTTTGTGTCACAGGCACAGAGGGGTTAAGTATGAATAACTTGCCCAGAATGGCACAGCTCCCAGTGCAGAGATCAGATTAGCCAAGGAGAAGGAACTAAGTCAGGGGTCTTGACCTCGGCCTGAGAACCACAAGTGAGACACCGGGAGAACTGCCCAGGTCTGAACCCGCCTGGAGAACCGTCCTGTGGGGGAGTGAGTTGGGGGTACTCAAGAGTGTGAGCTTTGCTTCTGAGGCGATGAAATGTTCTGTAACTGGTGATGGGTGCACAGCACTGTGAATACACTAAAAGCATTGAATTGTATGCCTTAAGTGGGCAAATGGTGTGGCATATAAATTGTATCTCAACAAAGCTGTCACCAAAAAAAGAAGAGGTATCAGAGAGGTTGGGGAGCGGTGAAGCCATGGTTGTGCTGATGGACCGAGAGTTCTGGTGAGATCGAAGCATTGGAGAAAAAGAGCTAGGAATAGGAAGGTAGCTGGAAGCAGGGTGCATGGGGACAGAGCCCGGTGGGGTGCCCTGCTGAGAACATGGTCACAGATACCACCACAGGGGTGAGGAGTGGGGAAGGTTCATTTACTTGTGTACGGAAATCACTGAGAATTAACCTAGAAATTGTGTTGGAAAAAGTAGTCACGAGCCAGAAGCTAAAATCAAGAAGAAATTGGGAAGAGATTGGCAAGGCATACCAGCCTGCACATAACGGAAACAGAGACGGAGGCTCTGGAGAAGACGGAGTGGGATAGGCTGGTGGTGACGGGAAGGCATTACCCATCTTCTGGGACCAGTTCCCAAACTGAACGCTTGGACTTGTCAGTTTTCTTACCGGATTCCTTTCTATCCCTACATTTTTTGTGTCTAAAGATGTCCCCAATTCTGAAAGTGAGATCTTTAACTCTCCCTTCATATTCTTTTATTTTTATGATATGTTTTAATTTTTATTTCATGGCTCACTGCAGACTCGATTTCCCAGGCTCAGTAATTTTTCCACCTAAGCCTCCTGAGTAGCTGCAACTACAGGTGTGCGCCAGTATGCCTCACTAATTTCAAACAATTTTTCTTTTCTAGAGACGATGTCTTCCTATGTTGTCAAAGCCGGTCTTGAACTCCTGGGCTCAACTGATCCTCCTGCCTTGGCCTCCCTGGATTACAGGCACTCTGAGATTCAGGCATGAGCCACTGCCCTCGGCCTGTTTGGTGTTTGGTGCTTTGACCCTAAATCCCAGCTGCCAACTTGCTGCTGTCTGTTCTTTTCTTTTCCTTTCTATTTATTTTATTTTATTTTATTTATTTTTTGCTGTTATCCATCACCCTTTTTATGTTCCACATGTCTCTATCACTTTGTCTTAGGTGAACTACTTGGAAACTGCACACCACAGCCTCTGTTTTCAACAGAGTTCAGTCACCTCTTGAGGGCTCTTCTGATTCTTATCTTGGTAGACCATCTCCTCAAGGATTTCTGCAGGTGAGTAAGCTGGTGACATGTTGCTGTATTCTTGGGTGAGTACACTGGTAACATATTGCTGTATTCTTGGGCGAGTATGCTGGTGACATGTTGCTGTATTCTTGGGTGAGTACACTGGGGACATGTTGCTGTATTCTTGGGTGAGTAAGCTGGTGACATGTTGCTGTACGCTTGGGTGAGTTTGCTGGTGACATGTTGCTGTATTGTTGGGTGAGTATGCTGGTGACATGTTGCTGTATTCTTGGGTGTATATGCTGGTGACATGTTGCTGTATTCTTGGGTGAGTACGCTGGTGACATGTTGCTGTATTCTTGGGTGTGTACACTGGTGACATGTTGCTGTATTCTTGGGCGAGTATGCTGGGGACATGCTGCTGTGTTCTTAGGTGAATACACTGGTGAAACAATGCCCAAGAGCATGGCCAGGAGATTTGAGGAGCAGACACATCTGGTAAGCAGACTTCAGTTTCTTTTCAGTAATGTGCCCCCTTATGCTCTCCTCGGGGTTTAGCATGCATCCCTTAAACGAAGAAAGTAGCCTCATATAAGCAGTGGTTTGGTGACTAGAGTGCCTCAGTGCGTTATTGCTGCTATAAGAAAATACTTGACCTGGGTAATTGATAAAGAACAGAAATGTAGTTTCTCATAGTCCTGAAGGCTAGGAAGTCCAGGATCAAGGTGCTGGTGTCTGGTGTGGACCTTCTTACTGTGTCTTCACATATTGGAAAGCAGAAGGGCAGGAGAGCATGAATGTGCTGTCCTCACATGGCACAGAAAAGGATGAATGCCCTCCCTCAAGTCCTTCTTGCATGCAGCACTAACTCATTCCAAGTACCTTTTGTTAGGCCCCACCTCCCAACACTCTTGCATTGGGGGTGAAGTTTCCAATACATGAATTTTGGGGAACACATGCAGACCATGGCACAAAGGAACCTCTTTCCCCACATGCAGTACAACTGAGCAAGGAACCCAACTGAGAAGCTGGAAGAAGCAGCCTAAGAGGAGTGAACGCTCTGTCTGGGGAAGAGAGAAAACAACAGCAGAGAGACTTGTGAGATTTTCAGAAATAATTGAGTAGGGGAAAAGATTCCCCACAAACATCAAGATGTGGATAGATTATTCTTATTTGGATAGGAAAGGAAAGGATATTGTCTAGGTGCACTGGCTCACACCTGCAATCCCAGCACTTTGGGAGGCCAAGGCAGGAGGATCACTGGAGGCCAGGAGTTCAAGACCAGCCAGAGCAACATGACAAGACCCCCATCTCTACAAAAAGTTTAAAAGTTAGCTGGGTATGGTGACACACGCCTATATTCCCAGCTACCTAGGAGGCCGAGGTGGGAAGATTCCTTAAGCCCAGAAGTTTGAAGCTGGAGTAAGCTGTGATCACGTCACTATAATCCAACCCAGGTGACAGAGGAAGACTTACCTAAAAAAAAAAAAAAAAAAAAAAAAGTTATCCCCAGTAATATAGTTTGGATGCCTCCTCCAAATCTTATGTTGGTGAGGCCTGCTGGGAGGTGTTTGGATCATGGGTATAGATTTTTCATGAATGGTTTAGCATCATCTCCTTGGTGATGAGGAAGTTCAAGCAAGATCTGGTTGTTTAAAAATGTGTGGCACTGACCGAGCATGGTGGCTTATGCCTGTAATCTCAACACTTTGGGAGGCCGAGGCAGGCAGATCACCTGAGGTCAGGAGTTCGAGACCAGCCTGACCAATAGGGAGAAACCCCGTCTCTACTAAAAATACAAAATTAGCCAGGCGTGGTGGCACACGCCTGTAATCCCAGCTATTTGGGAGGCTGAGGCAGGAGAATAACTTGAATCTGGGAAGCAGAGGTTGCGGTGAGCTGAGATCATGCCATTGTACTCCAGCCTGGACGACAAGAGCAAAACTCCATCTCAAAAAAAAAAACCAAAACAAATGTGTGGCACCTGTCCCTCCACCGGCTCTGTCTTTCTCAGCTGTCACCACGTGGCATGCCTGCTCCCACTTTGCCTTCCACCATGAGTAAAAGCCCCCTGAGGGCGTCACCAGAAGCTGAGCAGATGTTGGCGCCATGCTTGCACAACTTGCAGAACCATGAGCCAATTAAACCTTTTTTTTTATAAATTACCCAGTCTCAGGTATTTCTTTATAGCAACACAAAAAAGAGCCTAATACAGAAAATTGTACCAGAAGTGAGATGTTGCTATAAAGACACCTGAAAAATGTGGAGGTGACTTTGGAACTGGATAATGGCCAGAGATTGGAAGATTTTGGAGGGCTCAGAAGAAGAAAGAAAGATGAGGAAAAGGTTGGAACTCCTTTGAGACTGGTTAAATGGTTGTGTCCAAAATAATTACAGTGATAAGAACCATGAAGTCCAGCCTGATGAGGTCTCAGGGAAATGAGGAACTTACAGAAAACTAAAACAAAGGTCACATGTGTTATGCTTTGACAGCGAGCTTGACTGTATTGTGTTTCATGCCCTAAGGGGCTCTGAAACTTTCTACTTAGGAGCGGTGACTTAGGATATCTGGTGGAAGAAATTTCTAAGCAGCACAACATTCAAGTTGTGGCCTGACTGAATCTAACGTCGTATTCTCACATGCAAATGCACATACATGAATTAAAGTTGGAATTTATATTTAAAAGGGAATCAAAGTGTCAAAGTTTGGAAAGTCTGCAGCATGGCCATGTGGCAGAGAATGAAAAAGCATTATCAGGAGAGGAATCCAAGCACACTACAGAGCAACCACCTGCTAGAGATATTAGCATGACAAACAAACAAAACACAACCCAAGTGCTAATAGCCAACACAATGGGAAAAGACTTCAGATGCATTTCAAAGGTGTTTGAGACAGCCCCTCTCATCACTGACCTAGAGGCCAAGGAGGACTACATGGTTTCAGGGGCTCAGCCCCGGCCCTCACTGCCCTGCACTGCTCCCCACACATAGGCTGCTCCAGCTCCAGCCTCAGCTCAAAAGACCCCAAATATAACTCTGGCTTCAGAGGATGCAAGCCATAAGCCTTGGTAGCTCCCATGTATGGGAGACACACGCCTATATTCTACAGGTGTTAAGCCTGTAGATATGTAGAGTGCAAGAGTAAAGGAGGCTTGCGATCCTCTATCTAGATTGCAGAGGATTTATGCGAAAGCCTGGGTGCTCAGGCAAAAGCCTGATACAGGGGCAGAGCCGACACAGAGGATATATACTAGGGCAGTGTAGAGGGAAAATGTGGGGCAGGAGGCCCACATGGAGTCCCCACTGGGGCACTGCTTAATTGAGCTGTGGGAAGGAGGACACCCTCCTCCAGGCCCCAGAATGGTAGAGCCACTGGCAGCTTCCATCTTGAGCATGGAGAAGCTGCAGGCACCCAACTCCAACCCATGAGAGCAGCTGCGGGGTGTGAACCCTGCAAAGTCACGAGGGGGGAGTTCCTCAAGGCCTTAGGAGCCCACCGCTCGCCCCAGTGTACCCTGGATGTGGGACCAGGGAGTCCAGGGACATTACTCTGGAGCTGTAAGATTTAATGGCTGCCCTGCTGGATTTCAGACATGCATGGGGTCTGTAGCCTCCTCCTTTTGGCTGATTTCTCCCTTTTGGAATGGGAATGTTTACCCAGTGCCTCTACCCTCATTGTATCTTGAAAGTAAATAATGTGTTTTGGTTTTCATAGGTTCATAGGTGGAAGGAGCTCGGACTTTGGACTTTGGACTCAATGTTGGAATCAGTCAAGACATTGGGAGGACTGTTGGGAAGAGATGATTCTATTTTGCAATGCAAGGACATGAGATTTAGGGGTCGGGGTATAATGATATAGTTGGGATGTTCCCTCCAAATCTCTTGTTGAAATGTAATCCCCAGTGTTGAAGGAGGGGCCTGCAGGGAGGTGTTTGGATCATGGGGGTGGATCCCTCATGACGGGCTTAGCACCCTCCCCTTAGCGATGAGTGCGTTCACTCAGATCTGGTTGTTCACAAGTCTGCAGCCTCTCCTCACCCCTTGCTCCCACTCTCACCATGTGGCGTGCCCACTCCTGCTTCACCTTCCGCCGTGAGGAAAAGCTCCCTGAGGGCCTCCCCAGAAGCTGAGCAGAGGTGGGTGCCATGATTGTGCAGCCTGCAGAACCGTGAGCCAATCTAACCTCTTTCCTTCATAAATTACCCAGCCTCCAGTATTTCTTTACAACAATGCGAAACTGAGACTAGCATGAGTAAAATACAAAGACCATGGATAACTTTTGAAATCTAAAAACATAAAATTAATATTATCTGGGGGAGTCAACACAGGAAAGATGAGAGCGCTTGGGCAGAGGCTGTTGACCATTGGTCACATGTGGTCAGCAGAGAGCAGGTGACCAGCACCCTGGGGCTTTGTGGGAAGCACCAGACAGCCTGGAGCTGAGGTATTACTTGTAGGGGCCAAAACAAATAGGGAAAAAGACAAATTTAGCACACAAAGAAAGCAGATGCTCAACTGAGCCAGGAGGAAGTCACTAGCAAAGAGGGAAAAAACAGAGCTCTGGAAAAATAGTGTAAACAGTCACAAGGAAGGGACCCTGTATTGTGCCTGACCTCTGGACAGGGATATAAAGAGCCCGGGCTCAGGGAGCTCCACACCTGCACCTCCCTCTCACCTGCTCCTCTACCTGCTCCACCCTCAATCCACCAGAACCATGGGCTGCTGTGGCTGTTCCGGAGGCTGTGGCTCTGGCTGTGGGGGCTGTGGCTCCGGCTGTGGGGGCTGTGGCTCTGGCTGT
>NC_045446.1:3086284-3111957 GCF_002776525.5 Piliocolobus tephrosceles | reverse complement strand
GGGGGCTGTGGCTCCAGCTGCTGTGTGCCTGTCTGCTGCTGCAAGCCCGTGTGCTGCTGTGTGCCAGCCTGTTCCTGTTCTGTCTGTGGCTCCTGTGGGGGCTCCAAGGGGGGCTGTGGCTCCTGTGGGGGCTCCAAGGGGGGCTGTGGCTCTTGTGGGGGTTCTAAGGGGGTCTGTGGTTCTTGTGGTTGCTCCCAGCGCAGTTGCTGTAAGCCCTGCTGCTCCTCAGGCTGTGGGTCATCCTGCTGCCAGTCCAGCTGCTGCAAACCCTGCTGCTCCTCAGGCTGTGGGTCATCCTGCTGCCAGTCCAACTGCTGTAAGCCCTGCTGCTCCCAGTCTAGCTGCTGTAAGCCCTGCTGTTGCTCCTCAGGCTGTGGGTCATCCTGCTGCCAGTCCAGCTGCTGCAAACCCTGCTGCTCCCAGTCTAGCTGCTGTGTCCCCGTGTGCTGCCAGTGCAAGATCTGAGGCTCTGGACTCAGGCCTCATGTGAGTCCTGCTAACCCCATATTCTGAAGCTGTGACCTGTCCTTCATTGTTGAGCCCCAAACCACTACCCAGAGTCTATTCCTCACTATAAGATGAAGCCATATCTGGCTGCCTTTTCCTAAGGAGAGTCCCCCCTAATTAATGTCCATTGTCTCTCCTAACAAATTCTCTTGCCAAGTCAACTGCAATTGCAGTTGAATCACCCCTCGCCTGCTGGCCTTGCCTTTGCTTGTCTATTCAGAGGCCTGAGCTCCTGAACCCACTTGCAGTCCTGTCTTTTCCAGCTGGAAGCAGCTGGGCGTGAGCGTCCCTCCTGCAACAAGGTGGGTGTTTAAGAGGCTTCCTTGGAGTCCCTTTGCAAGTCCAACACTCTGCTTTATCTTAAAGGAAAAGTTGCAAACTAATAAAAATACCATGCCGACAAACTGAAACACATAGGTTGCTGACTTCTCTGTTGTTTGGCGTCATTACTATGGCAATGGCTATTGTTTTTTTGTTCTTGTATTTCGGACTGTGTGGGTCTGATGGTGATGTTGGCGGAAGGTGCTAGGATGGGCCTGGCTGTCTCTGCCTCTCATCTCCTTCCCGGCTGACCCCTCTTTCCTCAGAACCCTTCTCTTCCTAGATCTTTCCAGCTATTGATCTGATGGAGACAGGACTGTTCCTCAGACCAGGGCCACAGAAGCAGAAGAGGCTGTTGAAAACTGGGGAGTTCAGACTTGCCTTCTTTCCCTGCTCCAGACCTCTGCCATCTTCCTGCGGGAAGTTTTTGTAACCAACTTACTCTGATTGCCTTTGTTGTTACACAGCCTGTTACCTCTGTAAATAAACACTCCTAACACCAAGCCAATATTGCCTTTTAAGAATTCTGAGGGCCGGGCACGGTGGCTCAAGCCTGTAATCTCAGCACTTTGGGAGGCCGAGACGGGCGGATCACGAGGTCAGGAGATCGAGACCATCCTGGCTAACACGGTGAAACCCTGTCTCTACTAAAAATACAAAAACTAGCCGGGCGAGGTGGCGGGCGCCTGTAGTCCCAGCTACTCGGGAGGCTGAGGCAGGAGAATGGCGTAAACCCGGGAGGCGGAGCTTGCAGTGAGCAGAGATCCGGCCACTGCACTCTAGCCCGGGGGACAGAGCGAGGCTCCGCCTCAAAAACACAAAAAAAAAAAAAAAAAAGAATTCTGAAAGGGCTGAGCTTGGTGGCTCATGCCTATAATCCCAGCACTTTGGGAGGCCAAGGCAGGCAGATCATTTGAGGTTAGGAGTTTGAGACCTGCCTGGCCAACATGGTGAAACCCTGTCTCTACTAAAAATATAAAAATTAGCTGAGTGTGGTGGCACGTGCCTGTAATCCCAGCTACTTGGGAGGCTGAGGCAGGAGAATGGCTTGAACCTGGGAGGCAGAGGTTGCGGTGAGTCGAGATTGTGCCACTGCACTCCATCCTGGGTGACAGAGCAAGACTCCGTCAAAAAAAAAAAAAAAGGCAATATTAATAGAGTTGAATTATTTCAAGTTATTTGGAAACACAGCAATTTATTGGTGGGATATGTCCTAAGCATAGAAAGAACACTACAATAAAATTCCTAAGCTGTTTTTAGAAGTCATGGTGGCAGCAGTAGTGTGGTTGATATCCTGCTGTGAATGTTGTATGGAAAAAGCAAATGTATAAATTAGGTTGGTATCAGAACTAGAAATTTTGGTGTGGAACTGATGAGGTTAAGTAAAAACCTTGTCATCCTGAATTTGAATTAGGCATATCGATATGAAATCATGATGTATTTTATCCAAATAAAAATAGTTTCCTCCTCCACTGAAAGACTCAGAAACAATGAGCCAGCCTGTAGCAGTGAACACGCCTAGCACCAAGACTGTTGTCTTCAAATGCTATTTATTGTATCTCCATGGAACCTGGCTTTTCTAGTGAATGGGCTGGAAGTGAACAAGGTAAATCTAGAACATCTTGTCATCCTAGAAAGCAGAGATAATAACTAAGACTAATGCAGTCACATCAAAAGAACTAAAGAGTCAGCTGGGCAAGGTGGCTCACGCCTGTAATCCCAGCACATTGGGAGGCTGAGGTGAGTGGATCACTTGAGGTCAGGAGTTGGAGACCAACCTGACCAACATGGTGAAACCCTGTCTCTACTAAATACAAGAAATTAGCCAGGTGTGGTGGTGCATGCCTGTAATCCCAGCTACTTGGGAGGCTGAGGCAGGAGAATCCTTTGAACCTGGGAGGCAAAGATTGCAGTGATCTGAGATGGTGCCATTGCACTCCAGCCTGAGCAGCAAGAGCAAAACTCTGTGTTAAAAAAAAAAAAAAAAAAAAAAAAAAAAAGGTAAGAGGCAAACTTGGAGAAACTCTCTGTAGACAGACTTAGGACAATCTGAACACCAATTTCTTAACTGGACTGATACACATCAAATATGTTTAAACTAGGAGTGAGTCATCATATACAAAAAATAATAATACAGATACAATGCAAACTGTAAAACTTAGTTGCCTTTAGAGGATTCTAGGAATCAATGCATTATTTTGAAGATGACTAAGTAAAGGAAAATAATCAGGCACTTATTCTATCTCTGGTAGACAAACTTTATCTTATGGTAACAAAATTAGAGGAAGTATTCTAGTTTATAAATAAAGAAGAAATCATAGAATTAGAAACTTAGCATTTTGTAACCCCTAATGAAATAATGGGGCTACCAGATTTACTGCATGCAGCCAAATCAGTGGAAAATGTATAACCTTAAATGCATATGTTAGAGTTAAAAAGAAAATTTTAAGCTCATTTAGCCAAAGCCCATCTGCAGGACTGGCAGTGTTGCCACACAGAGCACAGAACGGGGTGGTAATTAGGGCTATTGATAGGCATCCTGGTTCTCCTGTCCTTCTGGGAACAGGTCAGATGGCAGGGGGTAGAGTGGCCCTTCCATGAGCCCTAAGTCAAGTGTGACCATGTGATTTGCTTGCCTCAGTGGGAAGAAATTTGAAGCACCTGCTGCAGTTTTCTGAATTCTCTCTTTCTTCTCCTACCATGACCACTAATGTTCCAAGCAGTGGCTGCTGCTTCCGACTGAGTCCCAGAGTGACGAAGCACAGAGCAGAGTCACCAGCTGACGTGCAGTGTGGCCTGCGAGGTGAACAAGAAGCAAGCCTGTGTCGTGTGAAGTCACTGAAACGTGGAGGTGGTTTGTGTGGGCAGCATAATTGGTCCATCCTGGCTGACCCAGAAACCAACCAGAACAAAAACATAGCATTGAGACCTCGGTTTATTGGTCAGGAGGTGGGTGGAAAGGAAAGTTATCAGAGGCAAGAAAGGCAGTTATTATGGATTTGGTAAGACTGTCCCAGATCGTGTATCCCTGAGGGAAGAGTTCAGAAAACACAATGCCCCTCCTGCGTGGGTTGTTGTGGCTGCATTTATCAAAACCTCACAAGAACAGGGTGAGCTCGAAAGAACCGGCTGGTTTTGCCAGCCAGGAGGAAAGTTCTAGAAAGCCTGGGGAAATCTGGGGAGCTACAGAGTTCTCAGCTCTGCCTGGTAAATGATAACACTTAGAAGGCCTTTGAGCAGCAAAGGACAATTAAAGCTGAAATGAAAGGAACCCTCTTTAAGGGTACACTTTGATGAGACTCCATGAGGGCGGACCACACTGCAGGTAGGGAGTTGGTGGCTGCATCCAGCCTGGCCAGTGGGGCGGGAGGGGCTGCTGTGGGGTCAGTGGGTCCAGAAGAAGATGCTGAAAACTTCTCCCTCCATGGCTTACTGGGCGTTCTCTTTGCTTGGCCTGTGGCTCCCGTGGGTAAATTCATGTCTTGGTATGTGATGAAGAGATTTCTCCAGGGAACAAGGGGAGGTGTTTGGCCCAGGAAGGACCCAGTGACCTGCAGATCAAAGACGGCCTCCCTACCTCAGTAACGGGCACCAGAGAAAAGCCTGCTGCCAGCCATCCATTGGAAATAGGCCCAACAGAACCAATGCTGTCTGTGCTTGGGGTGTGGGGGGTAGAAGAGAAAGCAAAAGAAAACCAAAACCTTCCTTAATAATGAACAGATGACACGTGATAGTTAGCAAGATGTAGGACACAATTGTAACTCTCCATGAAATCAACAAAGAGAAAATCTAATGTTGGATATTTCATGCATAATTTTTTGATAAAATCATAGGATTGCCTGCTGCAACATCCTTCATTTCACAGTTGACCATTACAGAATGATGCTGAAGGGAGTCACATTGCAAAAACAACTGAGCTCCTTCTCATCCTTCATGAACGCCTCTCTTTGAGGTCAACCCACCCCGTTGGGAGGCCCCTATCTTTTCTCCTTGGCCAGCTTCTCTTTCAGGGTGAACTGCCTGATCTTCACTGCGGTGGCCTTGCCTGGCTCCCACCAGAGGTTCTCCAACGTCACTTTCATCGACATCACAGAATCCTACATTTCTTTTTTTGCAAGCATTGCAATTTTACTTACAATTTGCATTGTAAATACGACTGTGGAAAATTTATTTAGGAGAGCTGGTTTTCCAAAGACGTGGAAGAGATCTGGGAGGGGGTGTGTGGGAATAAGTGATATCATTAAGTAAATGAGCTGCTTGAGTGGAGAACACTTTCAGAAGTGGTCAGCCTGGGCTGAGCATGGTGGCTCACTCCTGTAATCCCAGTTCTTTGGGAGGTTAAGGAAGAAGGAACACTTTAGCTCAGGAGTTCAAGACAAGCCTGGGTGACATAGCAAGACCCTGTCTCTACAGAAAAATAAAAAAAAATTAGCTGGGCATGGTGGTGCACACCTGCATTTCTAGCTAATGGGGAGGCTGAGGTGGAAGAATCTCTTGAGCCTGGGAGGTTGAGGCTGCAGCGAGCTGTGATTGCACCACCACACTCCAACCTGGGTGACAGAGTGAGACTCTGTCTCAAATAAATAAATAAATAAATAAATAAATAAATAAATAAATAAAAGACATGGTCAGCTTGTTTACTTGTTTATGATTTTTTCTCTCTCTCTCTCTTCTTCCTCTTTTTTTTTTTTCAATAGAGGTAGAGTCTCACTGTGTTGCCCAGGTTGGTCTTGAACTCCTGGGCTCAAGGGATCCTCCTGCCTCAGTCTCTTGAGTAGTTGGTACTGCAGGCATGCACCACTGCTGCTAGTGAATGTTTTCAAGACCTGATGGTTTCCCGCCCCCAGGAATCTTGGATAATGAGCATAGGGAGACCCTGCATGGAGCCTAGAGATGCTGGCTGGGTGTGGAGTGGCCACCAAGGGAGCATCTTAGCATGAATCTCTGGTCAGAGTGATCGGGGAACCAGATTCAGTCCTGAAGCAAGCAGGGGACACCGTCAGCTCACAGCAGACTGTGGAGCTGCTCAGCCTCTGTAATTACGTAGTCCAATTCTTCAGAATCATCTATGTATGTATATATGTATCTATCTATCTATCTATCTATCTATCTATCTATCATCTATGTACCTCCATATCCATCTATGTTTTTGTTGTTGAGATGATCAAGTTGGTTCTAAAATTTCGTTGGAAAAGCAAAGGAATTGAAAAAAAGTAATCTATAAAAGAAGAATGAAGTTTGAAGTCTCACAATACTTGTCTTCAAAATCTCCCATAATGTCACAGTGACGCTGTGTTTGCATTAGAAAGCAGCATACAAACCGCAGAGCAGGACACAGGAAAAAACTCGCCATAGTGTCGGCCGATTCTCATTAAAAACATCAGTGATTCCAGTGGGATAAGAATGGTTGGTTGGTTGGTTGGTTGGTTTATTTATTTATTTATTTATTTATTTATTTATTTATTTATTTACTTTTGAGATGGAGTTTCGCTCTTGTTGCCCAGGCTGGAGTGCAATGGCATGATCTCGGCTCACTGCAGCCTCCACTTCCCAGGTCCAAGCGATTCTTCTGCCTCAGCTTCCCAAGTAGCTGGGATTACAGGCATGTGCCACCACGCCCAGCTAATTTTGTATTTTTAGAAGAGATGGGGGTGTCTCCGTGTTGGTCAGGCTGGTCTCGAACTCACGACCTCATGTGATTTGCCTATGTAGGCCTCCCAAAGTGCTGGTATTACAGGAGAACCACCTTTGTTTGTTTGTTTGTTTGTTTGTTTGTTTGTTTGTTTTGAGATGGAGTCGTGCTTTGTCACCCAGGCTGGAGTGCAGTGCCACAATCTTGGCTTACTGCAACCTCCACTCCCTGGGTTCAAGCGATCCTCCTGCCTCAGCCTTCTGAGTAGCTGGAATTACAGGTGCCCACCACCACGCCCGGCTAATTTTTGTGTTTTTAGTAGAGATGGGGTTTTGCCATGCTGGCCAGGCTGGTCTCGAGCTCCTGACCTCACATTATCTTCCCTGCTCGGCCTCCCAAAGTGCCTGGATTACAGGCGTGAGCCACTGCGCCTGGCCACGACAGTCTTTTTATCAAATGCTGCTGAAACAATGGGATGAAAATGTGAAAAAATGGATCTCAACTCCTACCTCACGTGACACAAAAAAATTAGCTTGAGATCCGTCATAGAACTAAATATAGAAACCAAAACTCTAATGCTTCTAGAGGAAAAGCTAGGAAAGAGAGTTTTCTTTTTTTTTTTCTTTCTTTTTTTTTTTTTTTTTTTTTGAGAAGGAGTCTTACTCTGTCACCCAGGCTGGAGTGCAGTGGCGCGATCTCGGTTCACTGCAAGCTCCACCTCCCGGGTTCACACCATTCTCCTGCCTCAGCCTCCTGAGTAGCTGGGACTGCAGGCCACCACGCCTGGGTAAATTTTTGTATTTTTAGTAGAGATGGGGTTTCACTGTGTTAACCAGGACGGTCTCGATCTCCTGACCTCTTGATCCGACTGCCTCAGCCTCCCAAAGTGCTGGGATGACAGGCGTGAGCCACCGTGCCCAGCGGAAAGAGACTTTTCAAAAAGGTCACAAGAAAGCACTAACTGTCAAAGAAAAAAATGTTAAATTGCACTTCAAAATCAAAAACGTTTCCCTATAAAAAGAAGTCCAGATAATAAGGCAAATCAAATACTGGAAAATTATGTATTATATTTTACACATACACATATATTATATATACACATATGTAGGGAAAAGAAAGAGAGATCAGGCTGTTGCTGTGTCTGTGTAGAAAGGGAAGACATGGCTGGGCGCGGTGGCTCAAGCCTGTAATCCCAGCACTTTGGGAGGCCGAGACAGGTGGATCACGAGGTCAGGAGATCGAGACCATCCTGGCTAACACGGTGAAACCCCGTCTCTACTAAAAAAACTACAAAAAACTAGCCGGGTGAGGTGGTGGGCGCCTGTAGTCCCAGATACTCGGGAGGCTGAGGCAGGAGAATGGCGTAAACCCGGGAGGCGGAGCTTGCAGTGAGCTGAGATCCGGCCACTGCACTCCAGACTGGGCGACACAGTGAGACTCTGTCTCAAAAAAAAAAAAGAAAGGGAAGACAGAAGAAACTCCATTTTGACCTGTACCCTGAACAATTGCTTTGCCCTGAGATGCTGTTAATCTGTAATTTTGCCCCAACCTTGAGCTCACAAAAACATGTGTTACATGGAATCAAGGTTTAAGAGATCTAGGGTTGTGCAGGATGTGCCGTGTTAACAAAATGTTTACAGGCAGTATGCTTGGGAAAAGTCATCGCCATTCTCCATTCTCAAGTAACCAGGGGCACAATGCACTGTGGAAAGCCGCAGGGACCTCTGCCCTGGAAAGCCGGGTGTTGTCCAATATTGTCCACGTGATAGCCTGAGATACGGCCTCATGGGATGGGAAAGACCTGACCGTCCTCCAGCCGGACACCCGTGAAGGGTCTGTGCTGAGGAGGATTAGTAAAAGAGAAAA
Organism: Piliocolobus tephrosceles; assembly: GCF_002776525.5. Taxonomy (NCBI): domain Eukaryota; kingdom Metazoa; phylum Chordata; class Mammalia; order Primates; family Cercopithecidae; genus Piliocolobus; species Piliocolobus tephrosceles. The sequence goes on along the minus strand of NC_045446.1, from coordinate 3,103,631 downwards.
GCCAGTTGAGATAAGAGGAAGGCCTCTGCCTCCTGCCCGCCTCTGGGAACTGAATGTCTCGGTATAAAACCTGATTGTACATTTGTTCTATTCCGAGATAGGAGAAACCCCCCCGCCTGTGGTGGGAGGCGAGACATGTTGGCAACAACGCTGCTCTGTTATTCTTTACTCCACTGAGACGTTTGGGTGGAGAGAAGCATAAATCTGGCCTGTGTGCACATCCAGGCGTAGTACCTTCTCTTGAACTTATTTGTGGCACAGATTCCTTTGCTCACATGTTTTCTTGCTGACCTTCTCCCCACTATCACCCTTCTCTCCTGCCGTATTCCTCTTGCTGAGATAATGAAAATAGTAATCAATAAATACTAAGGGAACTCAAGAGACCGGTGCCAGTGCAGGTCCTCCATATGCTGAGTGCCGGTCCCCTGGGCCCCCTGTTCTTTCTCTATACTTTGTCTCTGTGTCTTGTTTCTTTTCTCAGTGTCTCATCCCACCTGACGAGAAATACCCACAGGTGTGGAGGGGCTGGTCCCCTTCACACATACATACGTGTATATAAAACACATGTGTAAATATATACACATACATATGGCAAAGCATTTCCTTCATATATTCTTGATATCGAATTTATGAAGAGTTCCAATAACTCAATAACAAAAAGACAAAAAAAAAAAACCCTATGATAAAATGGGCAAACAATTTTAACAAGACCTTTTAACAAGAAAGATGTGAAAATGGCAAGTAAGTGCAGGAAAGGATCCTTGCGAACATTAGTCATCAGAGAAATGCAGGTCAAAATCCACACGAGATGCGATTGTACCCCCATGCGATGCCTGACATTTGAAAAGCCGCCGGGCGGTACTGACAGGCCTGGTGCAGCTGACAGTCTCAGGCATTGCTGGGGAGGGGAAAGAAGCATGAGAGTTTGGACGGCTGTCCGTTTCTCAGCAAGTTAAACATACACTACTCTATGGTCTAGCAAGGCCGGTCCTTAATATTTAACCAAAAAATTAAAACTAAAAACATGAGTACAGAAGGACTGGAAGGCATGTTTATGTGTTATTCATCATAGCCCCAAACTGCGAACAATTCAAATATCTATGAACGTGAGACTGGGGGAACGCAGTGGAGAGTATTTGTACACTAAACACCACGTGATGATTAAAAAAGAAGAATGAGGCCAGGCGTGGTGGCTCATGCCTGTAATCCTGGCACCTTGGGAGGCTGAGGCAGGTGGATCACCCGAGCCCAGGAGGTCGAGGCTGCAGTGAGCCATGAGGGCACCACTCTGCACTCCAGCCTGGGTGACAGAGCAAGACCCTGTTTCAAAAAAAAAAAAAAGAAGAAGAAGAGCAAATCATTGACACACAGAATAACATTGTGACGGAAAGAAACCAGAGTACATTTTTAATAATTTCATTTCTGCGACATTCAACAGCGGGCAGAACCGGTCAGCAGAGCCGTGCCTGGAGTGATGGCTGGGAAGGGAAGGCCGTGAAGGTGAACCTTCTAGGGGTAGAGCAGTTGGTCATGGTTGGGGTGATGGGCACACAAGTACGTGTTTAGCGGAACTCATGGAACTGTACACTCAAAATATGTGCAGAGCCCAGGAGGCCAAGGCTGCAGTTAGCCAGGATCTCACCACTGCCCTCCAGCCTGGGTGACAGAATGAGACACTGTCTCAAAAAAAAAAAAAAAAAAAAGGCAGTCCAGGCGCAGTGGCTCAGGTTTGTAATCCCAACACTTTGGGAGGCTGGGGCAGGTGGATCACTTGAGGTCAGGCGTTCGAGACCAGCCTGGCCAACATGATGAAACCCCATTTCTACTAAAAATACAAAAATGAGCTAGACATGGTGGCACACACCTGTAATCCCAGCTACTCAGGAGGCTGAGGCAGGAGAATCACTTGAACTTGGGAGGCAGAGGTTGTAGTGAGCTGAGATAGTGCCACTGCACCACTGCACTCCAGCCTGGACAACAGAGTGAGACTCAGTCTCTCCAAAAAAAAAAAAAAAAAAAGGCATTTCACTGAGCTGAGAACATGCCACTTCACTCCAGCCTGGACAACAGAGTGAGACTCAGTCTCTAAAAAAAAAAAAAAATTAACTGAGCTGAGATCACGCCACTTCACTCCAGCCTGGACAACAGAGTGAAACTCAGTCTCAAAAAAAAAAAAAAAAAAAAGGCATTTCACTCCATGTAAATTTTACCTCAATACAAAATTTAAATTAATCTTTTGGAAAATAAAAGTGCATTAGAGAGGGTGGCTAGTCAAAATTTTTGTAGCCTTCAAGGAGAGTAAATTTGAAGCATATCTGTTGATCTGTGGAATTTTTACAAAGACTTAATTGAGGAAAACTCAAAAGCATTAGGAAGGGTCTTTTTCTCTGTTCCCTCTGTGAGCTCAGCTTCCCTGAAGGGAACGTGGGTCTAATCCGTGTCGTTAGGAGTGAGCTGATCACAGGAGGAAGAGGTAAGAAGGCAAAGGAGAACCAGAGTCACACTAAAATCCACGCTCTTCAACACTTTGTTTTACAAATTTGACAAAATATTTATACTGGAAGTTTTTAAGCAGTGGACCTATAGGCAGCCTTTTCTTTCAGCTTATTTTTTTAATTTTAATTTAATTTTTTACAAAATGACCACTGTTGACATAAAAACACCAATGCCCGGGGGTGGAGAGTCTGCATCAGTGAGGAGAGCCCTGAGCACCAAGGACAATGGTCCACCTGCCAGCCAAGCCACCACTGCCTCCCGGGCTCCTAAGACACCCGCTGGAGAGGGAGCCCAATGTCTTCTAACAAAGGGAAATGCCTATGAGGAAGAGGCCAAATTTAGAAACCAAGGAAAGTTGAGCTTGGCTTGAGCTGATGGCAGCTTATAGGACGGTGAAGAGATTAAAAATAACACTTGTGCATGTGAAACAGCAGAAACAACAACAGAAGTATTCATGTGATCAGTATAAACACCTAGGCAGGAATATAAAGAGCCGGGGGTTCAGGGAGCTCCACACCTGCACCTGCCACCTGCCTCTCACCTGCTCCTCTACCTGCTCCACCCTCAACCCACCAGAACCATGGGCTGCTGTGGCTGCTCCGGAGGCTGTGGCTCCAGCTGTGGGGGCTGTGGCTCCAGCTGCTGTGTGCCCGTCTGCTGCTGCAAGCCCGTGTGCTGCTGTGTGCCAGCCTGTTCCTGCTCCAGCTGTGGCTCTTGTGGAGGCTCCAAGGGGGGCTGTGGCTCCTGTGGGGGGTCCAAGGGGGGCTGTGGCTCTAGCTGTGGGGGCTGTGGCTCCAGCTGCTGTGTGCCTGTCTGCTGCTGCAAGCCCGTGTGCTGCTGTGTGCCAGCCTGTTCCTGCTCCAGCTGTGGCTCTTGTGGGGGATCCAAGGGGGGCTGTGGCTCCTGTAGCTGCTGCCAGTCCAGTTGCTATAAGCCCTGCTGCTGCTCCTCAGGCTGTGGGTCATCCTGCTGCCAGTCCAGCTGCTGCAAGCCCTGCTCCTCCCAGTCCAGCTGCTGTGTCCCCGTGTGCTGCCAGTGCAAGATCTGATGCTTGGCCCCAGGTGTCAGGTGAAGGCCGTCCTGTATCCCAGACCCGTGACGCAGTTTTTAGCTGTGTCTCTCTGAAATACGACAGTCCCTGGAATCAGAAACAGAGCTCCGCTGGTCATGCCACGTCTTTGCCTTGAAAATCCACTCACCCTGTGCTCCACATCATCACCCCACTGGGAATCCTGGCGGGAGGCGTTTCCTCTGCTGCTCATCACAAAGCTCACCCCACTTGCTGGGGCCAAACTGTCCTGCCCTTCCCGTCTTCCCTGGAGAGCTTCCCTCCCTTGCCCTCCACCCTGGCCAGTGCTGGAGCTCCGGGAGGCCCAGGAGGCAGCAGATACTCGGCCATGCCCAGATCTGTGGCCTCTCCTGTGGACCTCACCCTCCCACTGAACAGCTCTTTGTTATTATCTGCTAAAGTCCAGCTGGACCCTTAGTCCTCTAAATAAACACCGCCCCCCTCCACCAGTCTGTGTCTCCTTGGGTTGTTTCTATGCCATGTCTTTCTACAGACCCCGGCTTCTTTCTGAGCATGGGCTCCTTTTGTGTCAGCAGTGGGTGCTGGGCCCTCCTGGATAGAATTTGGATCTGGAATTGCCACAGTTCCCCAAGGGTCTGTGTGTACCTCAGTACCCACCGGGGTGAGAGGTTTCTTGTGAGAAAGATCTGGGACCACCTGGGATGTCTGCTCTTCTCCAGGGAGGTCCCAGGAGCCTAAGCAGGGTTTCTCCTGCAGGTGGGCTCTGCAATGTCCAGCGTGGGGAATGTCTGCTCTTCTCCAGGAAGGTCCTGGGACCCTGAGCAGGCTTCCTCCTGCAGGAAGGCTCTGCCGTGCCCAGCGTGGGGCTGGAGTGGTCCCCCCAGGAGCACTCTGTCCTCCTGAACCAGCTGCCCCAGGGGAGACTGGGGCTTGTGTGAACCAAAGGCTCAGTTCAGGACGGTGCCTCAAACTCAGTCCCGCCTGGTAGCTCAGGCAGCAATGCTGTGAGACACCAGGAACAGACCATGCCTCAGGGTGACCTGGGGGGTCTGGCAATGGGCTGGAGTGCACCCTGTGATGGAGACCCCATGCCACCCCGACCAGGCTGCAGTGCCCAGCTGTTCTGCCCAACACTCACTGTGGTGTTGCTGATAAGGTATTTTGTTAATGAGATTAACATTCAACTTTCAGTAAAGCACTTTGCTCTCCATGATGTACAGAGCCTCATCCAAGCATCTGACAACTGGGTAGCTGCAGAAAACAGCACCAGTTCCATGGAACAGGATCCTATGTCCACAAAGTGAGGGGCTTAAAGCTATACAGATAGAGTCTTTCACTGTTCTGAAGGCCAGAAGTCAGAAATGTGGGTGTCGGGAGGGCTGCACTCTCTCCAGAGGCCCCAGGGCAGGGCCCTCCTGTCTTTTCCAGCTTCTGGGGGCTCCAGGTGTCCTGGGGCATGTGACCTATAAACCAAAAAGTATCTAGGACAGGCCTCAGTCAATTTAGAAAGCTTATTTTGCCAGGGTTAAGGATGCGCCCATGACACAGTCTCAGGAGGTCCTCATAATATATGCCCGGGGTGGTCAGGACATAGCTTTGCTTTCATGCATTTTAGGGAGACATGAGGCATCAATCAATACATGTAAGATGTGCATTGGTTTGGCTTGGAAAGGTGGGACAAGTCGGATGGGGAGGGGGCTTCCAGGCCACAGGTGGATAAGAGACAAACTTGCATTCTTTTGTTTCTGGTTAGCCTTTCCCTGAATACACAGTTTACAGGAATAGTCACTCATGCCTTAGTCTGACTTAGTGAAACAATAGGGCAAAGGAAGCCATCGGATATGCATTTGTCTCACGGGAGCCAAGGGAGGACTTTGACTTCTGCCTGTCCTTTGTCCACAGGGAGTTTCTTTGTGGGCAAATAGTGAGGGAGAGATGTAGCTTTTTCATATTTGCAGTGATCTCATTTAGGAATAGAATGCGAGGCCGGTTTGTCCTATGCAGTTCCCAGCTTGATGTTTCCCTTTGGCTTTGTGATTTGGGGGAGTTTTTTGTTTTTGTTTTTGTTTTTGTTTTCCACAGGCTGCATTGCTCCAACCTGTGCCGGCACCATCATAGCCTCCTCTCCACGTGTGTCTGCGTCTCGCTTCTTGTCCTGTAAGTCCTGTAACAGCATCAGTCATGTGGAACCAGGACCCATACTAATGACCTTATTATAACATGACATCCACGAAGTTCCTATTTCCATGTAAGATCACACTCACAGGTCCTGGGCATTAGGACTTCAATGTATACTCCGTATATACTTATATTAAAGTAGATACTTCAACATATTCATCCCACAACACACAACGTCTACCTTGAGAAAAGCCACCCAGTGCATTCTGTGCCGTGCAGAAGTTTCTTGGGTTATACTGTAAGCTCATGTTAACACAACTGTTTGCCTTCCCAAACCACAGAGAACAGGTTATAAACTGTGCTGGAGGGTTGGGGGAGCAGGGGATGCGGCAGGGTGACCCCACTAGCCCTGGCTGCCTGGCAATCCCCCATCCTTCCTCAGATATGCCAATTTAAGACTATTTAACTGACAACTGCCTAGGGATATCAAGAATTGATACAACCTATTGAAGCAGGTTATCAAGGAGGGCTCCTCTGAGCTCAGGGCAGTGGCCTCTAGTCCCTGCCAGCCTGGGACAGATACAAGTACATTCCACAAGCCCTCGGCATTTGGAGAAAACAGCAGGAAGCTGAAGCCCCAAACCCAGTGTCCTCGGGGGGTCAAAACCCTTGGCCTGAAATCTGTTTTCTCATTGCCTGTCCACAGCAGGCATTCATTCTACACTGCCAGACCCAGGTGGATCATTCGGGTACAAACAGATATTCTGTTTTTGTTTTGTTTTGGTTTTGTCGTGACATTTGATAACAGAAAAATCCAAATTCTGCCAAAATATATTTAAAGAGGTTTATAGAGCCAATATGAGGGGCTGGGCTGGGTTACACAATCTCTAGAGGTCCTGAGAAAAGGTGCTTGAGATGGTCAGGTTACGACAGAAATTGCAGCTGAAATCATAAACCAATATAAGGAAGGTAAACATTGGTTCAGCCCAAAAAGGGAGCTTATAAATCATAGATGGGTTTTAGGCATTCTTTAATTGACAGTTGGCTGAGAGTGTTAAGCTGTTATCAAAAGGCTTGAATTCAGTAGAAAGGAATGCCTAGACTGAGAGGCCAGGCTTACGGAGACTGTGGTTCTTATTTAATAGATGAATCCTCTTAGGCAGCACTCACAGAGTAGACGGCCAATGTCCCTTCTCAGACCTCAGAGGTATCAGGCTGTCAGCTAACTTCCCCTAGATCTAGGAAAGGTCTAGAAGGGAAAAGTCCTGGATCTGTTCATGGAGATTCTCTACAGATGCAAATTTTTGCCACAAAAGACAGCTTTGTAAGGCCATTTCAAAATATGTCACAGAAATGTATTTTGGAATACAATGTTTTGATTTCCCCTCCAGAGTTTGCTACCTGTCATGTGATGTTACACCAGAGTCAGGTTGAAAAGTGAGTCACATTATATAGGGTTAATAAAAACCCATCTGATGAGATGTTACGGTTTGTAGGGTACAACTCCACAGGCCAGATAGGAATTTGGGCAAGAGAAGAAAGGTAGGAGTTTAGTCCTCATGTTCCTACCATAGCTCATTTCTCAGAGGTCAAGAGAGCCTCGGAAAAGAAGCTCAGCAGAATTAGAGGGCAAGGTCAGGGGTCCCTGGAGGACCACACTGAGGAGTCTGAGTTCAGAGGAGGGAGGTACATCAAGAGGCAGAGTTCACGGACAGATGAGAAGCCCTCGCCATAGACGACAGCCATGTTGGGGAGCTAGGAACTTGGAGGCACTCCCCTTCACACTTCTAACCCGTGGTCAGTCCTGCAAGCAAGGAGTTGACGCATGCCCTGTGCACATGAAGAATCTGAGTGTCAAAGGACCTGCGCAAGACATATGGTTTTAAGGTGTTGGTGTAGTCGCCCAGTGAGTTTTCCTTGCCTCTACCCAGACAGAGTTGATTGATCAAGATGGGGGAATTGCAATGGAGCAAAGGTTCAATTCATGCAGAGCTGGTTGAACAGAAGCCCAGAGTTTTATCACTCAAAACAATCTCCCCCAAAATTCTGAGACTGTGTTTTTTTGTTTGTTTGTTTTAATAACTTGGCTGGGGGCCAGGGATGGGAGGTGCTGATTGGTTGGGTTGGAGATGGAATAATAAGGGGTCAAACTGGTTTATTCACGCTGTCTTCTGTTCCTGGGTGGAATTGCAGAAATGGTTGAGCCAGATTTCTGGTCTAGATAACACCAGTTTCTGCATCAGAATGCAGGGCCTGAAAAATAACTAGAGCCCCAATCTTAGGTTTTGCAACAGTGATGTTATCCCTACGAGCAATTGGGGAGGTCAGGAATTTTGTGAACTCTGTCTGCACCACTACTAAGCCATAATTTCTCATCTTGTGGCTAATTTGTTTGTCTTACAAAGGCAGTCTGGTCCTGATATGGTTTGGCTCTGTGTTCCCACCCAAATCTTACACTGAATTGTAATTCCCAGTGTTGGGGAGGGAGCTGGTGGGAAGTTATTGGATCATGGGGGCGGATTTCCCCCTTGCAGTTCTCATGATCATGAGTGTGTTCACACAAGATCTGATGGTCTGAAAGTGTGAGGAACTTCCCCTTTGCTCTCTCCTGCTTTGTCATGATAAAGATGTGCATTGCTTCCCCTTCAACGGCCACCTTGATTGTAAGTTTCCTGAGGCCTCCCAAGCAATGCTTGTTGTACAGCCTGAGTCTATTAAACCCTTTTCTTTATAAATTACCCAGTCTAACGTAGTTCTTTATAACAGTATGAGGACAGACTAATATAGGTCCCCAGGCAAGAAGAGGGTTTATTTCAGGAAGGGGCTGTCATCATCTTGTTTCAAAATTAAAATATAAATTAAGTTCTCCCAAAGTCAGTTTGGCCCACATCCAGGAAGAAAAGGGCAGCTTGGAGTTTAGAAGCAAGATGGAGTTGGTTAGGTCAGATCCTTTTCGCTATCATAATTTTCTCAGTTGTAATTTTCGCAAAGGTGGTTTCACTGGGATACCGGTAAGACTCAGTGGAGTCAGTTCCAAGACTCATGCTCATTCTCCAATGTCAAGGAGGTTCTGTGCAGCCACATCAAGGATAGGAAAGGCCCTCGTCTGCAAAAAGAAGAGCAGAGCCCTTCATCATGGGCTAAACAAGGCCTCGGTTCCCAGGCACCAGGGTAACTGACAGACATGGGGACCACACGAGTTCTTCAACAGCAAAAAGGATCAAGTTCCCAAGGTTTGGAGGGTTAAATCCTAAAAGAAGAAGGTATTTACCTCTGCAATGGCAAAACAACAGGTGTCCTGGCTCTTTCTGAGCTTATGAGTGTCCTGAGATTATTTAACATTAAACATAATATTTTTGCACTCTAAGAAATACACAAAATATTTTTTACATAAATGTGAGGTATAAACAGTTGTCATCTACATGTCAGAGAAGGCCCCAGTGCCCTGGAGACCCAAGCTCTTTAGCAAGTAAGAGGTTGTGAATGGTGGCATCACTGCAAGACTGAGGCAAGTGTTATGAAGCAATTTGGAGCAATTTCTTTTGAAGGCAACTCCGACCTAAAAAGGCAAAGAGCAGGAGGAGGGTGAAGAGAGAGAAACCCATCTGCACAGAGCCCCCCACGCCCACTGAGGCTGCAAATTCAGAGAGCAGTGAGGCTGAAGCCCAACACCATCACCCACTCATCCACACCAGTATCTGAATTTCTCAGACTCTGGCTCAGAAACATGGGTCAGTCCATTGAAGCCCCCAAAGAAAGGCATGAAGATTTGAACAGGGAAGGAATATGTGAAGCTCACTCATCGCAAGGCGTCCCCAGAATGGAGCCGAGTTTGGCCTTGAAGGTTTGGAGAGGAAAACAATGTAGAAGTAGGAAGTGAGTCACATGGGCAAAGCAACATATGAGTTATTTTAAAGGAAACACAATTTCCCTGGGGAAAGAAGGAACATAAATAGACACAAGGAAGTGACCATGTGTGTAGCAGGACCCTCAGGCAGGTATATAAATGGCCCAGGCTCAGGGGGCTCTACACCTGCACCTCCCTCTCACCTGCTCCTCTACCTGCTCCACTCTCAGTCCACCAGAACCATGGGCTGCTGTGGTTGCTCTGGAGGCTGTGGCTCCGGCTGTGGGGGCTGTGGCTCTGGCTGTGGGGGCTGTGGCTCCAGCTGCTGTGTGCCCATCTGCTGCTGCAAGCCCATATGCTGCTGTGTGCCAGCCTGTTCCTGCTCCAGCTGTGGCTCCTGTGGGGGCTCCAAGGGGGGTTGTGGCTCTTGTGGGGGTTCCAAAGGGGGCTGTGGTTCCTGTGAAGGCTCCAAGGGGGGCTGTGGCTCCTGTGGGAGCTCCAAGGGAGGCTGTGGCTCTTGTGGCTGCTCCCAATGCAGTTGCTGCAAGCCCTGCTGTTGCTCTTCAGGCTGTGGGTCATCCTGCTGCCAGTCCAGCTGCTGTAAGCCCTGCTGCTCCTCCTCCTCAGGCTGTGGGTCATCCTGCTGCCAGTCCAGCTGCTGCAAACCCTGCTGCTCCCAGTCCAGCTGCTGTAAGCCCTGCTGCTGCTCCTCAGGCTGTGGGTCATCCTGCTGCCAGTCCAGCTGCTGCAAACCCTGCTGTTCCCAGTCCAGCTGCTGTGTCCCCGTGTGCTGCCAGTGCAAGATCTGAGGCTCTAGTGGGAAACCTCAGGTAGCTCCTAAAGATCTGTGCTTTGCAACAAGTGACTACCCCGGAAGCACATCCCCCTCCGGATCTGAAAAATGACTCCCTTGACTCAGGGCCTTTTTCCAGCCCTTGAGGAAATGGAATGAACCACTCCCTGCCCATTACCTGTAAGGATACCCCAAGACCCAGGCACTTTTGCTCCTCCTTCCTACATGCCCCCATATGTCTGAGCCAGACTGCACTGGGGGCGGCCCTCATGCCAAACAAGAGCCTGGAATTCCCCTTCTTGATAATTCCATGAGAGACAGCCAACCCTTCTTTCCTGTGCCTCCCAGGAGCTCCATGGCATTTGCAGATGGATGTCCTGCAACCCAAATGATCACATGTATCTATGGAAATCCAAAATGGATCTGGGTACAGCACTAAATAAATTCTACAACCCTCAGCCTTGGTCTCACTGACTTTTCTTCCAGCCTCTGTCTCATTGGCAAACTGGTCACATGTCCTTCCCCTCCCTCCCTGATAGCTTATTACTCCCACTGCTGTAACTGTGTGCCAGACCCAGCTCCCATTCCAGAAAGTTGTTGAACTGATTAATGAAGGAACCACTAGCAGTGTGTATGAATGAATGAAGACGAGTGAATGAATGAGTGAATGAGTGAGGATCTCTCATTAGTACACAGGGAGCCCCAGCTGCATCTCAGTGGGATTCAGTCTGTCTTGGTTGGAATTGTGGACTCCTGCTTCTTCCCCATGGGAGGATATGTTTGGGGGAGAGAAGATCTTTGCCCTCAGTGCCTAGGAAGGGGTATAATGGGTGGTCTCTGTGTCCAACCAGTTCCCAGTTTGTGGGTCAAGCCAGGAGAGGAGGAAGCAAGACTAGAATCAGCTGTGTCCCTGAGATGCTCTGTAGGACAACACTGGAAACTGTGCTGCTTCAGAGATCCAAGACAGTGTGGTTGAACACAGTCTGAGGTGCACCCTCCATCTCTGGGCTCAGAGTGAGGAGGGAATCCAAGTGTCCCCAGGCTTCCCAGCTTTGGTTTGGCACAGGGAGGAACAGAAGGGACTTTGTTCAGTCTGATAAAGGGCATCTACCCACAGTAAACACCGTGATTAACTGCGGAAACCTGGATGTTTTCCCCTAAGATCAGGAACAAGAAAAGGATGTCCACACCCACCACTTCTATGCAACATTTCACTGAAGCTATAGCCAGAGTAATATGACAGGAAAAGAAAATAAAAGCCATCCAGGTAAGAAAAAAGGAAGCAAAACTAACTCTATTCATAGAAAACCTCATTTTGTATACAGAAGATGCTGAGGGACACACACACACAACTATTAGGGCCAATTACTGAGCTTAGCAGAGTGCAGGACACAAAGACTACACACAATAGTCAGCTGTGTTTCTATACAACAGCAAAAAGCAATGCAAAAACAATGTAAGGAAACAATAAAATTCCTAGCAACAAATGCAACCAAAAAAGTACAAGACTTGGACACTTAACACTACAAAACACCATTGGAAGAAGTTAAAGGGGACCAAAGTAATGGGGGAAAAAATCCCATGTTCATGTATTGGAAGACCTAATATTGTGAAGATTGAAACTCTCGGAAAAACAATTGTTCTACCAATTTAATGCAATTCCGATCAACGTCTCAGATTTATTTTTTCACAAATTGACAAGTTGATCCTAGAATTCATGTGGACATTCAAGGGACCCTGAATAGCTAAAACAATCTTGAGAAATAAAAGCAAAGTTTGAGGACTTGTGTTTTCCAATTTCTAAATGGGCTGCAAAGCTACAGTAATCAGGACAGCATGGTTCTTACATAAGGATAGAAAGATGGATCAATGGAGTAGGTTTGAGGCCCTTGAAATAAAGACTCACAAGACAGGAACAAAAGAGTTAGCTGAGCATCCAGTGTTCTGGCAACCTGGGGTCTGCCAGAGGAACTGGTATGTGTCTCACTTGACTCCAAGCACTGCTAGGCTGGTAGTCTTTCTTGGAAGCTACTAAAGTAAGATACAACCATCATGGCATATTAAAGCTCAGCTCCTAAGACAGTTGCCAGAGGGGAGAAAGATTATGGGCTTCTGAGAAGAGGCATGGGAAACTTGCTTAGGGAATTCGAGATAACTAAAAAGCACACACACAAGCCCAAAGAAGACACCTACTCAGAAAAAGCTTGACAGGTCCTGGAGTCTCTAGCTGGACTGATTGGTGAAGGGCTTCCCCTGCACATAGCCAGTCCACAAAGATAGGGAGAGGTGGTTGGTTTTTTTTTTTTTTTTTCACTCAAGTCTCAACAATAACAACAACAACAAAAATCACAAGGCATACAAAAACAAAAACAAACCAAAACAAACAGGAAAACCAGAGTCTATCAAAGGAACAAACAAACAAAAAAAAAAAAACTCATGAAACCAACCTTAAAGACATGCAGATCTATGAGCTGCCTGACAAAAAGCTCAAAATAACAGTCAGAAGATGATCAATGAGCAAACATAGATGAACGACTAGACGCAATCAGGAAAACAATGCATGATCACAAGGAGAATAACAACAAAGACACAGAAACTATCAACAACAACCAGACATAAATTCTAGAACTATAAAATACAATAACCAAACTGAAAAATGTACTAGAGAAGTTCAACAGCAGACTTGATGAGGCACAAGGGTGCAGCAAACTAAAAGATGGAACATTAAAATCATCAAGTCAGAGCAGCCAACATTTAAACAGAATGAAGGAAAGTTAAGAGAGCCCAAGGGACTTATGGGAGGCTAGGAAGTGGAATAATATACACATTACAGGATTCTAAGAAAGAGCAGAGTGAGAAAAGGGGAAGGAGCTTATTAGAAAAAAACAATAACCAAAGACTTCCCAAATATTAGGGAAAACATGGACATACACATTCAAGAAGCTTCAACCAGAATAACTCTAAAGAGACCCACACTGACTCACTTTATCATTAGAGTGCCAGAATTCTAAGAAAAAGAATCTATAAAGCAGCAAGGGAAAACAACTCATTACACCCAAGGGAGCTTTCAGGCAACTTTGTGGAGATGTCTCAGCAGAAACCTTGCAGGCCAAAAGGGAGTAGGGTGGTATATTCAAAATGCTGACAGAAAAAAAAGCTATCAATCAAGAAAACTGGCTGCCAAAAATGAAGCAGAAATTAAGGTTTTCCCAGTACAGAAAAGCTAAGGAAGTTCATTATTACTAGACCTACTGTGCAAGAAATGCTAAAAGTAGTCCTCCAAGGTGAAAGAAAAAATACTAGATAGTAATATAAAAATAAAATTTCCTCCAAAAAGATAAATACATAGAAAAATACAGCAACATGTATTAATGTAATTTTGGTACATAAATTCACTTTTAATACATGACATTTAAATGAAAAAACATAAAAATTAAATATAAAGCCACTTAGTGGCTATATAACATGTAAACAAATATGTATTTTGTAACATCAATAACATGAAGTAGAGAGGGTGCAGCTATGTAGTAATATGGTTTTGTGTATGGTTGAAGGTAAATAGTTCTGAGTTTGAAAAAGAATGTCATTACTTTATTACATCTTACGTGATACAACGGTGACTACAAAGAAAAATGATCTCTGGATATTGCCCATACATACGTACAGAGCAACAGACAGAAGATGAACAAGGAAATAAAAGACTTGAACAGCACTATAGTGAAACTAGACCTAAAAGACACACACAGATGACTCCACCCAACATCAGCAGAGTATACCTTTCTCTCAGGTGCACATGGAGCTTTCTCCAGGATAGACCATATGTCAGGCCACAACATAAATTTCAACACATTTTAAATGTTGAAATGATATGGTGTTTTCTCCAAGCACAATGGAATAAAACTAGAAATCCATAGGAGAAGGAAAAATGGAGAATCCACAATCATGTGGAAATTAAGCAGGACACTCTTAACCAATGAGGCAAAGAAGAAGTCACAAGAGAAATACCTAGAGACAAATGAAAGTGAAAACACAACATACCAAAACTTATGGATGCAGCACAAGCAGTGCTGAGGTAGAAGTTTATAACTATAAACGCACACATTTAAAAAGAAGACAGATCTGAAGTTAATGACCTGCTGATGAAAAAAGACAAATTCTGTCAAATATCTGTGGAGGTTTATTCTGCGCCAAATATGAGTGACCATCACCCAGGACACAGCCTCCAGAAGTCCTGAGATCATCACAAGGTGGTTGGGTCACAACTTGGTTTCATATGTCTTGAGGAACAGAGGTTACAGGCCAAAACATAAATCAGTGATGAGCCCCTTTTCACACGTATATTCGCCATTTGTGTATCTTCTTTGGAAAATGTCCACTTAAATCCTCTGCTAAGTTTTTAATAGGATTGTGTGTTTGGGTACTAAGAATTCTTTATGTCTAGATGCAAGTTCATTATCAAATATACTATTGGAAAGTAGTTTCTCCCATTCTGTTGGTGTCTTTTCATTTTCTTCATAGTGCTCTTAGAAGCACAAGAACTAGGCCGGGCGCGGTGGTTCACACCTGTAATCCCAGCACTTTGGGAGGCCGAGGTGAGCGGATCATGAGGTCAGGAGATCAAGACCATCCTGGCTAATACAGTGAAACCCCGTCTCTACTAAAAATACAAAAAAAATCAGCCAGCGTGGTGGCGGGAGCTTGTAGTCCCAGCTACTCAGGAGGCTGAGGCAGGAGAATGGATTGAATTCAGGAGGCAGAGCTTGCAGTGAGCCGAGATCGCACCTCTGGTCTCCACCCTGGGTGACAAAGCGAGATTCTGTTTAAAAAAAAAAAAAAAAAGGAAAAGAAAAAGAAAAAGCAGCATAAAATCTATTAGTTTTGATGTAGTTAGTTAATCTAGGTTTCCTTTTTCTCCTCGTGCTTTTGGTGTCATTCTCTGAGAGCCATTGCATACTCCAAGGTCATAAAGACTTAATCTGTTTTTTTTCTCACAGTCCTCTAGTTTTGGCTTTTACAATCAGGTTGTTGAGCTATTTTTTCTGTTTTTGTCTTGTTTGTTTGTTTGGTATATGGTAAGAGGTAAAGGTTCAAATTCATTCTTCTGCTTGTGGACATCCAGTTGTCTCAGCAGCATTGTTTGTTGAAAAGGTTCCTTTTTTCCCATGGAATTATTTTGTACTCTTGTTGAAAATTCATTGACCACAACTGTGAGGCTTTATCTCAAGGGTCTCCAATCTACTCCATTAATGCATCTTTCTATCTTTAGACAACCACCAGGCTGCCTTGATTTACTGTTTGCTTTGTAACCCATTTAGAAATTGGAAAACATGAGTCCTCAACTTTGTTTCTCTTTTTCAAGATTGTTTTAGCTATTTAGGATCCCTTGAATGTTTACATAAATTTTAGAATCAGTTTGTCAATTTCTGTGGAAAAGAAACCTGGAATGTTGATACGAATTGCATTGAATGTGTAGATCAAGTTTTTTAGAATGTTTCAATCTTCAGAGTATTAGGTCTTCCAATACATGAACATGGGATTTTTCGCCCATTTACTTTGGTCGTCTTTAACTTCTTCCAGTGATATCTTGTAGTGTTAAGTGTCCAAGTCTTGCAATTTTTGGTTGCTTGTATTACTAGAAATTTTACAGTTTTTGATAGAATTATTCCCTTACATCCTGTTTGCATTGCTCATTGGTGGTTGTAGAAACATAGCTGACTTTTGTTTATAGGAATTGTGCCCTGAAGTCTTTTGAGCTCATTTATTGGGCATAATAGTTGTGTGTGTGTGTGTGTGTGTGTGTGTGTGTGTGTGTGTGTGTGTATCCCTTAGGATTTTCTACATACAAGATAAGGTTTTCTGTAAATAGATAAACTTTTCCTTAGTTTTTTCCTGCCTGGGTGATTTTTATTTCATTTTCTTGTCATATTACTCTGGCTGTAGTTTCAGTGAACTGTTGCATAGAAGTGGTGAGTGTGGACACCCTTTTGATCTTAGGGGGAAACATCCAGGTTTTCACAGTTACATATAGTGTTCACTGTGGGTAGATGCCCTTTATCAGGCTGAGAAAAGTCTCTTATGTTCCTCCCTGCGCCAAACCAAAGCTGGGAGGCCTGTGAGTGGTCAGAGAACACTTGGATTCTTCGTCACTCTGTGCCCAGAGAAGGAGGGCATACTTCAGCCTGTGCTGGGCCATACCATCTTGGGTCCCTGAAGCAGCACAGTTTCCAGTGTTGTCCTACAGAGCATCTCAGGAGCACAGCTCATTCTAGTCTCGCTTACCCCTCTACGTACTTGACCTTCCCTCTGGGGCCTGGATGGGCACAGAGACCACCCTTTATACCCCTTCCTAAGCACTGAGGGCAAGGATCTCCTTCTCCCCCAAACATATCCTCCCATGGGGAAGCAGCAGGAGTTCACAATTCCAGCCAAGACAGACTGAATCCCACTGAGACACAGCTGGGGCTTCCTGTGTACTAATCAGAGATCCTCACTCATTCACTCATTCATTCACTTGTCTTCATTCATTCATACACACTGCTAGTGACTCCTTCATTAATCAGTTCAACAACTATTTCTGGAATGGGAGCTGGGCCTGGCACACAGTTACAGCAGTGGAAGCAATAAGCCATCAGGGAGGGAGGGGGAAGACATGTGACCAGTTTGCCAATGAGACAGAGGCTGGAAGAAATAAGTCAGTGAGATCAAGGCTGAGGGTGGAGAATTTATTTAGCGCTGCACCCAGGTGCATTTTGGATTTCTACAGATACATGTGATCATTTGGGTTGCAAGACATCCATCTGCAAATGCCATGGAGCTCCTGGCAGGCACAGGAAAGAAAAGCTTGCTGTCTCCCATGGAATTGTCAAGAAGGGGAATTCCAGGCACCTCCTGGCATGAGGGCTGCCCCCAGTGCAGTCTGGCTCAGACATGTGGGGGCATGTGGGAAGGAGAGGCAAAAGTCCCGGGGCTTGTGATACCCTTATAGAGAATGGGCGGGGAGTGGTTCATTCCACTTTCTCAAGGGCTGGAAAAAGAAGCCCTGAGCCAGGGGACTCATTGCTCT
>NC_045446.1:3052066-3061284 GCF_002776525.5 Piliocolobus tephrosceles | reverse complement strand
TCCTGCAACCCAAATGATCACATGTATCTATGGAAATCCAAAATGGACCTGGGTGCAGCACTAAATAAATTCTACACCCTCAGCCTTGGTCTCACTGACTGTTTTCTTCCAGCCTCTGTCTCATTGGTAAACTGGCCACATGTACTTCCCCTCCCTCCCCGACGGCTTACTACTCCCACTGCTGTAACAGTGTGTCAGGCCCAGCTCACATTCCAGAAACAGTTGTTGAACTGATTAATGAGGGAGTCACTAGCAGTGTGTATGAATGAATGAAGACGAGTGAATGAATGAGTGAGTGAGTGAGGATCTCTCATTAGTACACAGGAAGCCCCAGCTGTGTCTCAGTGGGATTCAGTGTGTCTTGGCTGGAATTGTGGACTCTTGCTTCTTCCCTGTGGTAGGATATGTTTGGGGCAGAAGGAGATCTTGGCCCTTGGTCCCTAGGAAGGGTTATAATGGGTGGTCTCTGCACCCATCCAGGACCCAGAGCTGGGGTCAAGCCTGTAGAGGGGGAAGTGAGACTAGAATGAGCTGTGTCCCTGAGATGCTCTGTAGGACAACACTGAAAACTGTGCTGCTTCAGGGACCCAAGATGGTGTGGTTGAACACAGGCTGAGGTGCACCCTCCATCTCTGGGCTCAGAGGATGAAGAATTCAAGTGTTCTCCAACCACTCAAAGGCTTCCCAGCTTTGGGTTGGCACAGGGAGGAACAGAAGGGACTTTTCTCAGCCTGATAAAGGGCATCTACCCACACTGAACATTATATGTAACTGTGAAAACCTGCATGTTTTCCCCTAAGATCAGGAAAAAGAAAAGGATGTCCATACCCACCACTTCTATGTAACATTTCACTGAAGCTATAGCCAGAGTAATATGACAAGAAAATGAAATAAAAGTCATCCAGTCTGGAAAAAACTAAGCAAAAGTATCTCTATTTACAGAAAACCGCATCTTGTATGTAGAAAATTCTAAGGGACACACACACACACACACACAAACTATTATGCCCAATAAATGAGCTCAACAGAGTTCAGGGCACAAGTCCTATACAGAAAAATCAGCTGTATCTCTATTTACAGAAAACCGCATCTTGTATGTAGAAAATTCTAAGGGACACACACACACACACACACACACACACACAAACTATTATGCCCAATAAATGAGCTCAACAGAGTTCAGGGCACAAGTCCTATACAGAAAAATCAGCTGTGTTTCTACAACCACCAATAAGCAGTGCAAACAGGATATAAGGGAACAATTCTGTAAAAAGAATAAAATTCCTAGGAATACCAGCAACCAAAAAGTGCAAGACTTGGACACTTAACACTACAAGACATCACTGGAAGAAGTTAAAGACAACCAAAGTAAATGGGGGAGAAATCCTATGTTCATATATTGGAAGACCTAATATCGTGAAGATTGAAACACTCTAAAAAAATTGATCTACCAATTCAATGCAATTACATCCTAGATGCCTTTTCTGCAGAAACTGACAAGCTAATTCTAAAATTTATGTAAACATTTGAGGGACCCTAAATAGCTAACACAATCTTGAAAAAGAGAAACAAAGTTGAGGCCTCATGTTTTCCAATTTCTACATGGGCTACAAAGCAAACAGTAATCAAGGCAGCGTGGTGCTTGTCTAAAATTAGAAAGATGCATTAATGGAGTAGATTCGAGACCCTTGAGATAAAGCCTCATGGTTGTGGTCTATGGATTTTCAACGAGAGTACAAAACAATTCCATGGGAAAAAAGGAAGTTTTTCAACAAACAATGCTGCTGAGACAATTGGATGTCCACATGCAAAAGAATGAATTTAGACCTTTACCACATACTATATGCCACACAATCGAACAAAATAAGAGAGAAAAAAATAGCTCAAAGACCAAATTGTAAAAGCCAGAACTAGAGGACTGTTAGAACAAAAACAGGTTAAGTCTTTACAACTTTGGAGTATGCAATAGCTCGTAGAGAATGACACCAAAAGCACAAGGAAAAAAAGGAAAACCTAGATTACCCAACTCCTTCAAACTAATTTGTGCTTCTAAGAGCACTATCAAAAAATTTAAAAAATGAAAAGACACCAACAGAATGGGAGAAACTACTTTTGAATCATATATTTGATAATGAACTTGCATCTAGAAATAAAGAACTCTTAGTACTCAAACACACAATCCAATTAAAAACATAGCAGAGGATTTAAACAGGCATTTTCTGAAGAAGATATACAAATGGCTAATACGCATGTGAAAAGGGGCTCATCACTGATTTATATTTTTGCCTGTAACTTCTGTTCCTCAAGACATATGAAACCAAGTTGTAACCCAACCACCTTGTGATGATCTCAGGACTTCTGGAGGCTGTGTCCTGGGTCATGGTCACTCATATTTGGCTCAGAATAAACTCCCACAGATATTTGACAGAGTTTGCCTTTTTTCTTCAGCAGGTCATTAATTTGAGATCTGTCTTCTTTTTAAATGTGTGCATTTATAGTTTTAAACTTCTGCCTCAGCACTGCTTTTGCTGAATCTGTAAGTTTTGGTATGTTGTGTTTTCACTTTTGTTTGTCTCAAGATATTTCTCTTGTGACTTCTTTGCCTCGTTGGTTAAGAGTGTGTTGTTTAATTTCCACAAGATTGTGAATTTTCTGGTTTTCCTTCTGCTATTGATTTCTAGTTTTGTTCCACTATGCTTGGACAAAACGCCATATAATTTCAACATTTAAAATGTGTTGAAATTTGTTCTGTGGCCTGACATATAGTCTATCCTGGAGAAAGCTCCATGTGCACCTGAAAGAAAAGTATACTCTGCTGCTGTTGGGTGGAGTCATCTGTATATGTCTTTTAGGTCTAGTTTCACTATAGTGTTGTTCAAGTCTTTTATTTTCTTATTTGTCTTCTGTCTGTTGCTCTGTACATATATATGGAAAATATCCAGAGATCATTTTTCTTTGTTGTCACCATTGTAATCATGTAAGATGTAATAGAGTAATGACATTCTGCTTCAAACCCAGCACTATTTTACTTCAACCACACCGAAAACTCTGCCACTACATAGCTTCACCCTCCCGCTTTATATTTTGGATGTCACAAAATACATATTTATTTACATATTGTGTATCATATATCCACTGAAATGGCTTTATACTTAATTTTAGTGTTTTCTCATTTAAATTTCATAGAAAAATTAAAAGTGAATTGATGTACCAAAATTACATTAATACATGTTACTACATTTTTCTAAGTATTTACCTTTATTGGAGGAATTTATATTTTTATATTACTGTCTAGTGTTCTTTCTTTCACCTTGGAGGACTCCCTTTAGCATTTCTTGCAGAGCAGCTCAAGTAATAATGAACTTCCTCAGCTCTTATTTAATGGGAAAATCTTAATTTCTGATTCATTTTTGATGGACAGTTTTCTTGATTGATAGTTTTTCTTCTGTCATTTTTAGTATATCACCCGATTCCTTTCTTGCCTGCATGGTTTCTGCTGAGACATCTGCAGGTAGTTACCTCAAAGTTCCCTTGTATGTGATGAGTTGTTTTTCCCTTGCTGATTTATAAATTCTTTTTCTTAGAATTCTGGCACTCTAATTATAAAGTGAGTCAGTGTGGGTCTCTTTAGATTTGTTCTGGTTGAAGTTCCTTGAACTTCTTGAATGTGTGTGTACATGTTTTCCCTTACATTTGGGAAGTCTTTGGTTATTGCTTTTCCCAATAAGCCCCTTCCCCTTTTCTCACTCCTCTCCTTGTTGGAATCCCATAAGGTGTGTGTAATTCTACTTCCTAGCCTCCCATAAGTCCCTTGGGCTCTCTTCACTTTCCTTCATTCTTTTTAAATGTTGGCTGCTCTGACTTGATGATTTTTAAATGGCCTGTCTTTCAGTTCACTGTACCCTTCTGCCACATCAAGTCTGCTGTTGAACTTCTCTAGTACATTTTTCAGTTTGGTTATTGTATTTTATAGTTCCAGAATTTATGTTTGGTTCTTGTTGATAGTTTCTGTGTCTTTGCTGTTATTCTCCTTATGTTCGTGCATTGTTTTCCTGATTGCATCTAGTTGTTCATTTGTGTTTGCTCGTTGATCAACTTCTGACTACTATTTTGAATTTTTTGTCAGGTAGCTCATAGATCTGCATTTTTTTAGCTCAGTTTCTGGAGTTTTGTTTTGATCTTTTGATAGGGTCTGGTTTTCCTGTTTTGTTTTGTTTTGTTTTTTGTACGCCTTGTCATTTTTGTTGTTGTTGTTATTGTTGAGACTTGAGTGAAAAAAAAAACCAAACACCTCTCCCTATCTCTCTGTACTGGCTTTGTGCAGAGGAAGCCCCTCACCAGTCAGCCCAGCTGGAGACTGCAGGACCTGTCACGCTTTTTCTGAGTATGTGTCTTCTTTGGGCTTGTGTGTGTGTGCTTTTTAGTTATCTCCAATTCCCTAAGCAGCTTTCCCATGCTTCTTCCCCAAAGCCCATAATCTTGTTTCCTCTGGCACCTGCCTGCGGAGCTGAGCTTTAATATGTCATGGTGGTTGTATCTTTTATCAGTAGCTTCCAAGCAAGGCCACCAGCCTAGCAGTGCTTGGAGTCAGGTGAGACACATACCAGTTCCTCTGGCAGACCCCGGGTTGCCAGAACACTGGATGCTCAGCTGACTCTTTTGTTCCTGTCTTGAGGCAGGGTCTCCAAATTCCTCTCAGTTGCACAACACCAGGTTGGATGGGAGAGGAGAAAGGATGGACACACAAAATTCCACAAGCATTCTCACCCCTTTCCGTAGAACATGGTTTTTGGTTGGTCTTGATGCTGTAGTTACTCAACTAGCATCTCACAATGGTATTCTGCTGTGTATATTGTTGTTAACTTGGTGACTGCGGGAAATAAGGGCCTGAAGTTCCCCCATCTGCCATTTTGCTGGCACCTTTCTATTAGGTTTTAAAAATTTATTCCAAACAATGATTCGTATATTAATGAGATTTGTCTTTTCATGTATATATATATTTTTTTACCATGCAGCTTGCAGAGATTTTCTCTTTTTAACGTGTTCACTAGTTTATTCTTTTGTGGGCTTCTAGGTTTTGTGTCATGCTGAGAAAGAATTAGTGAACTGCAATATTATTTAAAATTTCTCTTTTTGTTTTCAGTTATTTTATATTTTTATTTTTTGTGTAAGTCTTTATTCTGCTTGTAACACGGTTTTGTAATAAGGGTAGGATATGGATCTAATTTTAATCTTATTAGACCTTACCTAATTGTTTTAACCTCATTTAGGCAATAATATTTTTTCTCAACAAATTTAAATCCTGTCATTGGCATGTGAAAATTCTCCTATATGGTTCTCTGTCTGGTGTTTCTATTCTATTGCATTTTTCTGTTGGATCTTTATGTGATTGCATGAAGATGGTTGAATTATCATAATTGTAAAAGACGTTTTTATATTTGGTCCCCTTTCACTTTAGGATCTTCCTGGCTGTTTACTCATGCTTTTTTGCTTTTTCGTTTGGGTTCTTTTTCTGTAGAGACAGGGTCTTCCTCTGTTTTCCAGGCTGCAGTGCAGTGGCACGATCATAGCTCACTGTAACCTCAAACTCCTGGGCTCAAGTGATCCTTCTGCCTAAACATTCCAAGTTGCTGGGACAACAGGTGCATGCTACCAGGCCCCACAAGTGTTTAAGAACTTCTTTTGTAGAGAATAGGTCTCACCATGTTTCTTTCTCTCGTCTTGAACTCCTGGCTTCAAGCAAATCTCTCACCTCAGCTTCCCAAAGCCCTGGGGTTTCAGGGGAGAGCCACCATACATGCCCATCCTGCTTGTTTTCTCCATATGAATGTTTTAATTAGTATATCTACTTTTTAAAATCTTCTTAACATTTTTGTTTGGATCCCATTAAATGTATAAATTGATTTAGAAACAATTGACTTAATTATAGTAATATTAAAATTGCTATCAAATAAACATTTTCTATTCACTTATTCCCAACATTTTTTCTGACAGCATTTTAAAATTCTCTCCACATAGATGTTCAATCATATTTTTATTACAACTTATTGAAGTAGAATTTCACAAAGAAAATGCACATGACAGTTTGATGAAGTTTTGCAAGCTCAGCCACGCATCAGCATCACCCAGATATAGAAACAGACATCGCCAGACTCCCGATCTCTCTGAGTCCCCTTCCATTCTCTGCTCCCAAGGAGCCCATCCCGACCCTGCGGCATCCATCAGGTCGTCTTCTTCCCGCTTCAGGTAGAAGGAGTTGAACAGGTGCACCTTTGTCTGTCTTCTGTCATTCAGTATCATGTTTGTGAGATTCTCGTTGCCATGTAGCATTTTACTCAGTGAATTTACCATAGTGACTTTTTTTCCTCCTATTAATGGGCATTTGGGCAGTTTCCACTTTTTAGTATTAGAAGTGCTTCTTCTTCACACAGATCTTTTTAAACTCTTTCTTACGAAGTTCGTGTTCAAGGGGTTTCGTGTGTTTGTTAGGTGTGGGAAGAGAGTACCAATTTTACATATTAATTGTGTACCCAGCCCTCTCATTGAATTCACTTACTTTTGGAGTATTTTTCTTTTGACTTTTTGTGTTTTTCTTTCTAGGTGTGCAATGGAACCTTCAGAAATAATGATAATGTTGCCTTATCTTTCTTGTTGTTGTACATTCTTTTTCATTCTCTTTCATAACTGTATTGAATAATGTCACCAAAGCAAGGAAAATAACAGTGACACCTGTGAAATTTTAGTGAATATTGTCAAATTTACCTTCAGAAAAGGAGATTTCACCCACTCCTAACCCCATCATTTGCACCCCATGTGGGATTTCCCATTGGAGCATGTGCAGAAAGCATCGCGGAGACAGAGTCTGGGTCGGGAAAGAGTTTATTGAGAGTTGGCAGCAGGCCCAGTGTGGGGGTGGCAGTGAGACCAGCACAGGCGAGGTCCAGAGAAGGCCCCAAGGCTGGGCCAGGTGATGGGAAGGGAGGGGTGTACAGCTCCTGGGGCTGGGCTTTGACTCAGATCTGCAGTCTGTAGCTCAGATATGAGGCACTAATCACTTTCAGGGCATCCTGGATCTGCTGGAGCCACATGGGATCTGCGGTCAGGCCTCAGATCCTGCAATGGCAGCACATGGGGACTCAGCAGCTGGACTGGGAACAGCAGCAGGGCTTGCAGCAGCTGGACTGGCAGCATCTGGGGACACAGCAGCTGGATTGGCAGCAGGATGACCCACAGCCTGATGAACAACAGCAGGGCTTACAGCAGCTGGCCTGGGAACAGCAGGGCTTACAGCAACTGGACTGGGAGCAGCCACAAGAATCATAGACCCCCTTGGACCCCCCACAGGAGCCACAGCCCCCCTTGGAGCCCCCACAGGAGCCACAGCCCCCCTTGGAGCCGCTACAAGAGCCACAGCCCCCTTTGGAACCTCCATAGGAGCCACAGTCACAGCCTCCCTTGGAGCCCCCACAGGAGCCACAGCTGGAGCAGGAACAGGCTGGCACACAGCAGCACACAGGCTTGCAGCAGCAGATGGGCACACAGCAGCTGGAGCCACAGCCCCCACAGCCGGAGCCACAGCCCCCACAGCCAGAGCCACAGCTTCCACAACTGGAGCCACAGCCCCCACAGCCAGAGCCACAGCCTCCGGAACAGCCACAGCAGCCCATGGTTCTGGTGGATTGAGGGTGGAGCAGGTAGAGGAGCAGGTGAGAGGGAGGTGCAGGTGTGGAGCTCCCTGAGCCCAGGCTCTTTATATCCCTGTCCAGGGTCAGGCACAATACAGGGTCCCTTCCTTGTGACTGTTTACACTATTTTTCCAGAGCTCTATTTTTTTCCTCTTTGCTAGTGACTTCCTCCTGGCTCAGCTGAGCATCTGCTTTCTTTGTTTTCTAAATTTGTCTTTTTCCCAATTTGTTTTGGCCCCTACAATTAAAACCTCAGCCCCAGGCTGTCTGGTGCTTCCCGCAAAGTTCCAGGGTGCTGGTCACCCGCTCTCTGCTGGCCGCATGTGACCAAATGGTCAACAGCCTCTGCCCAAGTGCTTTCATCTTTCCTGTGTTGGCTCCCCCCAGATAATATTAATTTTACATTTTTAGATTTCAAAATTCATCCATGGTCTTTACAGGAAACACAAGTAAAGAAGAAAACAAATTCTTTATTATCATGTCTCCTGGAGATGGATTTGGTAGATTTCTGCATGCATAATATAAGTATAAATATTCATATATATTACATTAAGTAATATTTTACTCATGCCAGTCTCTGCTTTCTGGGTGTATTAGACCGTTCTTTGCATTGTTGTAAAGAAATACTGGAGGCTGGGTAATTTATGAAGGAAAGAGGTTAGATTGGCTCACGGTTCTGCAGGCTGCACAAGCATGGCACCCACCTCTGCTCAGCTTCTGGGGAGGCCCTCAGGGAGCTTTTCCTCACGGCGGAAGGTGAAGCAGGAGTGGGCACGCCACATGGTGAGAGTGGGAGCAAGGGGTGAGGAGAGGCCACACACTTGTGAACAACCAGATCTGAGTGAACGCACTCGTCACTAAGGGGATGGTGCTAAGCCCGTCATGAGGGATCCACCCCCATGACCCAAACACCTCCCCGCAGACCCCTCCTTCAACACTGGGGATTACATTTCAACAAGAGATTTGGAGGGGACATCTCAACTATATCATTATACCCCGACCCCTAAATCTCATGTCCTACTCACATGGTAAAATACAATCCTCTCTTCCAAACAGTCCCCCAAATTCTTGACTCATTCCAACACCAAGTCCAAAGTTTCAAGTCCACGTTCCTTCCACTTACAAACCTGTAAAACTCGTAACATGTTATTTACTTCCAAGATACAATGAGCGGCCGGACGCGGTGGTTCAGGCCTGTAATCCCAGAACTTTGGGAGGCCGAGGCTTGTGAATCCCCTGAGTCCAGTATTCAAGTTCATCCTGGCCAACATGGAGAAACGCCGTCTCTATTAAAAATACAAAATTAGCCCGGCATGGTTACATACATGGTTGTGTATGCCTGTAATCCCAGCTACTTGAGTGGCTGAGGCAGGAGAATCACTTGATCCTGCTGGCAGAGGTTGCAGTGGGTTGAGATTGTGCCACTACCCTCCAGCCTGGGTGAGAAGAGCGAATTTCCATCAAAAGGAAAGAAGGAAAGAAGGAAGGAAGGAAGGAAGGAAGGAAGGAAGGAAGGAAGGAAGGAAGGAAGGA
>NC_045446.1:3002993-3052056 GCF_002776525.5 Piliocolobus tephrosceles | reverse complement strand
GGAAGGAAGGAAGGAAGGAAGGAAGGAAGGAAGGAAGGAAGGAAGGAGAAAGAAAGAGAGAAAGAGAAAGAAAGGAAGGAAGGAAGGAAGGAAGGAAGGAAGGGAAGAAAGAAAGAGGGAGGGAGGGAGGAAAGGAAGAGAAGGAAAGGAAGGGATACAATGATGGTAGAGGCACTGGGTAAACATTCCCTTACAAAAGGGAGATATCAGCCAAAAGGAAGAGGCTACAGATGCCATGCATGTCTAAATCCAGGAGGGCAGCCATTCAAACTTTTTTTTTTTTTTTTTTGAGAGGGAGTGTTGCTCCATTGCCCAGGCTGGAGTGCAGTGGCGTAATCTCGGCTCACTGCAACCTCCGCCTCCCCCGTTCGAGCAATTCTCCTGCTCAGCCTCCCAAGTGGCTGGGATTATGGGTGCGTGCCACCATGTCTGGCTAATTTTTTGTATTTTTAGTAGAGACAGGGTTTCACCATGCTGGCCAGCCTGGTCTCAAACTCCTGACCTCATGATCTGCCCACCTCGGCCTCCCAAAGTGTTCGGATTACAGGCATGAGCCACAACACCCAGTCCCATCAAATCTCAAAGCTCAAAATAATCTCCTTTGACTCTATGTTCCACATCTAGGGCACACTGCTGTGAGGTGTGGGCTCCTAAGGCTTGGGCAACTCCAACCCTGTGGCTTTGCAATGTTCAGCTTCTGTAGCTGCTCTTATGAGTTGCACTTGGGTGCCCGTTGCTTTTCCATGCTCAGGAAGCAAGCTGCCAGTGTCTCTACCCTTCTGGGACTTGGAGGACTGTGGCTTCCAAGCTTCCCACAGCTCCACAAGGCAGTGCACTAGTGGGGACTCTGTGTGGGACCTCCAACCCCACATTTCCCCTTCACACTGCCTTAGTAGATGTTCTTCGTGAGGGCTCCACCATTGCAGCAGACTTTTGCCTGGGTCCTCAGGATTTCTCATAGATCCTCTGAACTCTAGGTGGAGGCAGCCAAACCTTTGCTCTTGCACCCTGTGTGCCTAAATGGTTAACACCACTTGGAAGCTACCAAGGCTTACGGTTTCCACCCTCTGAAGCAGTGGCCTGAGATGTACCTGGGCCCCTCTGAGTGGCCTGGATGCAGGGAATAATGTCCCAAGGCTGCACAGGGGAGTGGGGCCCTAGGCCTGGGTCCTCTAGGCCTGTGATGAGAAGGGCCAAAGATCCCTGAAATACATTTGAAGCCTTTTTCTCATTGTCTTGGTTATCAGCACCTGCCTCCCTTTTATTCATGCAAACCTCTCTAGCAAGAGGTTGCTCCATAGCCTTCTTGAATTCCTCTCCTGATAATGCTTTTTCTTGCTCTGTCACTTGGCCAGGGTGCAAGTTTTCCAAGCTTTTACATTTTGTGTCCTCTTTAAATATAAATTCCAGCTTTAAGTCATTTATTTGCTCCTGCATGTGAGTGTAGACGGTTAGAAGGAGCCAGGTCATGCCTTGAATGTTTTGCTGCTTAGAAATTACTTCCACCAAATACCCTAAATCATCACTCCTAAGTACAAATTTCCACAGATTCCTAGAGTATGAACACAATACAGCAATGCTCTTTGCCACAGCATAACAAGAGTGACCTTTGATCCAGTTCCCAATGAGTTCTGCATTTCCATCTGAGACCTCATCAGCCTGGACTTCACTATCCTTATCACTGTTAGCATTTTGGACACAACCATTTAACCAGTCTCTAAGAAGTTCCAAACTTTCCCTCATCCTCCTGTCTTCTTCTGAACCTTCCAAACTCTTCCAGTCTCTGCCCATTACCCAGTTTCAGTCATTTCCACATTTTCAGGTGTCTTTAGAGCAACACCTCACTCCTGGTACAATTTTCTGAGGCTGGGTAATTCGTAAAGAAAAGGGGTTTAATTGGCTCATGGTTCTGCGGGCTGTACAAACATGGCATTAACATCTGCTTGGCTTCTGGTGAGGCCCTGGGTATGAAATAATCTATACAACAAACCCCCATGATATGAGTTTACCAATATAACAAACCAGCACCTGTGCCCCTGAACTTAAAAGTTAAAAAAAATTAAAGCAGTGGTTTGGGGTCTGGGCCATACTCTAATCCCCCAGAGAGCTTTAAGCCACAGTGTTGCCCAGGCCCCACTCCAGGGATTCTCATTTAACTGGTCTGTGGCAACTTGGGTTTGGGAAATTCTAAATGCCACTCCCCTCCCAGGTGATTTTACATGCAGCAAGGATGAGAACAATTGATTCAGGGTAATGAATGCATTCATTGTAGCTGGTTTCCATGCATACTGGTGGGATTTGCCACATGGCTGCTCCTGAGTTTAGGGGCTTGAAAAATAGCTCTTCCCTGTTAAAAATCAAAGGACACCTCCAAGATGGACTCAGCTGTTTGGATAAATTGCTGCAGGAAAAAAAAAAAAAAAAAAAAAAGCCTTCTCAGCAGATGTATCTTTAAGTCACTTGATTTCAGAGTAAGAAGTTGTTTCAGTCACAGTACTTTTAGTCAGTGTTGAAAATTATAAACAGCCTACAAATACCAAAAAGGCATGAAAGCATTCACAGACATATAGGATATATTCTGTTTTAAAATTGCTCCTCTGTTGTTGGACTTTGATTTCCTAAAGTCATCTATCAGCCATTTCCCTCACATTATTCCATGTCCTTCCAAGAAGCTTCTGCAATTTCTTGAGGTGATTCATTATTTCCAGTGATAAACAGCACCATATGGACCCAAATCTAAAAGGAATTCTGCTTCTATTGCAGAAGAGTCACTCTCCAGAGCCTCGCAGGCCTCGGGAAGCTGCCTGAGCACTGTGGTCTATGCAGGAGTAAGGGCTGCAGAACCAGGCAGAGTTGATCCTGAGTACCGGCCCAGCTGCCTAGTAGCTGTGGGGCTTTGGGCAAGGTTCTCGACTTGAAACAGTCATATAAACCTCTTCTGCAAGAAAGGGTAGACTAATACTGATTGCAGAAACAGCAGCAATTCTTCATTCCTCTCTGTAGCTATGCTCTTTACTGTGTGCTTTTACCGCCCCTCCCATCAAGAGGCGGAACGTGTTTCCCAAACCTTGCATCTGGCAGGCACTATTTGCTCTGGCTATAGAAAACTGTTGTATTAGTTCGTTTTCACACTGCTGATAAAGACATTCCTAAACATGGGAACAAAAAGAGGTTTAACTGGACTTACAGTTCCACATGGCTGGGGAGGCCTCGGAATCCTGACGGGAGGCAAAAAGCACTTCTCTCATGGCGGCGGCAAAAGAAAAATGAGGTGGAAGCAAAAGTGGAAACCTTTGATAAACCCATCAGATCTCCTGAGACTTTTTCACTCACATGAGAACAGCATGAGAAAGACCCGCCCACATGATGCAATTACCCCCTCCCCCGGGTCCCTCCCACAACACGTGGGAATTCTGGGAGATACAATTCAAGTTGAGATTTGGCTGGGGACACAGCCAGACCTTATCAACTGCGAACGTGACAGCTTTTGTGCTAGTTTTGGGTCTGGGCTCAAAAGGTCTCAAATGCTTCTGTTTTTCTCAGAACCTTGCTATCTTTATGAGATTAAGCCACGTTAGCCAGCTGGAGGATGACATACCATTGTGGGGAGAAGGAAGGTGCCACTGTTGTTAGCCGTCTCATCCCCAGAAGCAGAGCCACCTAGTCAACCAGCAGCTGGCCATACACACATGAAGGAGTCCAGTTGTGACAAGAATAGCTCGGTTGAACTCAGCCTAAATGGCTGATGAACTCAGTCATGAGCTATTAAGTTTTGGGTGGTTTGTTATGTAATAGGGAACTCATGCATGCTCCCAGGGCAGATAGGATGCCAGGATTCAGGGAAAGGTTGATTCCTAGTTACCTGCAAGAGAAAAACACTTTATAGGTACTAATTTTCCCCCCTTATTTAAAGTTGGATCTTTTGTAAGATAATGTTCCATCATACAGAAATGCATGTACACAGGTATATATGTGATTGGTGCTTTTACTCACACAGGCTCCCCTACCACAGGAAGAAACAGACAATCAGAGCTCGATCATTAGAGCTAAGACCAAACAGCAAGATAAGTCTGCCTCTAGTCTATTTCCTCCATATCTAAATTTTGGACGCCAAGGCTGTGGACAGATCTGAAGGTGTGTTCTCTCCTTTTGGGTCGCAATTATTGGTGGGCAGCAGTCCTCTACCCGTGGATATTTTCTTTTGCTGTCCCCTATGCTCTCAAGGATCACCATCTCGTCCACCCTTCGACCGGAGGAGAGATGTTTGTAGCAAGAGGCTGTTCCCTCACCTCTGGTTGAAAAGGGACGTTCAGACCCTCCACTCCTGACATAAGGGAGGTTAGACCTCAGAGCTGCACTTTAATGTGGCAGCTATTGATCATGTGTGACTACTGAATATCTGGAATACTAGCTAGTCTGAACTGAAATGTGCTGAAAAGGTAAAATACAGAGTGAGCTTCAAAGATTTAGTACCCCAAAATATATGCTTCTTTACCAATTATATATTGACCATATAGGAAAATGGTTACATACTGAGTTAAATTATTACAATCAACTTCACCTGTTTCTTAGTACATTTTAAAATGTGGCTACTAGAAAATTTAAGATTCACACGTGGCTCACATTTTAATTCTTAGAGGCTTGACTCCTTTTTGAAATTTCAGGCTGTCTGTTCAAAGGACCAAAAGCCAGGAAGGCCATAAAATATAAAAATTCAAAATGAATATCATTATTTTATTTCCATTGGTGAATAACATATACTTATTATTTATAAATGAACATAACTACAGTCACATGTGAAATGTAAATATCCTCTAGGTGGGGCCGGACAGCGCAGGTAGGAAGCCCTGCCCCAAAAAACCGCGGCCAGCACCTGTCCTTGCTGTCTCATTCGGCCCATTGTCTGATTGCAGCTCCTGTCACTCAGGGCCTGAGGGGCGGGGCGTGAGACCCTATCCAATCAGAGGAGTAGGGGCGGGGACTGTCCAATCAGGCACGCGTCTGGAGAGGAGAGGACGGCTTCCGGGATCTGGCGGGGCCTTTGTCCAGAGAGAGTTCCACTTCCTGTCCCCGCCGCTCTGCGTCCTCTGCTGGCCGCTGGCCGTGTGACCCGACCCGCAGGCACCGGGAGATCCAGAAGTGAAACGTCAGGCTCCCTGGAGACCAAGAGATGGTGAGTGTAGGGGCCATGCCTCCTGAGAGACAGGCAGGGGCGGGCTGGAACCCGCGGTACCGGCTGGGGAGGAACCTGGCTGCCCGGGTGGGTTCCGGGCTCCGCGAACCCGAGGCCCTTCCAGCTGCACCATGGCGGCCGGGCCCCGCGCGCCTCGGCGCATCCCTGCGGAGCGGCTTTGGCCCAAGCCCAGAGCCGTCTCCCCGCGGCTGCTCTTCGCCCGCAGACCCGCGTCTCCCCGAGTTAGTAAGGGAGAATCCCGACTCCGCGGGTGGTTTGTGCATAAGAGGATGATCTGTAGCCCGTGGGGGCCCCAGTCCCTCCTGTCTCCCGAGGGAGTCCTTGCAAAAATGTGAAACAGTTTTATTTGAGCAAAGAGTGATTCATGAATGGCAGAGGACCCAACCATGTTTTTTTGGTTTGGCGGTCCCACCAGCAGGCCTTGAAGGAAAGGCTTTTATCAGTTGTATGAGAAAGCAAACCACATTCATTAATTAGTTTGGTACAGTTACGTCATCTCCTGATTTGAGCTATCTAGGTTGAAATTTTCTGGTCCTATAATCAGAGAGTAATTAGAGATTTGTGGTTGATGAATCCTGAATTTTGTTTCTGCAAGATAGTCATTTGCAAGAAAGCATTTGAGTTAGATTTTTTTTTTTTTAACATAAGAACCCAAGGCACTAGAGCCACCTCAGTCGGATTGCCTGCTATTTAATTATTATTATTTTTGAGACAGAATCTCGCTCTGTTGCCCAGGCTGGAGTGCAGTGGCGCGATGTCGGCTCACTGCAACCTCCGCCTCCGCGTTCAAGTGATTCTCCTGCCTCCGCCTCCCAAGTAGCTGGGATTACAGGCGTGCGCCACCACGCCCGGCTACTTTTTGTATTTTTAGTAGAGAGAGGGTTTCACCATGTGGGCCAGACTGGTCTCGAACTCTTGACCTCAGGTGATCCACCTGCCTCGGCCTCCCAAAGGGCTGGGATTACAGGTGTGAGCCACTCCGCTGGCCTATTTAATTATTTTTAACACTCCAGGGAAAACTGGTTTTTCCGCTGCGTTTTCCAAATGCATTTCAAGCAGTGTCTCAAAAACACCACCATGTTCTTCAGGCCTAACTCTAGCCTGCAGTAAAATACTAAATTTCCTGTACCTTCCAGATTCTCCCAAATGCTAACTTCCCCTTTCTAATTCACAACATTATTAACTATTCGTCCTTGGCTGTAATTTTAGGCACAGTAGTAATGAATCATTTTTTCACAATGCATTGGATGGCATTTTTTTTTTCTTTTTCTTTTTTTTTAAGATGGAGTCTTGCTCTATCGCCCAGGCTGGAGTGCAGTGGTGTGTTTTTCACTCACTGCAACCTCTGGCTCCCAAGTTCAAGCAATTCTTCTGCCTCAGCCTCCCAAGTAGCTGATTTTACAGTCCTGCACCACCACACCTGGCTAATTTTTGTATTTTTAGTAGAAATGGAGTTTCACCATGTTGGCCAGGCTGGTCTTGAACTCTTGACCTCATGTGATCCACCCACCTCAGCCTCCCAAAGTGCTGGGATTACAGTTGTGAGCCACTGCGCCCAGCCTGGATGGCACTTTTAAGAGATTTATTTTCTGTTTGTAATCATTCCACATGACAGGAAAGCAGAGAATCATCCTCTGACACTATTGTAAAAAATCTGTGTGCCTCTCCTCCTTTTTTTTTCCCTAGGCACAGGCACCTTACCAGAATGTCTTTGGTTTGACGTTCCACTTTGGAAACTTGACAGGGTGATTTGCTCTCAGCCACCCTCTGGACTTTTTCCTCAGTTTCAGTATTGTCTAGGGATAACACAGGATGCCCACCATGGCCGTGTCTGCTGCAGCATCTGGTGAATTTCAGGCCCTGGGTTATTTCTCAAAGGACAGCCTGAGGTATGAAGTGTGGCCTCTCCGGGGAGCAGCTGGATGCCCTGGGCTGAGAGAAATCTCCTGGTCCACTCTTCCTCTAACACTTAGGACATTAAGATTGTCTTCACCCAACCCAATTTTCAATCCTTGGAGACACATGGCTGATCAGCCAATCAGATGCTGCTGTCAGAGGGAAAAGACCGAAATCATTTCTGCCCTTTGGACTCTCAGATTTGTGAAGGGAGACAGAGTGTTTCAAAGGACAAGAAAACCCCACCTCCATGAGATGGTGCAAAAACCTGTGAAGCAAAATTCACCTGGGACACTCAGTGGGGCACAGTGCAGTGTATTGTGGGGGGTGGCCAGTGAGCACTTCAGTGAACAGGATGGAGGTGGGAGAATCTACCAAGGAATAAAATAGCCTGACTTAACACAAGTCTTTAGCTGTGTCTGTGTTCCAGTCGGCACTGCCACTCTCTGTATCTCCTTGAAATAATTTGTTCACTTACTGCAACTTTGGTTTTGTAATTATAAATTTACATTTTATCAGTAGCGCTTGAAAGGTAAAAAAATACTTACAAAGGATGTGAAATAGGTCAATTTCAGGAAAAAAGTTAAATATCTAGTCATAGATACCTTTTTCTTCTCCTGATTAAGGGTAGAAAGTTACTTAGGTCTGTTCTTTTGTGGAAGATGATTTCCAACAGAATCCCAGGGCTTAGCTTTGGGAATGCTACCAGGGAAAATAAAATGCTTCCTGGATGGCTGTGGAGAATGTTTACATTTTCTACAAAAGAATTACAGTAGATTACCTGGTAAATTATATAGATCCATCAGAACCTGAGCTGCTCTTTTTGCAGGATGAATTTGTTGTTATGAATATCTGTTTTATATCCTGTTCTCTACATGTCTGAGCCTAATGCTAAGTTGTAGGAGATGGAACTTAGCACTTCTAAAAGTGTTCACATATGACTGCTTACTATATGATTTGTTATAGAAATAGTTAAACAACAAGTTTATTGTCTGAAAGCAATAAATAATTCTGCTTTTTCTGTGGAGGTGAAAGCGTAAGTGCCTTACAGTTTCCTTTTCTTCCGTAAATGCTGTTTGAGTGATTTTGTTGGATATTTCCAACAATGGGTATTACCTAAAACTAAGTGGATAGCCCTGATTGGGAAATGGAAGCCCGAGGACAGTCATTCCAAGCTAAGGCCAATATTCAGCCTGCAAAAGAAAGCAACTGAAGGCCTGGCTCAAGCTTGTCCAACCCATAGGTCTGGGCTACATGCTCTCCTGGGCTTTGAATGTGGTCCAACACAAATTAGTAAACTTTCTTAAAACATCATGGTATGTTTTTGTGATTTTTTTTTTTTTTCCAGTTCATCAGCTATCGTTAGTGTTAGTGTATTTTATGTGTGGCCCAAGACAGTTCTTCCAGTGTGACCCAGGGAAGCCAAGATTGGATGCCCCTGGCCTAGCTAGTGCTTCCTGAGGAGCCTGCCCTGCAGGTGCCCCAGCCTGCTCCCAGCAGCCATGGAAGGAGAGAAGCTGCAGAGCATGGGAGCATTGGGGACCCACAGGCAGATGCAGTCAGAGTTGGGATGAACGGGATTTGGGGTGGTCTTCCTGGGTATGGAATCGTTATTATCCTGGGACTGTTTCTAGACTTCGTCAAATAAATTTAGCTTTAGGTAGGAAGTTACTGAACTCTAAAGGAGGATTGCAACAGGGAGAAGGTGGCAACTATCAAACCTTTGAGGATCTCAAAAGTTAGGCAGACACACGGGCGTTTTTGTGTTTTTATAGAGAGGAGGGAAGACAGGATAGAGGGTGGGAAAACCAGATTCTAGATCCCAGAATGTTTTACTCTGAAATCAGTGTGTTCTTAGGAGGGGCAAGAAGGAGGGGTTGTATGCTGGCTCAGACTGAGGGTAGTTCAGAATTCAGGGGCTTGGGGGAAGGAGAGAAATTTTAGCAAGTTTTGATAGAGAAGTGTTTTGACCACTGAAGACAGAATTGTTCAGCTGTTTGAGGAAAAAATGGGGATTTTCAAGAGTCTGTATCGGTACTGTGGTAGGTAACAAAGTGAGTGTCGTCTGGGTCATATTGTAAAGGAGTTTCTCTTCATTCAGCTGCTCCTGGAGAACACAAAGAGGGAGCAATTCTGCTGCTCAGGGCTTTTGACCAGAATCCCTTAGGCACTCCTCCTTCCCCACCCTTTCCCTGGCTCTGTGCGGCAGTTCCGTTTAGCTGTTGCTGATATGTATCTTTTATAGTAAACCAGTAAATATAAGTACAGTGTTTTGCTGAGTTCTTTGAGCAGTTTTATCAAATTACTGAACTTGACAGGAGGTTATGGGAGTACCCAGTTTATAGGCAGTAGACATGAAAAATGTAAATATTAGAAGTATAAATGGGTGCCCAAGGCTTGTGACTGGCATCTATAGTGGAGCAGTGTTGTGGGACTGAGCCCTGAACTTGTGGGGTCTGGGCTGGCTCTAAGTGGTGTCAGAATTAAAATATTAGACACTTGGCCAGGCACAGTGGCTCATACCTGTAATCCCAGCACGTTGGGAGGCCGAGGCAGGTGGATCACTTGAGGTCAGGAGTTGGAGACCAGCCTGACCAACATGGTGAAACCTCATCTCTACTAAAAATACATCACCGGGCATAGTAGCACATATGTGTATTCCCAGCTACTCACATCTGTAATCCCAGCGACCCAGGAGGCTGAGACATGGGAACCACTTGAGCCTAGGAGGTGGAGGTTGCAGTGAGCCAAGATCACAACACTGCACTCCAACCTGGGCGACAGAGCAAGACTGTCTCAAAAAAGAAAAGAAAAAGTTAGACACTTAGTTGGTGTTGAAGATTTGCTTGGTGTTTAGAAAACACCACACATTTGGAGTCCGAAGAAAGACATCACAGGGGCCCCGGGCTGGAGGGAGACTCTGGATGTCTGGGGAAGCGAAGCTGTGTTCTGCACACAGGCTGTCGCGTGGCACGTTGTCCTGTGATTCCAGGTCCCTGAGGGTGAGAGGAACTGAGAACTTAGAGGGAAAAGTTCCTAGAACTGACACCCTCCTCCCCAGCTGTCATCACATGATTCCCACCCACTTAGGAACATGGACTTGCCGTGTGCCTTCGAAGAGTGGGCATCCCCTTCCAGAATTCACTGCAGCACCTTTGGTTTAGAATTCCTCACCCAAAACCCACACACGTGCCT
The DNA here is from genome assembly GCF_002776525.5 of Piliocolobus tephrosceles. Lineage (NCBI taxonomy): Eukaryota > Metazoa > Chordata > Mammalia > Primates > Cercopithecidae > Piliocolobus > Piliocolobus tephrosceles. Next base: position 3,041,771 of record NC_045446.1, on the reverse strand, counting down.
TCAGGACTCCTGGTGTATCCTCACTCCCAGAAATGGAATCTGCAGAATCTGCAGCAGCAGCTTCTGCCACCAGCCCATGCCCCTGGATCACCCAGTTGTAATCTCTTCCACCTGCAGCACGAAGGGATCGGTCAGATCATAGCCCCACCTGGGCCGCTGTCAGTCGGATTGTAGCCCCACCTGGGCCTCTGTCAGTCGGATCATAGCCCCACCTGGGCCGCTGTCAGTCGGATTGTAGCCCCACCTGGGCCTCTGTCAGTTGGATCATAGCCCCACCTGGGCTGCTGTCAGTCGGATTGTAGCCCCACCTGGGCTGCTGTCAGTCGGGTCGTAGCCCCACGTGGGCCACTGTCTGTAGCACAACCAGTTTTGCTGCCAACTTTCCACTCTCTGTCACCTGTGGATTCTTGAGTGCACCTTTCTCTCCTGATTTTTTTTGCCCACAAACCCCTTTTATGTGCACATGGTGTGCCCAAGGCCACCCCTTCGGTGCCTGAATCCGGTGCCTGCTGTAATTAACATGTTCAGAATTTCAGGTCCATGGCCCTAGACCTGGCTCTTGCAGCAACAAATACAAATTAGAAATAAGAGGTTTAATTCTCTCACTTGAAAATAAGGAGAAAGATTTTTTTCTTCTCCCAATTCTGAAAGGATTTACTTTAGGACACTTTAACATGCAAATGTTTTCTCTGCTTTTTTGAAATATATGTAAGTCATTCAAACAGCTAAATAAGTCTTTTGTCATTCTTTTTAATTCAGGATTATCTTTATTTAGGACCTGAGAACCATTGCTTAGTTTTTGTTTTTAATTTGGCAAATATTTACTTTTTTCCATTTTCAGTCTTTTAAAGTAGACACAGATTTGCTTAGAAGAAAGCTGATTTTAAGAGTACACAGCATAGGATTAAGCTCAGCGATACGGAGGGATTGAAGGGTAAAGGATGCCAAGTGCCTTTGACAGAAAGCCAGTCATCCGAGGTGATTGCTTCAGGTCTGGAGGCTGAAGGACGCACACTGCCAAAGCAAGGACAGCTCAGTGTGCCAGCTAGACCGTGGGGTTTGTTTTGCAGCCATACCAGCCATACCAAGGTTCCCATTTCTTACTTAGGAACAACTAGCATAGTTATGTGTCGTTTTTAGTAGACAACTTGCATCCACTTAAACAGTATTTTCTATGATAATGTGAATATAAAGGAACAGTATTTAGAAAAACCTCTTAAACAGTAATTTTAATACCAATGTTATTCATTCTTTTGAAATATGTGTTTTAACTGAATTAAAATTATGGAGAATTTTTAAATACAACATACATCATGACTAGTATATTAAAGTTATTCATACTGAGATACTTATATTTAATATCCAAAGAAAATTCTCTCCCAAATTTTTCCATTTTCTACTCAGAATCAGCCTGCATCTCTCCCACCCGGGTGGCCATAGAGGGCATCCGTGCAGGGTCACCAGGAACTCTCTCATCAGCGCCTGGAGTCTTTTGGACATTCGGGAGTGCACTGTGCAGACGGGGCTCAGGCTGACAAAACGGTCTATCTGTGCTTCTTTCACAGAAAAAGAGAAACGAGTCACCCAGGGTTTGTTCCTCCCCTCAGAGAAGAAACCTCGTTGGTATCCACATGGGAATTCCTCCAGTTTTCTGGTACTTGAGTTAAAAACAAAAATGAGATCTGGAGATTCAAACTGATACACTCACTGATTCCATCTTGTGTAGCCATTAGGAAAACAGAAGGCAGCCATGGTCCCTACAAGCCAGAAACTTTCCATTTCCAGTAACTGGATAAATCATTGAATTCAGCATCGTGGGGTTAGCACGAAGAAGGGAGTGGTCAAAGGGACTTTGGCTTCATTTGGGCCTTTTTCCTGATGTGGTTGTTGTGAGTTCTGATGTCGCGTTGAAGGGATATTCAGATAGAAAAAGTGGTGGTGGTATTATTTCTGTTGCTTTTGCCCTGCTAAAAATAAATATTTAGCTTCTACCATATATGTCCTAGAAAACTCTAAAGGTTTTGGTTAAATTCCTTGTTATTTTGTGTTATAAAATAGGGAAGTGGCTAACATAGATTAAAATTATACAAACCCTGGGATTTAAATTTTTGGGGGGCAGTTTTAGGGAAAACAGAATTGTAAATACTCTAGTAGCATAGAGAGCAGAATCCTGCATGCGGCCCTCTCCCTACCCAGACATGCCCACACTCCCCTCCTCTGAGCCTCATCCAGGTCTGGCCTCACCCTGGGCTCTGCTCCAACAGTTAACTACGGAGGTAAATCAGAGTTTGGGGTTTAACTACGGAGGTAAATCAGAGTTTGACTCCTGCTGCCTCTCCAGAACTAATACACAGAATTTTCTGAAACCCCAAAGCAGATAAATGGAATAAAAGAACTCTCTATTTTGGGGCCTTAATTTTTTTTCTTTTTTACTAACACCAGTGCTTTTAGAGACATCACATCCAGCAACCTGTTTCTCAGTCCTGTGGGTCTAATAGTTGCTTCACAAGCCACAAGAAAGTGAGGATAAACGCAACAACGGAAAGTGCCTCTGCACTGTACTTCATCCTCTCTGTATCCCTTCCGTCGGTCTATATGGAGCTTTTATCATTACACTTTTAAAAAATTAACAATAGGAAAATAGAAGAACTACAAAGCCTGGGCCCTTCGTCTATATCTTGAGAGTTGTGGGACAGTTGGTTCTATCACCCAGGGTGTGATGAGGATTGGCTCACGGGACGTGAGGTGCCCAGCACAGTGCTGTCGCATACTTCTGAGCACACGGTGCCTGCTTCATAAACGCTGCATTCATATGTGTGTACACATTGTTTTCCAAATGCAGAGAGACTCAGACATTGCTTCCTTCTCCAGCCCTGGAAAACTTTCAAGAGCCAGAAAATAATGTCATCGTTCAGAATGGAGATTGACTATCTGCATTTGCACCACAAGAACTTGTGCTGTGGTCAGAGGGTTGGGTGTAAGGGACTGTGCCGGGGTTGCTTTGTTTAGCTGAGTGTTGATGATCACAAGTCTTGGGGGAGCAGCATCACCGTTAATGGCAGAACTGTTAAAAAAAATCCAACCCATGAACCCCTTTGAAATCTTCAGGGTCACTTGACTCAGAGTGGGGCCAAAATTACCAGAAGATTCATATGCACATTCAAGCTTGAGAAGCAAGGCTTAGCTAAATGGTTCTCAGCCTGGCTTCTAAGTAAATCACATGGACAACTCAAAAAAAGGCCTCTCGCCATTGCCCTCCCCACAGATTCTGCCTCTTGGTTTGGGTGGAAGCACCAGTGCTGTTTAAATCACATGCCTCATGGGATTCTAAGGTGTGGCCAGAATCAGTGATGGGGGATTTCAGATGCATTTGTACGAGTTGAGTTAAGCCTTGGTTCCAAAGGGAGGTCAGGGCCTTCTCTGCCCAGGTTTCAGAGGCCGGCTCAGTGCCACTTATGCTCTAGTTGCCAAAGTAGAATTGCTGTTGTTTAGCAGGGGAGGGAACCTGAGAGCCGGAAGAGAGAAAGTCACATTTTGATCTCCATATAGAAGTTTACTCTTGCTGACTGTCTTTTATAAAGAACAGAAAAGCGTGGACTTTTTCTGTATTTCTAGGTCTTTCTGTTGATGGGTGTGGTGGTTGCAGGTGAGGGGTTGTGCTCACCACACCATTAAAGGCATATTCTCATGATGCAGGTGTGATTTATCCAGAGATCTTTCCTAAGAGGAAATCCCAGAGAAGCAGGAGAAAGAGAAAGAAATGGCTGGTGCTCAGGTAAATGCGTCTCAGGTCAGGGGTTGTGTCCACTTTTGCTCCTGAAATGTCACGTGTTTAGAATTTGGAAACCTTTACTTCTCTACTTGTGGTATTTCTCCATAATAAGTTTGTTTCAGCTACTTTTTTTTTCTTATAATAATGAAGGGTCTCTGAACATCTTTTTCTGCATACCAAAGCCGTCTGTCTGTTATCTTCACCTTGACTTCTTATATGCCATGAAGAATTCTCACCATGACTTTATGACCTGCACTATTAAAAACGTTCACTTCGTGGCACTGAACGTGTGGATGCCCAGGATTCCTCTCGAGGGTGGGGTGCAGTTTTTGGATGTCAGCAAAGAAGGGAAACGTGCACTGTTTAGGTTTCATCTGGATGCTCCATTAGCCGCATGCAGAACAGGACTAAGAAAATAAACATTTAGGCCGGGCGCGGTGGCTCAAGCCTGTAATCCCAGCACTTTGGGAGGCCGAGACGGGCGGATCACGGGGTCAGGAAATCGAGACCATCCTGGCGAACACGGTGAAACCCCGTCTCTACTAAAAATACAAAAACTAGCTGGGCGAGGTGGCGGGCACCTGTAGTCCCAGCTACTCGGGAGGCTGAGGCAGGAGAATGGCATAAACCCGGGAGCGGAGCTTGCAGTGAGCTGAGATCCGGCCACTGCACTCCAGTCCGGGCGACAGAGCAAGACTCCGCCTCAAAAAAAAAAAAAAAAAAGAAAATAAACATTTAAACCCGATGACATTTATTGCCCAGAATAACTCAGAGCATTCTGGAAAAGAGAAAAATGAAAAGACAGTTGCTTTTTAGAATGCTAAAGAAAGACTATTTAGTACACTATTAGAGATTACTGCTGGGCGCAGTGGCTCACGCCTATAATCCCAGCACTTTGGGAGGCCTAGGCCTCCACTTGAGACCAGGAGTTCGAGACCAGCCTGGCCAACATGGTGAAACCCCATCTCTACTGAAAAAATACAAAAATTAGCCAAGCATGGTGGCACGTGTGGATAGTTCCAGCTACTCTGGAGGCTGAGGGATGAGAATTGCCTGAACCAGGGAGGCAGAAGTAGCAGTGAGCTGAGATCACACCACTGCACTCCAGCCTGGGCTACAGAGTGAGACTCCCTCTCAAGACAAAAGAAGAGATTACAGAACCAGGGAGATATTTGTCAGAACCTGGGAGGTATTTGTCAGAACCTGGGTGTAGGGAGACCCCCTGAAACTACTGCTACAGAATAAAAGATGAAATACTCCTAATTGTTGTAAATACAAAATTGCATGCAGGATTGTGTAAAGACAATGCCGGGTTGGGCTACCAGAATGAGCCAACAGCACGTGATGTGCTTCCCCCTGCAGAGAGCCTATGAATGGACGTGCAGTCAGAGAGGTTTCACATCACCAAGATTCGTATCCCAGAAAAGCAGAAGTTCTTAGCTCTGGGAATGGAATGCGACCCTTGTGGAGAGCCTATAAACGGACACATGGGGGGGCGCCTGTCCACATGGATAAGATGGGGCTATAAACGCCCTTATCTTGCCACAGCTCTTCTAGGTCTCTTTAGGGTGAAGGCATACTCCCTTCTGAGAATTTGTGGTCTAACCGTTTGTCTAGTTTCACGTCCTGCTTCCATTGATTGTTCGTAACCAGCTTTTGCTGCCATTATTACTGCTGTTTAATATCTTGCTAATCATAGGTTATGGAGAGACTGTGTTTGTATTTTAAGGCTCTGTTAGAAATTGCTGATGCACACACACTATATTGTAAATTCTTATCTCTGTATACTGTACTTCTGCATACCAATGTTATGTTAAAGAATTACTTCATTCCCATGTGACCATCTCACCTCATAATCAAACGACCCTAAATCCCTCACTAACCTACCCCCGCCCTCACTAAACTTAATAACAAATGCTGGTATATCCAGTGCATTGGCAGCATCGCAGGACCAGAAGGTGGTGACCCCCCGGACACAGCTTTCACTATCTTGTGTGTGTCTTTTATTTCTCAACCTGCCAATCCGCTTGGGAACAAAGAAAGAGCCCCGTTGCGTTGCAGGCTATTGGCCAGATCCCGCAATACCTGGGAGATATTTATTTGTCAGAACACGGGAGATATTTATTTGTCACTTGAACTTTGCATAACAGTAAGTTTCAGTATGATTCGATTCAGGTTATAATTGACCTTTTGGCCAATATCACACCAGTAATATGTCCTTCTCTGTGCATTGGCACATGATAAAAATCTGTCCTATTACAGTTGATACTAGTTTTATTCAGTTGGTGAAAGAGGTCTCTGACAGACTTTTCCATTGTAGAGTTTATTTTTTTCTCTTTAAGTACTTTGAGGAGATTTACTAATTAGTGTGCATAAATAATCACATTTAATCTGAAAGGTCTTTGCTTCTTAGATTCTTTTTGCATATGCCTTGCTTTAGAAGATGAAGACTCTCATCTCTCTTTGTGGTTCAGAAAAACTGGGATAAACCCATGCTCTGCCACTTACAGGATTTTGACAAAATATTGTCCTTGGGCCCAAAGGACTGGCATCACTGGTAAGTGCATTAGAAATTCGGAAACTCAGGCTTGACCTCCGATTTCCTGAAGCAAAATCTGCACAAGAGCTCTAGTTTATTGGACACATTAAAATTGGAGAGACTCACCTCCAGTTTTATGGAGTCTAACTCACCATGACTTTTCCACTTGAGAAATATACACACCTTATTCATATGACGTAAATGTAGCACTCAAAAATGGACATGCCTTTGTTGACGCCCTTAATTTTATACTTCATCATCCAGAAAAGTATTGTATGTACACTGCTTATGTGGATCTTAGGCAATTCTCTTTCCTCAGAGTTAGAGAATATTCTTGTGCTAAAAATTACCTTATTTTACAATTCCAGTCACTTGTATAAGTTAGAACCAGTTCTCTTCACTCGCTCATTTCACCTTGAATCAAGTTAAGAACTCTGCCCAAAGCCACTTGGTAAGTATTTGTTGTTGTTGTTTCTTCTTCAGACACTGTTGACGTTCAGGGATGTGGCCATAGAATTCTCCCTGGAGGAGTGGAAATGCCTGGACCCTGCTCAGCAGAATTTGTACAGGGATGTGATGTTGGAGAACTACAGAAACTTGTTCTCCATTGGTGAGGATAACTTCAATATGTAATTCCTCATATGCCCTAAAGAGTTCCTTTCGTTCCTTTGCGGAATGTTTTTTGGGAGTTTCTGCATTGCATGAATGAGTTTCAGATCCCTGCTTTTAAGAAAAACATGGGGAATTGTTGATGTTAAAAAAAAAATCTTCAAACTGTGATTCATTTTGACATAAACCTTCCTTTTTTTTAACTGATTGGTATCTTTCACTCTAGTGATGATGCCAGAAATTCAGTGGCGTGAAGTATTGTTGCCCACACCTTAAAGTCAAATTTCCACCTCCAGTGTTTTATTTCAGCAGTACTGAGTGGTGAAAAAGAACCCACAGATTTACAATACTTACTGAATATTCTAAAGGTTATGTCAGGAAGCATAATATTTGGATTAATTTTTTAGAATCTTCTATAATGTTCACTCTACTAAGCAGAGTACAAGGTTGGTAATTGGAGAATTTCAGCAAGAGTAATGTCACTTTTTTCTAATAAAACAGGTCTTACTGTCACTAAGCCAGGCCTGATCACCTGCCTGGAGCAAAGAAAAGAGCCCTGGAATGTGAAGAGACAGGAGGCAGTAGACGGACATCCAGGTGGGTGGGCGTGAACGAAGCAGGTAACCCAGGTGAGAGGTCCAGAGGTCGAGGAGGAAGCCAGAGCCAGAGCTTAAAATGTGGTTCGGGAAGCTCTGCTCTGGTGGAAATGGTTTCTGAGGGCCTGGGTGTCTTTCTCTTGCTGTCCGCTAGGAGCGTCTTCTGTCTCATTCTCTTAAATTTTCTACAGACTCCGCTTCCTGTTTAGTGATCTTCCTTTATAAAAGTTACAGTAAAAATCAGAGTCCTCCTCCTGATGAGCAAGGGCCTGTGTGGTCTCATGTCTTGCTCTGCCACTGCTTTTGGGAACGTGCATGTGCCTGCCTATTTTTGAGGAACTCTGTTAAATGTTTTTTGATTTCCTTTTTGCATCATGTCTGAAGTGTGCAGGAGGCGTGGTGATGGTGTTTGGTTCAGAAATCCCAGAAGTCCCATAAACAGATGTTGGGTGCTTTCTGCTTTATGATTTCGTATCCTACAGAGGTTTCAAATGGGAGTCTACAGAAATGTATACTCAGCAGTTTTCTCCGAACACTAGGCATCTGCGCAAATATGAGATGATCTAATGTTATTTTACTTCAAAATTTTATTTATTATTTTTAGTGTGAACTGAGGTTGGTCATTTAAACTCTATATTCCCTAACTCCCAACTGTAATAGTTATAATATTATCATTTTATAATTTCTTCTTTCTTAGTATGAGGCTTATCAGGACTGTGTCATTCATATGTGTGTACGTGTATGTGTATGTATATATTTGTGTGTGTATATATCATATATGTGTATGTATATCATATATCAACATCCTTTTGAAATGATAGGATTTCACTTTTTATGCTGGAGTAATATTCTGTTGTCTATTTAAATCATATTTTCTTTATCCATTCATATATACACACACACATATACAGGTGTGTCTATATGGACATACGTGTAACAGATTATTTTAGAAATAAAAAACTGTGTATATATTGTGTACAATGTAATAATTTGATATGTGTATGCATTGTGAAAGAATTAGTGCAATCACATTAAGGAACCAATCTATCACTTCACATAATTGCCTTTTCTTGTAGTGAGAACAGTTAATGTCTACTGTTGGCAAATTTTCAGCATACAAAAGATTATTAATAGTGGTCATAAAGCTACTCATTAGATTCCCCAGACTTACTCATCTTACAACTGAAAGTTTGTACCTTTTGAACAACAGCTCATTTTCCCCAGCTCCAGGCCCTGGTAACTGCCATCGTGCTCCTGTGAGTTCAGCCATGACAGATTCCGCATCTGAGGGGAACGTGCAGTCTCTGTCTTGGGGCCTGGCTGAGTTTATTTAGCATCATGTCCTTCAGCGTCATCCATGTTGTTGAATAACAGGATTTCGTTCCTTTTTTATGGCTAATATTCTGTTTATTTATATCACATTTTCTTTATCCATTCAGCATCCACAAACGTTTAGCTTGTCTTTATATCTCGACAATTGTGAATAATGCCGCAGTGAACATGAGGGAACAGATAATTCTTCAAGCTGCTGCTTTTATTCCCTTCAGTTATTATATACACAGAAGTGGGATTTCTGCGTTGTAGAGTAGGTTTATCTTTTTTTAATTTTTAAATAATGCCCCCCTCCTGGTTTTCATAATGACTCTACCAGTTGAGAACTCTGAGTGTTCAGAATTGTTTTTTCTTTACATCCTTGTCAACATTGTTGTTAGGTTGGTGCAAAAGTAAGAGTGTTTCTTACTATTTAGAAGGCAAAAACCACAATTGCTTTTGCACAACCCTGATATACTGCTTGTTTTTTATATTAGCCATCCTAATATCCAAAAGTCTGATTGTAAATGGTCTTTGGCGTGCAGAAGCTTTTTAGCTTAATGCAGTCCAGCTTGTTGATACTTACTTTTGTTGCTGTACTTTTGGTGTCATATCTAAAAAATGATTGCCAAGACCAATATCAAAGAGGTTTTTTCTCAGAGTTTTTAAGGATACATTTTTTACATTTAAGGCTTGATTTCAAGTTAATTTTTGAGTATGATGTAAGAACAATTGTCTGTTTCATTATTTTGATTGTGGGTATTCTGTTTCCCCAGGACCAAGTGTTGAAGAGGCTGTAGTGTCTGTGCTGTGTATTCTTCGTGCACTTGTGAAAGATTATAAGTGGATATGCATGAGTTTAATTCTGGGCTCTCTGTTCTGTCCCATTGGTCTCTCTGGCAGTTTTCTTCTCTATTCAGATACTATCCTGTTCTTACTACTGTAGTCTTAAAGTGTCGCTTGAAATCAGAAAATATGTCTCTTGTCTTGTTGGTTTTCCTATAGATTCCTTTGGCTATGCCAAGTCTGTTGTAATTCCATATAAATTTTAGAGTTCTATTGTCATTACTGTGAAAAAGGCCGCTGGAATTTGATAAGAAGTTTATTGAATCTGTGGTCTTGGTCTTTAGCAGAATTTTACAACCCTCTTCCTGGATTCCAAAGCTCTCTGAAAGGCATTTTTTTGAGATGAGGTCTCTCTGTATCACCAAGGCTGGTTCTGAGCTTCTGCCCTGAAGTGAGCCTCTCAGCCCAAGGTCCTGAATAGTTGGGATTATAGGTGTGAGCTGTGGTGCCTGATTCTCTTGGAAAGGCGTTTCTGTACACAGAAGACTGACACATTTTTGTTGTTGTTGGGGGATATATAAGCCTGGTCCACCTATTTCACCATTTTTCTATGTCACTCTCCTGTACATTTGCACTTTCTCTTTTGTTCCATTTCAGATTTCTCTCTAATTTCAAATTCTAATATGCAGAACAATATGCTAGAATTAATGTGTTATGTCTGAATTAAATTATTTAGTAAGCACTATTTATTTGTTTATTTATTTATTTATTTTGAGATGGAGTTTGGCTCTTGTTGCCCAGGCTGGAGTACAATGGCACTGTCTCAGCTCACTGCAACCTCCGCCTCCCAGGTTCAAGTGATTCTCCTGCCTCAGCCTCCCAAGTCGCTGGGATTTACACACAGGCATGTGCCACCACGCCTGGCTAGTTTTTTGTATTTTTAGTAGAGATGGGGTTTGTCCATGTTAGTCAGGCTGGCTCGAACTCCCGACCTCAGGTGATCTGCCTGCCTCGGCCTCCCAAAGTGTCGGGATTTACAGGCATGAGCCACTGCACTGGGCCAGCACTCCATATTTATTAAATTATCCTATTTCTTCAATCTGTATATAGATAGTAATATTATTTATTCCCAAATGTTTATTTTATGTATCAGTGACTCTCACTATACTTTACATAATTTATATTTTTCTCTTTCTTTAGAAATATAAGGCTATTCCTTGCTTCTAAAAGTTGGATGGCAGCATTTTAATTTTGCATAAGAATCGCATCAGTATAGTAAACATATAATAAAAAGTGTCTTTAGTATCTTCTTACTCATTGAAATGTTCTCAGTAGAGTCTTTTATTAATGACTGTAGTGCATTTTCTGTGAAGTTTTACTCCTGTACACTGCATGCCAGTGATTCAAAATACCTGCTTTTCGTGATTACACAGTCATAGTTAAATATTGTAGTTATCTAGGCAAATTCTTTTTAATGGTACCTCAGTGTTTCATAGCAGATTTTGTGACTAACATCTTAGTGTTTTGTAACTCCGTATTACTGTTTTTATGGTTGAATAATATTCCTTGTATGCAGATGCCACGTTTTTTATGTGTGCTTATCACTGGAGGCTTCCCCCATTTGACTTTTCTGAATAGTGACACAGTAAACACGGGTGTGCGGAGATCTCTCCTAAGTCCTGAGTTGCAGTGTGTACTTTTGATATAGGTCCAGAAGTGGGATTGCTGGATCATGTCCTTCCATTTTTAATTTTTTGAAGAACATTTATGCTATTTAAAAAAAAAAAAAAAATCTCACTCTATCACCCAGGCTGGAGTGCAGTGGCGCCATCTCAGCTCACTGCAACCTCTGCCTCCTGGGCTCGAGCCTTCCTCCCCCTTCAGCCTCCCGAGGACCTGGAAGTACAGGTGCCCACCAGCACACCCAGCTAACTTTCGTATTTTTAATAGAGACAAGGTTTTGCCATGTTGCCCAGGCTGGTCTTGGACTTCTGGGCTCAAGTGATCCACCCGCCTCAGTCTCCCAAAGTACTGGGGTTCCAGTTGTGAGCCAGCACACGTGGCCATGTCTTTCATCATGGCTGCGTCCTTTCTGTCCTACCAGCAGGTTACGTGGTTTTCAAAGTCTTCACATCCTTGACAGATCTGAATTTTTTTTTTACAGTGGCCTTACTAATACGTCTGAGGAAATAGCTTAATTGTCATTTTGTTTTGCATTTCTCTACAAATTAGTAATTTGAGCATTCATTCAGGTGCTTATTGGGCGTTTCCATATCTTTTTGAAGAGATTTCAGTTAGTCCTTCATCTATTTTTAAATCAAGTTATTTAATTTTTGTTGTTGAGTTGTAAAAGTTCCTTATATACTCTGAATATTAAGTCCTATCAAATGTGTGATTTCCAAGTGTTTTTACCCATTTCCTAGGTGGCATTTTCACTTCACTCATTATTTTCTTTGATTTGCAGGAAGTTTGAAGTTTGATGTAGTTCAGTTTTTCTATTCTTCTTTTGTTGCTTATGCATTTGCTCTCCTATATTTTCTTCTAAGAGTTTTATTCTATTTCTAAGTATTTCATTTAAAATACTTTTGTATGTGGTGCAAGGAAAAGATATCACTTCATTTTTCCATGTAGATATCTAGTTTTTAACATCATTTGTTGAAAGGACTCTTCTCCATTGTGTGGTCATGGATACCTTATGGAAAATTATTTGATTTTATCCACAAGGGTTTATTTCTGGGCTCTCTGCTTTGTTTCATCATTTAGTTATCTGTCTTTGTGTCAGTACCACATTGTTTTTATTTTCGTAGCTTTTTGTATGTTTTAAAATCAGAAAGTGTAATGCCTCTTTGTTCTTTTTAAAGAATTTCAACTAGTTATTGTTCTTAAACTAATTTTAGGATTAAAAAATCAAAAAGTACCATTGGGATTTGATAGAGATTACATTGAATGTGTACATTAGTGTGGCCATTATGGACATCTTTAAAAGAACTAAATTATCTGACCACTGAGCAAGAATGTGTATGTTCAAGGGTGTTTAATTTCGATACATTTTTGGCATTGCCAGTATTACTTTTGCTTTTGATTTCTAGTTTTATTACATTTTGGTTAGAAAACACGTCATGGGGCTTTCATCTTTAAGAGTTATTTGTTGTAACAGAATGCACTTCGTGTATTTGAGAATATTGTATATTATACTTTTTTTGACTGGAGCGTTCTATACGTATCGGTTAAGTTGATCTTCTGTGTAATTTTTTTTGTGTGTGTGTGTGTCAGAGTCTCACTCTGTCACCCAGGCTGGAGTGCAGTGACGCGATGTCAGCTCACTGCAAGCTCCGCCTCTCAGGTTCACGCCATTCTCCTGCCTCAGCCTCCCGAGTAGCTGGGACTACAGGCGCCCGCCACCATACCCGGCTAATTTTTTTTGGTATTTGTAGTAGAGATGGGGTTTCACCGTGTTAGCCAGGATGGTCTTGATTTCCTGACCTCATGATCCGCCCGCCTCAGCCTCCCAAGGTGCTGGGATTACAGGTGTGAGCCACCCCACCCGGCCTTGATCTTCTGTGTAGTTTTCTATTCTGTGTTGAAAATGGGATCTTGGAGTCGATAATTATTGTATTTCTGTGTACGTCTTGCTTCACTTCTCTCCATATTTGCTTTATGTATCTGGGAGCCCTGACGTTAGATATAAATATAGACAGATAAACAGTTACAGGTTCCTGGTTAATGGACACATTTTGCCATTACATGCTATTAATCTTTATCTCCTGTGACAGTTTTGACTTAAAGTGTATTGTGTCTCATAGAACGATAACCACCCCACCTGCCTGTGGGTACTAATTGCATGGAATTTTTTTTATTCTTACTTTCAGCCTATTTTTCTATTTAAAGCTAGAGTCTTTTGTAGCTAGCATATTGTTCTGAATTCGGCTATTTTATTTCTGTTAAATAAGTAGGTTAATTTATATTTAAAATAATTTCTGAAGGAAATGAAGTTACTATCACTGTCTTGACTGTTGCTGTTTTCTGTTTCTTGTAGATACGTCATCCCTCACTTCCTCTTTGACTGTCTTCATCGTTTGTTGATTTTGTGTGGACGTGCTTGACGTGCTTTCATTCTTTTCTCACTGTGTTTTGCAGACCTTGTGTAGGTATTTTCTTCGTGATCGCCTTGAAAAATGGAGAGTACATCAAACACCTTAAAGTTATAAATATAGATTTTAATCTCACAACTTCATTAAATACAGAAACTGTAACACCCTCCAGTGTGCTATTAATGTAACAAATTATTGTATATTTTGTATCTGGTAGCAAAGATTTATGCAGATATTTTTTCAGATATTATGGCAGAATGTTGAGTTTTTTATACCATCATTATGATAGTAAAGTATTATATTATATATCTGTTATATACCTTTAACAGAGTTGTATATTTTCATATGGTTTTATAATGCTGTCTAGCATCATTGTCTTTTTTAACACAATGAAGTCTTTTCAGTATTTTTTCTGTATTTTGTAGAGATTGGGTCTTGCTATGTTGACCAGGCTAATTCCTAACTCCTGATCTCAGGCAATCCTCCTACCTTGGCCCACTCAAAGCTGGTATTATGGGCATGAGCCACCATGCCTACCCAGCCTTTAGCATTTCTTATAGAACTATACTAGTGGTAGTGAACACCCGCATCTATTTATTTATTTTGGAAAGTCTTTATTTTTCCCTTGTTCTTTTGAAGTGAAATTATTCTAGATCAGGTGTTCTTGGTTAGTAACATTTTTATCATACTGAAATTTGGAAAGTTAACAGCCTTTTTCTCTTCGAATAATGCCTCTACTGCTTTTCTGCTATGTATTTTTTGTAAGACTTCTTTCATGAATATATTGGTTTAGATCATGATGTTCAATAAATCCCATATTTTAGATATTTGTTTTATAGTTTTATTTTTCTGTGTTTTATTTTTAAATCTGTGCTACATTCTGTTTCATTGTACTATTTGTCTGCCTTTATACCAATACCAAACTGTTTTAATTACGGTTGCCTCATAATGTGTTTGAAGTCAGACAGTGTGATACCTCCAACATTGTTCCTGTTTGAACATTGTTGGGTGCTTTACAGTCCCTTGAGATGTCTTAGGATTTTTAGGTTGTTGCTTTTATTTCTGCAAAAAGAGGATTCGAAATTTGAAAGAGATTGCATGGAGTTTGTAGATTGCATTGGACAGCGTGAACATCTTTGCAATATTGAGTATTTCAACCCTTGAACAAGAGCATGCTCAAATGTGTTGTTTAATTTCCATATATTTGTGAATTTTTTTGTTTTTCTTTGTTATTTCCAGTTTCATTTCATTTTGGTCATATATAGTAATGCAGAAGACTTCAGTTTTTTGAAATTTGGTAAGACTGACTTGTTTGTTTAACAGGCGGCCTGTCCTGGAGAATGTTTTCTGAGCTCTTGGGAAGAGTGTGTCTCCTGCCGTGTTGTGTGGAGAGTTCTGTCTATGTCTGTGAGGTGGAATTGTTTTGTAGTGCTTTCAGGTCCTCTCTACAATTATTAAGTCTTGCTTTATTATTCATTACTGAAAGTGGGTTCTAGAAGTATGCCACTATTATATTGCTGTCTGTTTCTTGCTTCAATGCTGTAATTATTTGTTTATAAAGAACTGGCAAAATTGAAGCAAGAAATAGCAATATAATAGGAAGTTACTTCAATACCCAAATATATATACAAATATGCACTCACACTTGTCATAGGTTCCCAGTTCATTCTCCCTTCTATTATTGTTTTATGTTCTTGTTTTTTGTGAGCTCTGACTTAAAGTATGTTTTATGAAGTATGACATTTTTTTACTTAAGATGTATTTTGCATAATTGTAACCTCTTCTCTCATTTCATTAACATTTGCATAAAATGTCTATTTCCATCTTGCCACTTTCAGTCTCTTTTTGTCCTTAGGTCTCAGGTGAATTTCTTGTAGGTCAGCTATAGTTTGATCTTGGTTTGGTTTTAAATTATTTAGCATATGCCTTTTGATTGAGTAGTTTAGTTCCTAAATAAACAATTTACTGAAATGAAAAGATGTACTTTAGCCATTGTATTTTTTTTACTTGATTCTTGTAGCTTTTTCTTTCTCCCTTTCTTTTTTGTGTCTTGTACTTTGTGTAATAAGCTTTGACTCCTTTTTAAATTTTATTTTGTGTGTCTTATAGACATTTTCTTTGTAGTTACCATGGAAAGTATATAAAACATCTTAAAGTTACAGCAAGATATTTTACACTGGTAAAGACTTAACCTTAGTTGTATACAAAACTTCTTTCTTATTAAATCTGCCCTCAACTTTGTTACTGATGTCACTAAATCATTTAATGTTATATATCCATTAACAGATATTTATGATTATTTTTCTACTTTCATCTTTCAAATTTTAGATAATAATTAAAAGTGATTTCTGCACCATCATTATAGTACCACAGAATTTTATTTTTCTGTGTATGCGTATCTTTTCCATATATTTATTTTGATATGATTATATATTATTTTCTAGCATTGCATTATTTTCAGTGGAAAGGACTCCTTTTACCATTTCTTGTTTGACATGTGTAGTGGTAGTGTAGCCCTTGGTTATGTAAGAAAGTCTTTATTTCTTATTATTTTGTAGGACACTGGTTATATTATTCTTTCTTGGAAGTTTTGTGTTCAGCAATTAGACTATCTCATCCAGTTCCCTTCTTGGTTCAGCTTGTACTTTTTTTGAGACAGGGATTTACTCTGTCACTCAAATTGGAGTACAGTGGTGTGATCATGGCTCACTGCGGCCTCAACTTTCCAGGCTCAGGTGATTCTCCCACCCCAGCCTTCTGAGTAGCTGAGAAGCGCAACAGCATACACAGCTAATTTTTTTTGTATTTTTTGTAGAGATGGGATTTCACCATGCTACTCAGGCTTGTCTCGAACTCCTGGGCTCAAGCGATCTGCCCGCCTCAGCCTCCCAAAGTGCTGAGATTACAGGTGTGAACCACTGTGCCCAGCCGGGCCTCAAGGTTTCTGTGGACAAATTCACTGGTAATCTCCTGAGAGCATACACCTTGCTTTTCACTTGCTGCTTTCAGGATTATTTTCTCCTTTGACTTCGGAAACTGTGGTTATAATGTGTCTTATGTCCCTTTTGTTTATACTAGTTGATGTGTTGAGCTTCTTGATTTTTTAATTTTTTTTCTTACTTTTGAGAATTTCTCAGTAATTATTTCCTTTCATACCAGTTTCTCAGTCTGTTTTTCATACTTTATATCTTTTTATTGATATCCTCATTTTCCTAATTTTACTTAGTTTGCTGTTTTCCCATTTTTACTCATTGAGCATTATTCAAGTGGTAATTTTATTTTTTCAGTTAATTTGTGCATCTTCATTGTTTTAGGGTTGATTTCTGAACTTTTTTTTATTTCTTTGATTGTACCATGTGACCCTAATATTTTGTACGTCTAATCTTTGATAGGGATTCAGGCATTAACAAAAAGCCTTCCTGCCACAACCTTTATAATGTGGCTTTCTCCTGGGGTAGTCTAAAACAAATTGGGCCGGATTCTAGAGGCCTCTTAAGCCTGTTCTGCAGATGTGTCTTGTGTGGGATTGTGTGTGTATTTTTCAGTTAAAGAGAGTTTCTCAGGTTTCTTCACAGTGCCCTGTAATCACCCAATACACCTGTTGCCTGGTGCTGCTGCTGCAGCCTTCCTGCTGCTGCCACAGGTATTTCCTTTCAGTCTCAGCAGACCCAACCTGTCACTCAGAGTACCGCCATTTCTCTCAGCCCTCTGTCATGGGGGCAGAAATCAGTCTTTGCCAAAGCTTCAAAAGGCCAAAAGTAAAAACACTTGTGTCAGTACTTTCCTCTTTTGAAGGAGAAGCCAGGAGTTGAGGATGCACTCTCAAAGGCATTGTGCTGTACTGCAGAGGAGCAGGGGCTGTGGGGGGTAAATGTAACACACTTTTTTTCTTTTTATGTGGCTCCTAGCATTGTGCTCACTGGGGTGCTGCAAACTCTGAAGTGGTTTTTAGAGTCAGATGCATTTTCTCACTAGGTATTGTTACATTTGTATGTTTATACAGAAATTAGGGCCTGTGGTATTTTTTATGCCATTTTGCTAATGTATTTGGCATTATTTTACAGATTAGATTCAGAAAATATATTCATCTGTGTCTAGTAAGTGGGATAACTTTTTTTTTTTTTTCAGCTATGTCTTCTCATGTTACCCAAGACCTTTTGCCAGAGCAGGGCATACAAGATGCATTCCCGAGAGGATATGGAAATTGTGGCCTTGATAATTTACATTTAAGGAAAGACTGGGAAAGTTTAGATGAGTGTAAGTTGCAAAAAGATTATAATGAACTTAACCAATGTTCATCAACTACCCATAGCAAAATCTTTCAATGTAATAAATACGTTAAAATCTTTAATAACTTTTCAAATTTGCATAGACATAATATAAGTAATACTGGAGAGAAACCTTTCAGATGTCAAGAATGTGGCAAATCCTTTCAAATGTTCTCACTCCTAACTGAACATCAGAAAATTCACACTGGAAAAAAATTCCAAAAATGTGGAGAATGTGGCAAAACCTTTATCCAGTGCTCACACTTTACTGAACATGAGAACATTGACACTGGAGAGAAACCTTACAGATGTCAAGAATGTGACAAAGTTTTTAAAACTTGCTCAGTCCTTACTAAAAATAGAATTTACGCTGGAGGGGAACATTACAAATGTGAAGAATTTGGCAAAGTATTTAACCAGTACTCCCACCTCACTGAACATGAGCGTGGTACTGAGGAAGAACCCTGCAAATATGAAGAGTGCAGCAGTGTCTTTATATCTTGCTCAAGCCTTTCTAATCAACAGCTGATTCTTGCTGGAGAGAAGCTCTCCAAATGTGAAACATGGTACAAAGGTTTTAACCACAGCCCAAATCCTTCCAAACATCAGAGAAATGAGATTGGAGGGAAACCTTTCAAATGTGAGGAATGTGACAGTATCTTCAAATGGTTCTCAGACCTTACTAAACATAAGAGAATTCACACTGGTGAGAAACCATACAAATGTGAAGAATGTGGGAAAGCCTATACGCAGTCCTCACACCTCAGTGAACACAGGAGGATTCACACCGGAGAGAAACCCTACCAGTGTGAAGAATGTGGGAAAGTCTTCAGAACTTGCTCAAGCCTTTCTAATCACAAGAGAACTCATTCTGAGGAAAAGCCCTACACGTGTGAAGAATGTGGCAACATCTTTAAGCAGTTATCAGACCTCACTAAGCATAAGAAAACCCATACTGGAGAGAAACCCTACAAATGTGACGAATGTGGAAAGAATTTTACCCAGTCCTCAAACCTTATTGTACATAAGAGAATTCATACTGGAGAGAAACCCTACAAATGTGAAGAATGTGGCAGAGTCTTTATGTGGTTCTCAGATATTACCAAACATAAGAAAACCCATACTGGAGAGAAACCCTACAAATGTGAAGAATGTGGAAAGAACTTTACCCAGTCCTCAAACCTTATTGTACATAAGAGAATTCATACTGGAGAGAAACCCTACAAGTGTGAAAAGTGTGGCAAAGCCTTCACCCAGTTCTCACACCTGACTGTACATGAAAGCATTCATACTTGAGAAAAAGATATATATATATATAAATAGGCATAGCCTTTAGTATCTGCTCGCATCCTACTTTACATCAGTTTGGACGTAACAAAGTTATAAATTTAATTACTATTGAAAGACCTTTCATGAAATATAAGTCTCCAGAGCACACAAGAGTATTTCTTCTGAAAAAAAAATGTTACAATTATATTTTATACTAGATGGAAGACTTGCAACAGTTGCTTAAACTTCCAGAGAATTTGTTGAGAAACCCAACAAATACCATAACTGTGGAATAATATTTGTTCAAAAATGATAGCTTAGAAAACATCAGAGTTCATACTAAAAGATATTTTGCAAATACAGTAAATGGGAAAAATAAGCAAAATTCAAGTACACATTGGAGGATTTGAACAAGAGAGGAATAGAGCACGGACACATTCGGAAATGACAGTGAATCCGTGTGTTGAGTCTACAGAGACATCTCGACTTGAAACAGATCATTCATTCTTATTCAAGTTTAAAAGGAGGATGAGACTGAGTTTTTGTAGAGTTATAATTACATTCAAAAGACACTTTTTTGCATTGAAAAATGTTAAATTTTTGAAAAGCAAATATTGATGTCTTTTAATCCTCGAATCAGTTCATGCTGTGTCTTCGTTTCTAGTGCTGATGTGAAAACACATGGTCAGTTGTTGCTGCATCAGAGATATGAGAAATTCTCTTCTATTAGGTGTGCATCACTGATATACTTGTCCATGAAAGGTGAAAGACACTGAAATGTAAGATGTGTGAGTAAAATCTTGGTAGAGAGGCTCTTTGTGGTTGTTTTATATACTTGTAAGTGATTTATGAGCTAGGTGTTTAGAATAATACTCTTCTGTTAGGGTCACCCTGACCAGAGCAGGGTGCTCTGGTCGGACCTGTCCGGACAGTTACAGGATGCGGTTAACATGTCCGTTCACCTCGCATAACAAAGCTGGCAAAAAACATCTCCAGGATGCGGACAAGACACCTGCACCCCCAGCTCAGCTCCCCGACCCCGACCCAGTTCTCCTGCACCCCCAACTCAGCTCCCCAGCCCCGACCTGGTTCTGGCCCTCTAAAACCCTGCTATAGTCTGTAAGCGGAGCTGTCTCCTCCCACTGGCAGAGCAGCCAGGCAGGCGGCTCAGTGAAGCTTGCTTGCCTGACTTTGGGTCTCCTCGTCTTTTCTCTCGACTGACCTTAGATTTCTGGTGCCAAAACCCAGGATGGTGGTAGAGTTTGGCCTCCCTTTCTCCCTTTCTCCTCCCCTCCCTCCTTCCCCCAGCTGAACTCCCCCTTCCAGGACCTGCTGGAGACCCAAGGATCTTTCCGTTGCTGGCGAACACATCGAACACCAGGGCCACCTCAGGGGTGAGTAAAGGAGACTTTTGCCTTCTTTCTGGAACCCTTGTCTACTCTTTCCTTCCCAAAAGACCCAGCGCTGGGCCAAGGGTTTCCCCCTCCTCCCGGCCTCCAGGAGGCCCTCGATATCTCCCTATTGGGGATGCCTGAACCGGGGATTATCGCACTTCTCCGACTTGAACCATGGGACAAGGGATGCCTTCTCCCACCATTCTAGTCTCTGGCCAAGTCGCCCAGCTCTACCCCTCCCTTTCTCATTCCACTGTGGGAGCCTCCCAATCCACTCCCTCAAAGACATCCCCCGCCTGGGTGTCTCCTCCGTAACCTTAACGCCCTTAGCCTCCGTTCCGAAATTCAGCCAAAAAAAACTCATCTTTTATTGGTACACTGCCTGGCCACAATATAAACTAAACAATGGCTCCCAATGTCCTGAAAACAGCACTTTCAATTTCAACATTCTCGGGTACCGAGACCACTTCTGCCATCGCAATCAAAGTGGTCAGAGATCCCTTATGTTCGGGCTTTCGTTTGCCCTCCGTAGCTGTCCGCCCCTCTGTCAGTCCTGCTCTACTTTCCAAATCCTCCTTACCTGCTGCACACCTGACCCATTCTCAGACCCCCCACACCCGTCACCACTCCTCCCAATGATTCTTCCTCCTTTGACTCTGCCGACTTTTCCCCAACGGCACCATAATCCTCCCCCAAATCGTCACAGTCCTCCACCATACACTCCCGCTGCTGCCTTCTTTCTCTTCCTCTCTCCAACCACCCAGCTTCTGATTCTGATTCCTCCCCATCTCCACCTCAAACCCACTCTCAGACTCAGCATGCCCAACAGTCGGCCCCCTTACTTCCCCTCTGAGAGGTGGCTAAAGGAGTCATTTGCGTCCACATTCCCTTCTCCCTGTCTAACCTTTCCCAAATTAAGAAACGTCTCAGGTCCTTTTCCTCCAATCCTGACACTTATATCAAATAGCTCACTTGGCATGATCTCTATATTATCCTCTCTTTTACTCTCCTGGGAAAAAAAAAAAGAGTGGCTTGCAGCTGAGGCGCATGCCAATAATCTTCATCGGCAAGACCCTACTAAGCCTGTGGGGCGGGGGGGGGGGGGGGGGGGGCTGCTGCAGTTCCCTGGGGAAAACCCTGCTGGGAGTACCAACCCGCAGAGCCCGGCCAGGCGTCTCGTGATCACATGATCACTCGCCTTATCAGAGGCCTTTACAAAGCTGCCTTATAGGCCGTAACTTTGAAAAACTCAAAAAAATCTCCCAAAGGGCCGACAAAAATCCCACTGAATTTCTTTCCTGCCTTACAGAGGCCCTCCAAAAATACACTCATGTTAACCCCACCTCCCGGGAAGGAACTATTGTTCTTAATATCCATTTCATCTCTCAGTCTGCTCCTGACGTACGGCACAAGCTCAACAAGATAGAAGACGGCCCTGAAACCCCTCAACGAGACCTCCTTAACCTGGCCTTTAAGGTCTTCAACAACAGAGATGAGCAAAATAAGATAAAGCCCAATGAGATCATGCCAAATACCAGCTCCTAGCAGCAGCTATTCATCAGCCTCCTCAGGCTGCCGGGGGCACAAAAGACCCCATAGCAGTGACCCTCCCGGGCCCTGTTTTAAGTGCTGCAAACAAGGCCACTGGGCCGGAGCATGCCCTAACCCATGAATGCCAAAAACTCCTTGCCTAGCTTGCCAACAAACTGGTCACTGGAAGTCTGATTGTCCTCAGCAAGCAGACTAACAGGCCGGTTCCTCAAGGCCCTGGCAAAGCAAAAAGTGAAGAGTCACTCACACTCCCACAGCTCCTTGGCTTGGCCACTGAAGATTGACAGAGCCCAGGGTCCCCGGCCCCATCTGCCATCACTGCATTGCAGCCCAGGGTAACTCTGCTAATAGCAGGTAAGCTAGTCTCTTTTTTAATTGATAGTGGGGCCACCTACTCAGCTTTTCCTGAATTTTTAGGACCCACTTACCCTTCCCAGGTCTCTGTTGTGGGGGTTGATCGACTCGTCTCGCATCCACATGCTACTGAATCCTTTATTGTTCCCTATTTAATACTATTTTTTCACACTCCTTCCTTATGCCTCATTGCTCCACCCCAATCCTAGGCCAAGACATTTTAACCAAATTCAAAGCTTCTATCACCTTTTCCTGTCCCCCTCAACCAGAGTCCCTCCTGTTCCTCTCTGCTAGTCCAGCCCCTGACCCCCCCTTCCCCAGCACCTGCTATCCGCCTCCCTCATTAACCCATTTGTGTGGGACACCACCACCCCTTCCATAGCTGCTCACTAGGACCCCATCAAAATCCAGTTAAAAGACCCTCTAAATTTCCCAACATTCTCCAATACCCTATTTCCCTAACATACCAAAGGGCTTACAACCCATCACAAACAAGCTCTGCTCACACGGTCTGCTTAGACCAACACACTCTCCATGTAACACCCCCATCCTCCCTATTGAAAAATCTGACGGCTCCTACCAACTCGTTCAGGACCTCCGAGCTATCAATCAGGCTGTTCTCCCTAGTCAACCTGTAGTCCCTGACCCCTATACACCTCTCTCTCTCATCCCCTCCAACACCACCCACCACACCACAGTTGACCTAAAAGATGCCTTCTTCACCATTCCCCTACACCCTCATTCCCAAAACCTCTTTGCTTTCACCCAGACTGACCCCGACAGCCTCCAGTCAGAACAACTCACGTGGACTGTCCTCCCTTGGGGCTTCAGGGATAGCCTCATTTCCTCTGGCAAGCCCTAGCCCAAGACCTTGCCTCCTTGGATCTTTCACCCAGCCGCCTCCTTCAATATGTAGATGACCTCCTTCTCTGTAGCCCTTCTCTAAAAAGATTCCAGACTCACACTGCCACCCTTCTCAGTTTCCTTACTAATGAAGGCTATAGGGTCACCCCTCCAAAGAATGGCCCAGATCTCGAGCCATGACCCTGTCACTGGCAGCCTTAATAGACAGCCTATCTCCACCTTCCTCAAAAAACCAAATCCATTCCTTCCTAGGGCTAGCAAGCTTTTTAAAAATATGGACTCCCGGCGGGGCGCGGTGGCTCAAGCCTGTAATCCCAGCACCTTGGGAGGCCGAGACGGGCGGATCACGAGGTCAGGAGATCGAGACCATCCACGGTGAAACCCCGTCTCTACTTAAAAAAATACAAAAAAACTAGCCAGGCGAGGTGGTGGGTGCCTGTATTCCCGGCTACTCAGGAGGCTGAGGCAGGAGAATGGTGTAAACCCGGGAGGCGGAGCTTGCAGTGAGCCGGGATCCGGCCACTGCACTCCAGCGTGGGTGACAGAGCGAGACTCCATCTCAAAAAAAAGAAAAAATAAAAAAAAAAGACTCCCAACTTTGCCCTCCTAGCTCACCCCCTTTATAAAGCAGCCAAAGACCCCCTTAATAAACCCCTAACCTCCTCACGTAACATACTCCCCAACTTCCACAAACTCCAAACCGCTCTCATCACTGCACCGGCTCTGTCCTAACCTAATAGCTCCCAACCTTTCACTCTCTATACCGCCGAAAACCAAGGCATAGCCCTTGGTGTCTTAAGACAACAAAAATAAAATCCTCCTTCCTTTGCTCCTGTAGCCTGCCTCTAAACAACTCAACAACACAGTCAAAGGTGGCCAGCCTGTCTTACAGCACTAGCAGCACTGGCTGTTTTAGCTCTAGAAAGCAGGAAATTGAACATTCATCCCAAATACCACCATCTATATAGTCTTCATAATCTACAAGATCTCCTCTCCTCCTCCTTCCCAGATTCAATTACTCCATGTCCTCTTTATCAAAAATCCCAAATTCTGCCTTACCAAAAGTACTCCCCTCAACCCAGAATCCTTACTCCTGGTGTGCTCTTCCCTTCCTGCTCATTCTTGCACTGACATCCTAGACCACCTGCACACTTCTCAAACGTTTCCTCCAAGCCTCTCACCAACCCCAGTGACCAGCTATTCATAGAGGGCTCATCTTCCAGGCCCACTGGCTCCCCCAGAATTGCTGGATATGCAGTTGTTTCTCTTGACCAAGTAATTAAAGCCAGACCCCTACCTCCAGGAACCTCCTCCCAAAAAGCAGAACTTAAAGCTTTCACCAGAGCGCTAACCCTTTCCAAATATGCCTGTCACATCCTTCATTCGCATGCGGCCACCTGGCAAAAGAGAGGATTCCTTACTGCCAAAGGAACCCCCATCACTGAGATCCCCCTTATTTACCAACTACTTCAGGCTGCACACCTTCTAACCAAAGTAGGACATCAAACGGGATCAAATAAAATCTCAAAAGGAAACAAAAGCCGATAAAGCAGCAAAAAAGTTCTCCCTTTCTTCTGCCCCTGGCTCTCCCCTCCTCATTACCCCTGCAATCCAACCCCAGAATTCCCCCACCAAAAAAAGTCTCACTGCTACAACAAGGAACCTCCTTCCAAAGGAACTACCTAATCAAAAAACTCATCCTCCACCAAAACCAAATGAAAAAAAAAAAAATTCTAACATCCCTTCACCAATCTTTCCATGTTGGGGTGTACCCCCCTTACCTTCTCCTTTGCCTGTATTTCTCTTCCCCCCACCTATCTACCTTACTTAAAACATAACCTCAAACTGTCATATGTGCTCTGTCACTTCCTTACAAGGGACGCTCCACTCTCCATCTATTCCTACATACCCCGTAAGAGGAACCTCATCATCGTGTTTCCAGGCACTCTACAGACTTACAGCCTTCCCTGAAAAAAAAAAAAAAACAACTGTAGACTATTACCCGCCTCCAAAACCAACTAGACTCCCTAGCAGCAGTTACCCTACAAAACCACAAAGGCTTGATTTACTTACTGCAGAAAAGGAAGTCTCTAGATCTTCCTAGATGAGGAAGGCTGTTTCTATTTCAATCCATCAGGCCTGGTTCAAGATGCAGTCAAAAAACTAAAAGACCAAGCCCCCTACCCCACCAAAAAAAAAAAAAAAAAAAAAAAAATCAGCTCCTCTGCCTGGCCCTGTTGGCCCCCTTGGTCTTTCAGCTCTTAGGCCTCCTGGTTCCTCCCACTCGTAGGACCCGCAATAACCATTCTCTTTCCAGTCTTTGGGCCCCGCCTCTTACGTCTCTGTACCCAGTTTTTACAGAACTGCGTCCAAGCTTTCACCCATGGAACCATACAAGACATGACGCTACTACAAGAATACTGGCAATTTCAAAACCAGTACCAGGACCAACCCCTACCTTCCAGCCTTTCCCCTAACCACTGCGCCCTCTCGGCTTGAAGTAACCAGACGAAAAATGGCATCCCTTTTCCTATCATCTATTAAAAGGCTAAAATGTTAGGGTCACCCGACCAGACCATTCTCTTCCCCTCCCACAGGCCTTACAATACAGCCCCTTGCGCTCTCCACACGGTTACCCCACAGCAAAAGACAAACCCCCCCTTCACCGTCCCCTCCAGTAACTCTGTCCGGACAGTTACAGGATGCGGTTAACATGTCTGTTCACCTCGCATAACAAAACTGGCAAAAAACATCTCTAGGATGCGGACAAGACACCTGCACCCCCAGCTGAGCTCCCCCACCCCGACCCAGTCTTCCTGCACCCCCAAGTCAGCTCCTACATCCCGACCTGGTTCTGGCCCTCTAAAACCCTGCTGTAGTCTGTAAGCGGCGCTGCCTCCTCTAACTGTGGCAGAGCGGCCAGGCGGCTCAGTACAGCTTGCTTGCCTGACCTGGGGTCTCCTCATCCTTTCTCTCAACTGACCTTACACCTGCATTGTAGGAAGAGGGAAACATTTTGAATTTTGTAAATTAGTCGCTTTACCAGTATTTTATTAAGGTAATATACCATAAATTTTGAAATGCTTTTTAAGATTCTGTGTGAACCTCATTTGTTTTTAATTAAACACAACTGTGTTAAATGTGTTAAGCCTGGTGTTCATAGAATAAAGTGTTATCCTACCAAAAACCAATTCCATCTTAGTGAAAGATGTCAATAGCAGATGGTAACAATGTACTGTTGGGTGGCATAGTGGAATAGCATCTCCCAGGGATTTTTTTAAATCCTTTCCCTCTTTTTGTAACTACAGAGTCATTATTATTGCTATAATAAATATTATACAGGTGTATAAATAAAATACATATATTTCTGAGTATTTTTTAATTTTTTCCTATAGTTTTTGTTGGGTGCACAACTTCTCTGCCCTGCAGAACACATAGATTCAGCTTTGATTTACATGGAGTTAAATATACAAATATATTACTGTAAAGATAAACTAGTCAGGCGCAGTGGCTCACGCCTGTAATCCCAGCACTTTGGGAGGCCAAGGTGGGTGGATCACCTGAGGTCGGGAGTTCGAGACCAGCCTGACCAACAATGAGAAACCCCATCTCCACTAAAAATACAAAATTAGCTGGGCGTGGTGGCGTATGCCTGTAATCCCAGCTACTCGGGAGGTCGAGACAGGAGAATTGCTTGAACCCAGGAGGTGGAGGTTGCGGTGAGCTGAGATTGTGCCATTGCATTCCAACCTGGGCAACAAGAGTGAAACTCCATCTCAAAAAAAAAAAAAAATCGTAGACTATTTTATACAGTTTATATATATACACATATGTACACACACACATATATATGTGTATATACATATATAATCTACAAGATCTATATATATACATATATACACATATATGTGTGTGTATATATATGTGTGTGTATATATATAAAAACTAGGCTGGGCATGGTGGCTCACATCTGTAATCCCAGCACTTTGGGAGGCCAAGAAGGGAGTATCACTTGAGCTGAAAAGTTTGGGACCAGCCTGGGCAACATAGTAAGACCTTGTCTCTACTATAGATTTTTAAAAAATCAGCTGGGAGTGGTGGTACACGCTTTCAGTCCCAGCTACTCAGGAGGCTGAGGTGGAAGGACCATATGAGCCTGGGAGATCAAGGCTGCAGTGAGGTATGATCATGCCACTGCACTCCAGCCAGGACAGCAAAGTGTGCCCTTGTCTCAATAAAGAAAGGAAAGAAAAGAAAAGAGGGGAGGGGAGAGGAGAGGAGTGGAGAGGAGCACAGAGAAATATTTAAAGTCAGATTTGCAAACATCCCAGCAGGGGAGAGCCCTTTTTTCTCCCATCCAATGGACTTCTGGAGCTCCCATCACTCTGATTGGACACGGACTCCCTGGAGGCAGCTCCCAAGAGCAGATGACTCAGAAGTTCCTAGAAAGTCATCAAACCAGATGGCACAGAACTCAAACGACATTTCACTTTATTTTGTATGAGACAAGGTCTCACTCTGTCGCCAAGGCTAGAGTGCAGTGGGGCGATCCTGGCTCACTGCAACCTCCACCTCTGTCCTGGCCGCCTCAGGGCGCCCTGAGAGGACCAGGACATGTGGCTGCAGTGGCTGCTCTTTTGGCTCCTCGTGATGGGGTTTCCCAGCCATCAGTCCAGCCACATGAGTAGACAGTGGACCTGCAGGGTTCCTTCCTTTTCATTGGACTGTCATGGGGTGTGAAATGACACAGCTCACGCCTGTAATCCCAGCACTTTGGGGGTCCAAGGTGGGCAGATGGCTTGAGTCCAGGAAATTGAGACCAGCCTGGACATCATAGCAAAACCCCATCTCTACAAAAAATTCAAACAATTAGACCTGGCGGTGAGCACCTGTAGTCCCAGCTACTTGAGAGGCTGAGGTGGGACGATTGCTTGGGCCCAGGAGGTGGAGGTTGCAATGCGGAGTCCCCAGGAGTGACATGACCAGGATGTGAACGAGGACTCCATTGTCCTTTGTTCTGTAAAATGTGTCTTGTGCAGATCGTTGATGTACCCAAAGCAGAAAGGGTCTTAAAGTCCTTTTGATTGTCCAAATAGAAAGAAATCACAGGTTTCCACTTTGAAAGGTTTCACCTTCACATTATAAAAGCTCTCCACTGCGCGCAGGAGAGGGCACCTTATGGAGATGAGAGTATTCGTTCCAAGTGGCATGCACCAGATTCTCAGAGAGGGAGCTGGAAAAGTCCAGTGATGGGGAGCAACTGCCGCATCGAGGCAGAATCGCCCCACATGAGTGCCTCCAATCAAAGAAGAGTCTCTTGATTCTTTTGAGTCTGTGAAGGAGGAAATATCTTGATAATCTTGGTTGGAATGTTCTTCCCTTTACCTGGCTGCATTTCATAGATCAGTTACGCTCTGTTTCCCTACCTCACCTTTGAAGACTTGGATACATTTTCCTCATTGCATTTTCCACGTCCACCCTTGCTCATGGCCGTCGACTGTCAGCACCTGAGCTTTTTTCCTGGCCGCATTGGACCTAATCTGGGTAGGAGCCCACTACTGATAACCTGATCACTGTCAGATGTGACAAGAGTACCCAAGACGGAGGATGTTTTCCTGGTCAGTGACAAGATGGCCTTTGTCCTTCTTGTGCAATTGATCCACATCTTTAACCATTGTGCCCAGAGCTCCTGCTTCCTTTCAGATGGAGGCTACTCAGTGACAGTGCCTCACTCCCAGGAGCCCGGGCTGCACTCGTCTCCACTCTGAGGCTGAAGACAAAAGTGCCGCAGAGCTCAGAGGCTGCTTTCTACAGAGGTTTGATTTGCACAAAACTGAGTCTTGGTATGTGGATTGGTCTCAGTTGCATTTTGTATTTATTTTCTCCCCCAATACTTGTAAATCCAGTGATTGTAAAATAATATGTGTGCCTCGTGTGGTGGTAGCCATACATTCCAGGAAGTTTGGATTGCCTTCCATGTGGATTTCCAAGGTGCTCCTGAGTGCTTCAGGTGCTTTGCTCTAAAATATGAAGGTGAACTCTCGTTAGTGGTTACTTGGTATTGTGTTTTTGACTGACTTCAATTCTCACAGTTTTAATCATAATTCCAAGGAGACTATGTTATTGAAATCTGTATAGACTTTGAAAATCTGACATGAAATGCCCCGTTTCAGCAGTAGTGAACATTGATTTTCAAAAGTGAATATTTTTAGAAACTCGGGCTAAACAACAATCTGTGATTATTTTTGTTGGAATATAACCTAGGTATTATTATAGCAGCTGTCCACTCTCAGTTTGTGTATATGTAAATGTATCTTTATGTAATATTTTCATCTCTAAGACTTTTTTCTTATATTTTTTTCTCATTTTTCCATACAGTGTGGACGTATTTTTGCATATATTTCAAAGAAGGTAATACAACCTTTTAAATATATAAAAGAAGACCTTGGCTTCCCAACCATTGTGAGTTTGTATTTTCTTGTCTCCATTTTAAATTGAGTTATGCATTTCTAGGTAAAGTTCTATAATGTTTTAAATATTTGCAATGTTTTTGTCAGATAAATAAAAACTAATGATTTGTGTCTCAAATTTCCTTCCTACTTTTTAAGTGATATAAAGTCCTGTATATTAACAGCAGCCTCTTTATAAAGAATACAATTTGCTGACTTTTCCATATGGACACAGCAGTGAAAGCATCACCACATTCCAGATTCAGGACAACAAGCACATTCCTCCCTCTTCAAAGTTTTCTCCTCCTCCTCCTGAATCCGTCTGTCCTTCTCCGTCCATCTTACTATCCTCCCCCTGCACTGCCATTGCATGTAATGGAGTCATACAGGAGACATATTCTTGTTGTTCTGAATTCTGTAAAGTCAGCAGAATCATGTTCACATTGATTCATCCTGTTTTAAATATTAATAGTTTTTCTTTGTTATATTGCTGAGTAAAATTCCTTTGTATGGACATGTGACAGTGCGTCTATCCTCTCCCTTGGAAAGAAATAGAAGGCTTATTTTTCCCATTTGGTCTTTGTCCTGAAAACAAAAACCCATAAAGCAGCACCTCTGCAAGCTTTTCCTGTGTGTTCTTGCATTTTACAACGCCGGGATCAAGTAATAGAAAAAACACCCAGTTGATATTATGTGTAAAATTGTTCATAAATATAGAACGTGAATAATAATTATTTTGGAAGTCTTGTTTAAAGGGGAAAAACTTACACGACACAAGTGGTTTTGGCAATTACCATCAACATTTTGTTATAAAAATGTTTGTAAATACAGCATTGATGTGTTAACATTTTAATGAACATGACCTAACGTGTATCTACCCATCTTTCCATTCCTCTATCCGTCCATCAGTCCATCTTATTTTAGATGTATTTCCAACTGAGTTGGAGATATCAGCATACTTCCGATGAATAGTTTAGCAAAACTAACATTAACTAGAATTCAATGTTTCTTTATAAAATTTTCTTCTAAACAAGAATTACACTGAACAAACTCTACAAATCTTAGATGTAACATTGCTAACTTTGGAAAGCACACACATCTCATATCCAAAGCCCCTTTCAAGATCTACAATATTACGTTGCCCCAGAAAGTGAACTCTCCCTCTTCCCAGCCAATCCCTTTCTCATCATAGGCTGATTTTGTTTCTTCTGGAATTTCACGTATATAGATGCATGCCATGCCATAGATCCTCCTTTGTGTCTGTCCGATTCTGCTCAACACCATGTTTTTTGAAATCATTCCCATTGTTGCACAGATCTCTAACTCAGTCTTTTCCATTTCGGACTCAGTATATGCTGAGTCCAGCCTGTTGAATGTCTATCTCTATTTAATTCACCATCTTGAAAGAAGCACTTAAGATATTTTCAAGAACATACAGTTAAATCCTGAGGAATCTATGTAGGAATGTTATCAGAAGCTGTCTGAACTTACCCAAGGGAAGTCTTCGTCTTCATTCACATAAGAGTCTAATAGAATTAATACCAAGAATCTTAGAGATTTCCCACACGATTCATGCCATATTCATGATTTCCACTTTGATTATTATTAAGCACTAAAATTTGATAACTTATTTCTGAATGAAATCATCTCTTTATTGCAGTTTTTTGACTTATGGCGATCTTTAAATGGCAGAGACTCATTCATTCATAATCCAAGAGAGAAGTGTGATTCACAGGGATTCTTTTATCGTGTGATACATGATAAATACATCCAATGTTATATGTCAATTTAAAAAGTAAGTAACTTTAAAAAATGATAATTACTTTAAACCTAGCTTGTCCAACCCACAGGTGACAGGCCACATGCAGCACAGGACAGCTTTGAACATGGCCCAATACAAATTTGTAAACTTTCTCAAAACATTATGAGATTTTTTTGTAATTTTTTTAGCTCATCAGCTAGTTCTAGTGTTAGTGTATTTTATGTGCAGCTCAAGACAACTCTCCTTCTTTGAATATAGCCCAGGGAAGCCAAAAGATTGGACCTCCCTGCTTTAGACCAAAGAAAAAAGACACCCCACATTTGCAATGCTTAAAAACACTACCAGCCGGCCGGGCGCAGTGGCTCAAGCCTGTAATCCCAGCACTTTGGGAGGCCGAGACGGGTGGATCATGAGGTCAGGAGATTGAGACCATCCTGGCTAACACGGTGAAACCCCGTCTCTACTAAAAAAACAAAATACAAAAAACTAGCCGGGCGAGGTGGCGGGCGCCTGTGGTCCCAGCTACTCAGGAGGCTGAGGCAGGAGAATGGTGTGAACCCGGGAGGCGGAGGTTTCAGTGAGCTGAGATCCGGCCACTGCACTGCAGCCTGGGCGACAGAGCAAGACTCCGTCTCAAAAACAAACAAACAAACAAACAAAACAAAAACACTACCAGCCATGCAGGAAACATGAGACTCTCAACTTCCAATCCTTCTTGAAGCAGTGGAATTCGCTGGTGATATCTGAGGGGTGTGGTTACTTCTTGGAGGAGGTTGAGGGTTTCTAAGGATGAGTCTTTGTGACTGAAATATTGTCAGTGTCATTGAGCCTTCTCATTATTTCAACTCTTATTATTCCAGGTCATCAGTGTTCTGCCGGACCGTTTTCATCCCAGCCTGACTTTCCTGGAATTCCCTGGATGCTTGTTATTACTGTTGTTTCCCTGGGAATTTGTTCACTTGGCATTTTCTTCTGGAAAACTAGCCTTGGTGTGAGTATACTAACTTCCTGTAGAGGTATACTTGTAATCATAAATAAGAAGAAATTATTTACAACAATTCATGGTTCTGGACTTCATTAGGAATATTGGGTTTTACAAAAAAAAAATCAGGAAAGTGATGTATTACTGTAAGAATTATGAAAATATCTACCATTTACATTTTGAAAATTAAATAGGTTAGTGTTTGTTTCATAGAATGTCAACAGAGCTTTTGGTTGAAAATCCTTTTTTTTAACCTTCGTACTCTTTATCAGAAATGGATAAAAGGTAAATGCTGGAGTCATTTTCACTCTGCCTATTTCAGGACACGTTTGTCTTTTCCCACAGCGCCCTCTCCTGGCCGGGCCTCTGCTCTGTGGGTTCTGGGGTGCCTTTTCTGGGTGGAGTTTTTCGGAAGCAAAATATTCCCCATGAGCTTCCAGGCTTCTCGGTTCCCAGCTGGTCATCTTCGGTGGCACCTGCAGAAGCCATAAATGCTCAGGGGCCGAGGGCTGAAGGGTGTTCACTGTTCTGTTTGCAGAAATAACACGAGGAGATGCCACTGAGCTCCACTGCTGTGGGTCTCATGGCCCAGGGGACCCTGACTGACCCATTTTACTCCAAATATGCTGGGGTCCCCTTTCCAAAATATGTAGGGTGTTCTTTTTTGCGTGACTTTATTTCTCTTCTGCCATAAGGTAGGTGATTAAACTTTAGAATATCTGCTGTAATCCCAGAAGTGAAAAAACTGAAAACTCATTAATCCAACGTTAGTATGTGCAATTTTGAAAACTCTTTGACAAAGTCAATTCCGTAATTCATCATAGTCCCAGCTCTGTTGGTAACTGTGTTGTGCAAAATCGCCCCACCCCCACCCAATGGTGCCCTCAATCTCATATTCCGGGTTTCAGAGTTTCCATATTTGCAACAGAAAATGTGCCCTGGCTATGAGGTAGTGAAGAGTGAATGCCATTCATGACCTACAAGGACAATTCCCAGTGAAGACCTTCAGTGATGCTCAGGGAAGCTGGTCCTCATGTGGCCTCTGTAGTCTCGACAGCTGCTGCGTCCTCTGATGACAGGTGATGGGACTTGCACACTTGAAATCAAACACATTTTTAAAACTTCTGTTGTTTAGAATCCCCCCCTCATTTTTCCGTGGACAAACTTATTTTTTATGTCATAGTGCACTGAAAAGTTGGTATTACCTGGGAGTTAAAAGCAACATGATAGCTGTGCCAAACTGGCATCTGTCCATAGGATCATCCTGGGAGAAAACCCTCTCCCAGTTCCCCTGCAGGTCTTCAGGAATCCACATCTCCCCAGTGACCTTTGTGCCCACAGGTGGCACCTCCAGAGTGGAGAAGACCCTTTATCAAGAAGGGAAGCAGATGGGGGATAAGGGGTCCTGTAAGCAGAGCTAGAATCAGCTTCCTCTCTGCCTTCCTCTCTGCCTCTTGCAAGCCATGTGACCCTCAGTGAATTTTCTCCTTCCTTTGGGAGCCTCTGTTTTCTTAGATTTGGAACGTGATGGTCACACGGACCTTGCAGGGTTCTGAGAATCAGAGACAGGACGTGAAAGGCCTGGAGAACATTCTCTTAAGAATAGCTGTGACTCATGTGTGAGCAATGGGCTTTCCATTCCTTTCTTTCTCTGTTTATCTGATGCAACGATCATGCTCCGGTGATGGTGGTGAGGGGCGAATAAGGATAGACATAGACACCCCTGTGTCGGAAACGTGCTCCTTTATTACTGCGGGATGACTCTGTCTTCCCCGGGACAGGCCCCCGGCCTGCCTACATTTGCAGACATACACAGTGACGTGTGCGGACAGCAGTTCCTCCCATGAGTTTTTTCACCCCCCTGCTGTTAGCAGGACTCAGTGGAAGGGAGACTTTATGGCACAGGTGCTGCTGTTGAGGAACCTGAAGAAGAGGAAGGTGCGAGGGACCATCACCTGCAGCATCAGGTGCGGCTCGTGTTGGTCTTGGTGTTTTGTCCCTCATATTAATACATTTCAAAACATACCTTCCTCTGCCTTGCAGGTCCACGTGGCTGAACCGGAGCCTCGTTCTCTGTTGGAATTGCCCTACTTGCCCTACCTCATGGCTGGCCCTTCTGGACCATTGATGGGCTGCTGGCCGCCTCCTCCACCTCCGTGTCCTCTGGGACCTCAACCAGTCTCTGCAACTGAAGGTTTTCCGGGACCTCTGATACCTCCTCCACTTGAACATCCTCTGGGACCTGAAACACCTTCTCCAGCTGAAGGTTTACTGAGAACTCAGACACCTCCTCCGCTCGAGTTTCCTAAGGGACCTCAGCAACGTCCTCCACTCGGGTGTCCTCTGGAACTTCAGTCATCTCCTCCACTTGAGTGTCCTCTGGGACTTCAACCACCTCCTAAACATGAGTGTCCTCTGGGACATCAACAACCTCCTGTACTAGAGTATCCACTGGGACCTCAACCACCTACTGCATTCAAGTGTCCTCTGGAACCTCAACCACCTCCTCCACTCGAGTGTCCTCTGGAACCTCAACCACCTCCTCCACTCGAGTGTCCTCTGGAACCTCACCAGCCTCCTCCACTCAAGTGTCCTCTGGGAACTGAACCACCTCCTGCACTGGAGTGTCCTCTGGGACCTCAACTATCTCCTACACTACAACTCTCTGTCCTCCAGGACCTCAACCACTTCCCGAGGCTCTCTGTCCTCTGGGACCTCATCCACCTCCTGCAGCTGGTTGTCCCCTGGGACCTCATCTACCTCATGCAGCTGCCTGTCCCCTGGGACCTCATCTACCTCATGCAGCTGCCTGTCCTCTGGGACCTCATCAACCTTCTGCAGCTGGTTGTCCTCTGAGACCTCATCAACCTTCTTCTGCTGTGTGGCCTATGGGACCTCAGCCTATTCCTCCACTTAGTAGCCTGTAGAGCCTTAGCCACCTCCTCTACCACCTTCACATGAGTCTCCTCTGGTACTTCAATAGTCTCCACTCGTGGCCTCTGGGACTTCAGCCACCTTCTCCACCCGGGTCTCCTCTCGTATATCAGCCACCTCCTCCACTTGGCTGGCCTCTGCTACCTCCACCGAGTCCTTCACCTGAGTGTCCTCTGAGACTTCAGCCACTTCCTATACCCATGTGGTCACTGCGACCTTGATCACCACCTCCACATGCACCATTTGGTTTGTTTTTCTGAACAGTAGAAACTGCCTTGTGAAATGGATTCATGTTTCCATTTTTTAGGTGAATGGAAATGTCACAGATGGTACTGCAGGGCTTTGTAGTACCAGGTAACACTGGCTGACGATGTGGTCACTTTTCTCACATTTCTGAGGGTTCACACTCAGTTGCATTATTTCCTCATCATGACCTTGGCATCATGACCTTGTAGACAAGGAAACAATATTTTTTATTTTAGGGGGACAAAGTCTTGCTCTGGCACCCAGGCCGGAGTGCAGTGGCGCAATCCTGATTCGCTGCAACCTCCGCCTCCAGTGCTCTGGTGATCCTCCCATCTAAGCTTCTGGACTAGCTGGGACTACAGGCCTGCACCACCATGACTGGCTGACTTTTTTCTTTTTACTTTTTGTAGAGACTGTCCTTCACCATGTTGCTCAGGCTGGTCTTGAACTCCTGGATTCATGCCATCTGCCCACTTTGGCCTCTCAAAGAGCTGAGATTGCAGGCATGAGCCACCATGCCTGGCCAGAGATTGTTTATAGAATCCAGAAACACCAAGTCTGCAGGCATGTATGGAACCTGGGCCATAGGGCCAGCTCTGTGAGGGATGAGACCCGTCCCTGACTTGGCAGGGCATCCTGTATCCTGCAGCAGAGAGACCCACAGTGAAGGGCACAGAGCCTCTGATCACCCCTAATGGAAGCACAGGTGAAGGGACCCAGGGTGCGGAAGGCAGAGACAGAATCTCCTGGGAATAAACAGGAGGCTGTGGAAGAGAAAGATGAAGTGGGGAGGTGTCACATGGGGGTTTGTTGAACGCAGGTGGAGCTGGAAGGCTGCTCCTGGCCGGGCAAGCACTGTGAGCAGGAGTGTGGAGGCTGCGTAAGTGCCACACAGAGCCGCCGTAGGAGAGCTCAGATGCACAGTGTGCACAGGGAATTACCCGCCGAGCACTTCGTTGCTGCCCTACAGCCTTTAGTCCATTACCTGTAGGAAAGGTGAATCTTTCCCTGGATGTGTGAAGGCTTTGGATCAGGGTGAGTAAATGCCTCGAGGTCTGGGAAATTTCACTTGGTTGTCAGGGGGCCCTGTCTCCCTGAGTTTTTAGGGCCCAAGGAGACTAACAATGAGGATGGGTTGGGTTCAGTGGAGCTGTGGCCTTGGCCTTCAGAATGAGGCCACCTCTGGTGGGGAAATCAAGGCCCATCCTGAGCTGCTCTGGCATCATCTCATCCTCAGCACCCTCTCCTTCCCACCCGCAACTCCCAGCTTTGCGTCTTCCTAGCTTGGCGTACAAACTCCTCCCTTTCCCTGTGTCCCTGCTGCCTGAGCCTAGACACCAACTCTCAGTGGGACTCAGAGCCCTAACTTCCTTATAAATGAGCCAGGAATGATGTGGTTATGGGGTCATTGTGAGGACTAAGAGACCAAGCCTATAAAGAAAGAATCTTGCAAAATAGCTGGTGGGTGTTAGACCCTCACCCCTCTCACTGGTTAAATGAAAATATTCCCACTCAGAAGATCAGCAAAAGATATTCACCAAAGCTCATTAAATAAACCTTAGGGTATAACAGCTCAGGCCCGGGATTTCCAATCTCTGTTTCAAAAGATAAGGGAAAGCGCCTGTCTCCAAGATGAAAACTCAGATCTTTACGAGATGAGGAAATGGTAGGAATGCATACACAGTTCACCTCTGAAATCTATATCTGTGATCTGTAGATAATTATTCTCCACGACATACAGACACAGACGCAGCCACCCACAGATGCATTCAGCAGGGGCACAGATCTTTTGCGGAAGACAAAATGTATATTGGGCAAAAGAAGATCACATGGAATAAACCAAAATCCTGTTACCTTACAGGACAATTGGAAAACTCTCCTGAGCCGTGATATCTTGGAAGAGTATCCAACATGTTTTATGCTCCGTGCCTGGTGCTGCCTCCTCTCCCTCTCTTTTCCATAGTGTTTCCTTAAACATTTGCGTCCTATCTGTATGGGTGTCTGCTTCCTGGAGGCCCAGCTCACATCCCAGGGTGTACTGGGTGTGACTCCTCATACACTGTTCAAACCCAGGCACATGCTGCCTTGCTGGCCATAGAAGTAGGGTTAGCCTTTGGGTAGTGTTGACTGGGAGGGGCCCGAGTGGGCCTTCTGGAGTGGGGGAACATCCCGTATCAAGCCATGGGTGGAGGTTGTGCTCATTCATTCTAGATATAGTCACTGTGTGCCTAGTGGCTGCCAGTGGTGCCTTGTGAGCAGCTAGACAGGACGATATCCCCGTGAGGTGGCCAACTTCTCATGACAGGGAATAGAAGGGGGCCCAGAAGCAGCTGTGGAGCCAGCGAGGAGCCCCACAGAGGCTCAGGGTTTGTCAGAGCCGTTTCCCCACTGAGCCGGCTGCCCCCAGCAGCACCAACTCCAGGCGGCTCTGAGGGAAGCTGAGCTGGGAGCAGACATTTCTCAATAAGTCCTCTACCCCCACCATCTTTCTGTAATGTTTTAATCACAGCATCTGCACACTTGTGGCCCACACCCGTGCTACCCCCAGGTCCATGTAGAGTGCACCAGCCAGTGCCAAAAGCCACCTGCACTGGCTCCATGCTTCAGTGACACCAACGGCCATGAGCATAGCCACAGATTTCCACCTCTTCAATGCCACCAACAGCTATGAGCATAGCCACCAATTTCCACCTCTTCAATGCCACCAACGGCCGTGAGCATAGCAACCAGTTCCCACCTCTTCAATGCCACCAACAGCTGTGACCATAACCAGCAATTTCCACCTCTTCAATGATACCAGCGGCCGTGGGCATAGCCACCAATTTCCACCTCTTCAATGCCACCAATGGCCATGAGCATAGCAATCAATTCCCACCTCTTCAGTGCCACCAACAGCTGTGACCATAGCCACCAATTTCCACCTCTTCAATGATGCCAACGGCCGTGAGCATAGGCACCAATTCCCACCTCTTCAATGCCACCAACAGCCATGAGCATAGCC